>NW_026637610.1:2032500-2632500 GCF_028554395.1 Pezoporus wallicus | reverse complement strand
TGTGGACAGAAGGTAAGGAGACAGCTCAGCATCAAAACTGTCAACTTCATTTCAACGTGGCCTGACCACAGACAGATCTGTGACCAGATCATCCCCTGATATTAACTGGCAACAATACAGTGAAATTCTGGAAACAAGAGCAGTCAAGGGACAGGATAAAATTGTCAACTGTCTTGATATTCTCCATCGCATCACAATCATTTATTGCAATAAGAAATGGTAGTTCAATTACAGACAATCAGACTAGTACAAACACCATCTGCCTTTATGCGCAAATGAAATGACAGAACCTGATCTCTGCTCAGAGGTCATTACATAACTGAATTTTCTAGATTCACTTATTCTCAGACTATAAAAAGAATTAGATAAATTCTGTTACCTACAAAGGAACGTTTTATGATGCTCCCTTCCTTCTTTTTTTGAAGTTGGATTCTTGGTGTATCAAACAATTCCAGTGATGGATCAGAGATGATCTTCTGCTGTCACTTCCACACTCCACATGTCAGAAACTTCATATTGTGGACTAAGTTGCTAGACCTTCAGCATAATTGACTTTAAAATGGCATTCTTCCCTCTGAAAGCACAAAAGAAAAACATTTTTACATTTTTCACTGTAGTTACCATTTCTCCTAAACTACTCAATTGATCTAATGAATCAGAGAAGGACATCAAACCTATTAATAATATACATTAAGGTGAAAGTTTGATTTCATTTTCATCAATTGTATGAATAGACCTTTGAAAATACAGGTGAAAGCAAAAACAGTACACTTGAGATAGATGACAAAACAATTTCTGTCATAAGTTACTATTGTCTTTCCCCCAACTTAACTATCAGACCTTCTCATTGATAATAGAGATGTGAGATACAAAAACCACCCCTCAGAACATTGGCCGAATTTCCGTAATTTTTGAAAATTCTCATGAAAAACTTCACCAGCCCAGGCCTCAAGTTTTATGAGGCAATAATCACAAGTCTTCACTAACATCTGCAGAGCATGGATGTCTTCTAGATGCCCATGAAAATCCAGAGGCATAACCCCTGAATGATACCAAGCACCCCCATTCCTCACTTTTAACAGCATCCCTCTCACCACAGGACTAGAACTGTCTTCTAGGAAAGAGGCAGTGAAAGTAGCAGCTCCACAGGAGGCAGGCCAGAGGGAGTGTGAATTTATATTTTAAGGTGCTCCAGGACCTTGTAAAGCCACGGAATATATTCTTTCCATATTTCAGCTCTGACCTTACTGTATGGCTTTTGCTCTATGAATAATCCCATTTCATTATTGCAAGGTTGCATTTCTGAAGGTTGGTTATAAATTACACCTATAAATAATTTCTCAAGTTACTGTTTGCAAGTTGCTTGTTACTTTTTTCTGTTAGGAAGGACTGTCCTTACACCACCTCAGTTCTGGTCCCTCACCTTTTCTATTAAACCATAAATCCAAAACAATTACCGATGGCTACCTGAATTTGCATCCATTTTACAAATTATGCATTTAAATTTCTTATTCACTTAATGACAACAGAACTTGCACAGATCAACTGAAGCACTAAGCTATTGCTCTGGATGTCTTATTTTTACTCTAACTTTTCTCAGAGTACATTCTCTGAGCATCAAAGACTCAAAGCAAAAGAAAAGGATAGGTCAGATATCTGCAATCTAATTCTTTGTCACCCCATAAAAAAATCTAATCACCCACTTTGTGACTTGTCCAAATCCTATTGAAATCAATGTAAAGATTCCGACTCATTTCCAAGAGTGTGTTTCCAAGGCCTTTAACGTCTCTAAAGCAAAATGTAATAGGATGCCTAATTAGAGACTTAATTAATGCCTGGATGATGCTTCCTAAAAAAGAAGTGAAATTAATGTTCATGCTTTCCACAATTCTCAACATCAGCCTATGCTGGTTAAAATCTCCCAAACATATTATGTATTTAACGTTATAATAATCAATATGATTTTAAATAGAAGATCTCATTCATTCAAGAAGGCAAAGAATTTTCTTTTCTTCACCTTGTAAGTGCTAAAAACTTACTGTAAGCACTAAAAAACAAAGGAACTGATATTCTTGTTTACAAAAGGCTGCATGCCATCAAGGATTCAGAGTTCTCTTTTTTTGACCCTTGTAATAAAGCTTCATCTTTTTTTCCTTGCTGTAGCCTGAAACAAAATAGCTGATTCTCAGGTGGAAAAATAATTAGTAACATGGGAAGTCAAATGAATTTTGAGATACTGAGGAAAATGTAGTTTGAACTGTCAGGTTTACTTGCTTACCCACAGGAACTACAAAGCAGCAAAGAAATAAAACCCTCTTAGAACTTATAGCTTTCATCAACCTATTCCCTCTGGCTGATTTTTTTCCCCCAAATATTTCTTTTCCCAGTGGCTGCTATTAGAAACACAAATAGTTTGCTTCTCTGCTTAGCGACAAATGTCATGTTACTTGCTTTTTTTTTTCCTTAAAAAAAAACCTAAATCCTATTAAATTAGTATTCTTTTTTTTTATTTTTAGTATGAGGAGAGAAAGACTATGCAACCAAATAAACTTCACAGGAGCACTTGCACTGCGTGGATTTTCAAAGGAAACTGAAGGTAGTAGTTCAGCTCCTGACTATTAGGTGAAAGAGTGTTGCCCTCTTTTTGACACCCCACCTACACAGTTATAAGGCCTGCCACCACCACCAGGAATAAAGCTTTGTATATGCACTTAGAACTGCTATGAATTAGCACAGGATACCCTTACAGTCTCTCCCATACTCTACTGTGACCATATAATGAAAAATTTACAGGTAGAAATTGACTCTTTATGCTGCAATTACAAAAGATAAGGAAAATCAGCATCCAGTGCCTCAGCAGGATTGTAAATCTTTTGTGGTTAATGATTATTTTAATCATCTTCAAAGAGAAGAACCCCAAGTCCAGCCACCTCCAGTGCATGTATACCAATGCACAAACAGGAGGAACTGGAACTTCATGCCCAGTCTGAAAGTTACATGGTGTTAAGAACTACAGAAACATGGTGGGAAAACTTGCGCGACTGCAAGACCACAATGGATGGCTGCAAGCTATTCTGGAAAGATACAAAGGGAAGAAGAGAACTGGAGTTGCACTTTATGTAAAAGAGAAATTTGAGTTTATGGAGGGGAGCTGAGATGACAAATGGTCTATCGAATGCCTCCGGATGAAGACTAGAAGGGTTGCTACCAAGGGGGATCTTATGTATGATATCTGCTACTCACACCCTAATCAGTATGACAAGGCCAATGAAACCTTACTTTGGCTTTTTAAGCAAGATTTGGGCCAACAGAATCTTGGCCTCAAGGGTGACTTCAATTACCCAGACACTTGTGAGAACAACACAGCAGTTGTTCACAAGGACACAGCAGGCAGGGACAGTTCCAGCTATGGGCTTTGATACAGCCTGTTCCTGTTTCAAGGTGGTGGTGATGAGGGGGAATCATGGCTCTGTAACTGAAGCGCTGCTCCTTTGGCCTGATGCCTGCATTCAGTCACTGCACCATCACCAAAATGTCTTTCTGATTGTCAATCATCTGGATTTTCTCTCTCCAGAACCAGTGGGATGTGCTCTCTAACCAGCCCCTGGCCCCTTTGCCTGCTTCTCTGGCCACAGAAGCATTTACACTCATTTGTTGTATCCTTAGAGCTCAGCACCCCAAGCAAAAGAACAGGTTATGCTGCTCTCCCCTCTCTCCCAGTTTTCTTCTTTCCAGCAGACTTGCACTGTCAGCTAGGTGTCTGAGGCACTGCTTACATTAAGAGCAAGTGCAGAGAAGCACAGAGACCCTGTATGAGAAGCTGCAGGAGGTATTTTGCAAACACAACAAACTACATTAGGTTGCTTAGTAAGAACCAGTAACCTGTAACATTGGCTTTGTTCTTACAGGGATGGAAATTGCTGCAAGTCATGGTAGAGTGGAAAGCACAGGAAAACCGGGAAAAGATCCTGTTTTTCTCCAGACCAAATTTTATGCTAATTGTTTTGTAATGATTCCCATCCCACTTGACCTCTTAGAAAGATTTAAGTACCCCAATCCCTTAGTAAGCAACAAGAGTTAGAAGCCCCAATATCTTAGTGGATTTGCATGAGTGACTTGTAGCTGAGCTGTAATCCTACTCTCTTTCAGTACAGCCTGTTCTTCCCCAGAGAATGGAGGAGTCTCTGACTGCAAATTCCACTGAACTATGGGCGCACAAGTCTTGGTGCTAGCAGAGTGGGCATGGAGACTCCGAGCAGTGCCAGCCTAAAAAGAAGCATGAGCACTGTATGGCCATACAAGCCACAACTGTATTTCTTATTTTCTGTTAAAACAGCTATAAAGTATTACGAGTTAATATCTTGAAAATATTGTGCTGGTTGTGTGAATGATATTTAGGAAATCTAATTCTTAGATGTGCTTTCCATTAAACATAAAACAGGTTTCTTTGAGAAGAAAAGGGAATTCAAATGCCATGCAACAAAAGAAGAGAGGGGCGTGATTTAACGTGCTAAAATCTCATCTACTTCAGCCAAAGGCATTAAGCGTAGATGAAAAATTGTGCAAACCAAAGCCTTCCATTGAAAGATCCTGTTCAAAGTTTGCATAGACATCCAGAGAACAGGGGAACAGTTAAATGAATGTGGAAACTGCACCTTCACTTCCCAGTTTCAGAAAAGTGAAGAAATCTAAACCAATAGGCTCTAGCAAGTGGAATTCTACGGGAAGGATAAGAAGGAAACTTGTCATAGAGTGATTACAGATAGTCTTCCTAACAGAACAATGTTGGGAAAGTAATTACAGAGAGATTCAGGTCTTGGCAGATAGCAGAACAGTTTTAACAGGAAAGACAGGAGGGTACTTCTAGGCACCATTATAAGCATCAATTCTTCTCATGGCACCAGAAGTGGAGAGTGTAAATGACATTCCTTAATTAATTATTGCTATACTTAAAAAGATGATTACAGGGAGCAGAGGCCATGGAAAGCACCAAGGCAAACCAGTAAGTGATTCAGAGTGCAAACTCCATACTGTGCACAGAGGAGAAATGGGGGAAAACGTTTAAGAACAAACTTATTCAAAAGCTATTAAAAAAGCCAATCACTGTTAAATTGTGTAGAGGAGGAAATATGCCCTAGAGGGAGTGCAAACCAGAAAAGATTGACTTCTTCAAATTCACAGCTGTGGTGGAGCAATCAAATACTCCAATGCCAGCTCTCCCCTCAGAGACAAGACAACCTGGGGCCATATGACCTTAACCTCTGATATGCACAAGAAAAGTTTAATGAGAGATTTGCTATAGGAGCTGGTGTCTTGAAGTGACAAATTGCAAGCTTCGCTGACCTCTCATGAAGGGGAAGTTTCAAACTTTCATCAGCAAAATTGAGCAACTGAGACAGGCACATGCAAGGAAAAGAAAACTGACTCTAAGCAGAAACAGCCCCTGATAAAAGCAGCTTAATTCCACATTACTGCAAGCCGAAAGTGAAATGGCAATGGAGGAACACAAAATGTAACATAAAAGCATCAAAACACAATAGAGATGAAATCCCTAGCTGGGTAATTGATTTACTTCCCCCAAAATCAACACTGCTTGAGAAGAGATGCTCTGCTGATGTAGTCATTGCTAGACTCAGTTAGAACCAGGAGGTACCCAAGTGTTCACAATCACAAGAAATTAAATTAGATTAAACTCTTTCAAGCTTTCACAGCTTCCAAAAAGGCTTACTTTGGATTTTGACTACAGGGTAAAGCACAGACATAGTACAAAACGGAAAGCTTATCTTTAAGAGCTTGTATCTTTGTAATTGTCAGAACGTTAACTGTAGGAGATTGCAGCACTGCAAACAAGTTAGTTAATATTTTCAAGTGCCAAAGATTTTACCCCAGATTTTCAACACCATAGCTCCTGCAGTTAATAGGTTTCATGCTGATTATTAAACTGAACAATATAGAATATCATGCTGTTGGCAAGAAAACATTATCATTAATAAGATTATATATTTGCCTCTAAAAAGGAAGAAACAGCTCTGGGCAACTGATCTATGCCTTCAGAAGACTAATGTGAAAAGCGATTTGTCCCACCAGCCTCTGTCCTAGGTCCTGTTCTAGGAGCAAAAGGAGATTTCTGCTTATTGAAGATCTGTGCAGATGGAGAAAATGTAGAGTTTTGGAAGTTCTTTTGATAGGTCAGAGCATATCTGAAATGCTGTCCCTTGCTGCCATCGCCTTTGGCATCTTCAGAACAGAAGGTAACAGACAGTCAGACCCACTGATTTGGGGTGTTCTGCTTGAGGAAGAGCTTTTCTAAACAAGCTGAACATAGGTGTGCCAAGAGCCAAGCCTCTCTGCCACATCAGGTTGGGTACCGGAGGCAAAGACACCTGAAGTCACTAAGAATGCTTAAAAAGTGTGGGCATAATTCCCAACACTCACACAATTTCTCTCCCTCCCAGAAAAGTCCACACTGGCGAATTGAGAATAAATCATCCCTCACAGAAAGTCTTAAATGACAGGATTTGGCTCCGGTGCCTACAATTCTTCACTGAAATGTTGCATCGTGTCACTTTTTATTGCCCTGTGTGCATGCCAATGTGTATGAGATTAGTGCAGCTGCTGCAGATGAGGAGATGAACTACTGCTGCATCCTTTTAAAAAAATCATGGATATTATGAAATCTAATTCAGAATTTTTTTTTTTTTTCGGTAGGAAAAGGAAAAGAGGCAGGACTCAAAATCATGTGCCAAAGGAGGAAACACCTAGAAAAGTAAGTCCATTTTTAGTGTCATCATAATAACAAGAAACCGTATCAGTAGTAGAATGATTTAAAAGATCTCATGCTAAAATCCAGGAATGAAAAACCTAGAGGAAAAGCAAAAGACTTCAGGGTTCTGAGTCTGCTCCCAACCTCAGAGCAATAGGGTTAAACAATCAATACTCCTTAGGCGTGTTAAAACTTCACCTTCTAGCTAAAAAAATCCAATGGTGTCTCCTATATTTCTAAGTGGAATTTTGACAGCAGAGCAGATACATCTTCATCAGCACACTGCATCTGCCTGCCCCCTCACTTCAGTTCTTATTGTCATTTTGCAATATATTAATGATCCAAATCATCGAGTGATTCCAGTTAGGCTGCAAGAGGTTCTCTAAAGTAGGCAGCACTCCTTATAATGATAGATTGCAGGAATAATGGCCTCTTTACTGAAAGCAAAACATCAGAAAACTGGCTTAAAAATGGCAGAAGAGGAGGGTTGGAAGATAGCAAATGCTTTATTAGCAAGTGTGGAAGCTACCATTGATGAGGGCAGCATCATTTTATATTTACTTTTGCAAGCCTACCTTTGTATTAAAGATAGACAATGCTCACGTAGGCATAAAGCATCAGATACCTGGGAAAGCAAAGTGTGAAAAAAGATAATCAAGCAAGAGACGGACACATATGATCTTAAAAGTCAACTCTTAGAATTGACTGGTACTTCTGTTTCATTGCAACTCCAAAACACCAACATGTAAGGTTACTTACTTAATTCCAGGCATTCTGGGGTCCAGAGAAAACTGTGCAGGTACTGATTTCTTAGGCATGATCTGGACTTGTGTCCTGGGTTGCCGAACCCAGGACAACTTGAGCAACCCCTTGTGTCTCTACTCTGTAGAGCCGAGGCTGTCAATGGAGACAGGTTCTTCCAAGGGGAAGGGTAATGCCCACCAAGCTGACAGCAGCTGGCAGCGAAATGCCCTCTCGATGCGGTCACACAGACTGAAGTGCTCTAGTAACACTTGAATACACCCAGAAGATACCGATGCTGTTTTACAATTCTAACTATCCAAGCTGCCAAATAGTTGGGCCGTGCTGTCATGGAGGCAAAGATGTGGCTGGAGCCGGAAAACCTGGATTTCTAATGCACCTAGCTCACAGATCATTGATACAAGAGCTCCAGAAACTGCAACAAAAGTTGTGGTGGTGTCTGCCTCTGTTCTGACGCAAATGCATGAGAAAGCTAATGGAAAGGTTCTTATTCATGTCTTTGATGAGGTCCCTCAGGTTCAAATGTGTTAGCAGCTTTCCTGGGTTTGGCACACCTTGGCTAGTCTGAAACTCACAGTGTTAAATATAAATAACAATATAAATAAAACATAAAGAGCTTCATTCACAAGCTAACTAAAGCAGTGCTTTTCTCCCCTCCTCTCCCATTCTTCCTCTATCTTATTTCATGGGACTACCTACAGAAGGGACTGAATCTTATCCCTTTCAACTGCCCCGAAAAGCTCTCTAATTAGCTTTCTACTACTCCAATTAGTAAATGCAACACAGTGGCCATTATTACATTTCCAGGTGCTCTACAGATTTTCTAACAATAAATTAGACTGACAAAAACCATGAATACACAAACAATCTGTGAAGTTTAATGCTTCCGTTTGTTAGGCTATCTAAATAAGAAAAATGTCATGAATATGAGATAAGTCCTTCAACTTTGCTCATTAATAGCTGGTCTTAATTCACAGGTGCCTTTTTAATCTCTCCTGGATTCCTCTAGAACCTAATGAATACATGTAGTAATAATAGCAATTCAGAATTTAATCCTGATTCTAGTTTGTCTTAAATTAGACCTTAGCCATTAAGAGATTACAGGATAGTGAATGATAGTTAATGTGTTTAATTTTGCCCCATTATTTATTTGATTCGACATCTCATATAGTGGCTATAAATCTTCACACACACACATACCCCATCCCCCCCAAGCTTGGCCACCAGAAGCAACGCTGAAATATTGAGTGAAGAAATATTGCATTTGATGATCCCTTTAAGTGAAGGTTAAACTATAATTAATCTCTCTGCGTGTGTTCATACCTTTCAGACCAATACATATATGCACATATGTAACTCATACATAGCCAAACACTTCAGGTAAGATTTATTGTGCTTTATTTTTTGTCTCTGTTAACTCTCAGCACTATCAGTCAAGATTTCCCAGCATTTACTACAGCATAGTGCCCTAAGCATCGGGAAATCACATTTCTTGGTGCCAAGGTTTTAAAAAGATTCTAATTCAGCTATTAAACTGGAGGCAGCATGTGCCAGCCCCACAGCACATTCACCCATTAATTTTGTCCCCTGGAAAGAATGAGTACCTCTTGCACCAGTCTGATAAAATGAGGAAACACACCGATTATGTCTGTGGCAGCTATTCTTGACCCAACCAACAGTGACAGTCATCAAACCGCAGCACCTAGACTGCTGCAAGCTGTGTGAGCTAACCCAAGACATCATTAATTCTAAACACCAGAGCTTTCATCCAGATACTGGAGTTCAGAGAAGCTTAAAAACAAATCCCTTTTGGTGGGTTGAAATTCTGTATGCTGCTCATATTAACTCCACTGACAGTATTTGGAACTTATTTCTCCAGCTGGACAGGTCAAATGCAAGAAGCCAAGTGCCAGTGTCTTTCAGTGGATTGCTCAAAATCGGACCTCAGGTTCCATTAATAATGTTAGATGGACAGAAATCAAACTGATTAAGAGACTAGCTGTTTTTTTTATTTATTTATAGATTTTTATCACTTTTAACACAACAGGATGGAGGGAACAAAGTAGCTGTGAATGCAGTAGAGATGGGGTTATTTGACCAGCCAGGATCTGAAAGCATACGCATGTTCAGTATAGGCAAAAATGTGGGGAAAGAACTCCACAGTATTCAAAGAGCCCTTTCTACCTAATCCTGTCAAGTCTTTGGGGAGACTTTAACTACCCAGAGGGATCCTGGGAAGTTACTGTAGGAAGAGGTGTCACATGTGACTACTGTAAATTAAGCTTACCTTGCACCTTGCTCTCTGAAAGAGGTGACACACCTTATGCAGTTATGTGCATAGTCTGGTATTACTCTTAGCTGGGAAATGATAGCTTACAACACTGTCATTGAGCTGAAACCAACACCCAAATAAGACTTCTCTCCTCCTGCTCTCTAAGCCTGGGAGATACAGTCCTAACTAACTCTGTCTATCCCAGGAGCAGGAAGAGAGAGGAAGAGAACCAGTCCCAAGCCAATGGCTTTCTTTTCCTTTGTTTCAAAGAGGCAGGGATTAGGCTTCCCTTGAGAAAAAAAAAAAAAAAGATACCTCCACCTGGTTCTGCACATTTTCATGTTCCCTTCATGTAAAAGGCAAGGATTCATGATGACCATTTCCACTGCCAGGTCTGATCACAGATCCAAAACATTCAGAAAATGGGAATCTCTGTACAGCCACCCCAGAACCAAAGAGCATTTAGGAAACAAAACGTGCTTTGTAACACGCTACCCTAAAAGTTCTCCTTTGTGCCTTTTTACTCAATCATGAAAAAAAAAACCACCCAGACACAAATGCATTTTTTCATGGAGGTGAGCAGCTGAACTCAGGAAGTATTTAGATTATGGGCAAAAAATACTGTGGAAGTGCACTACATGCTTTTCTCCCAGTTTGTGTTTCTACATATAGCTACCTAACATGCTAAAAGTAAACAGCTGAGTCCTCTGTCTAGAAAGACCTCAAAATGGTCATGAGTAATTTCACATCTTCATCTTTTTTTCAGGCATAAAGAGAGTAACCAGGTCTTCAGTAGAGCTCACTGTGGTTAGTTTGACACACTGTCCTGAAACTGGAATAAATACAAGCCAAACAACTCCCAAGGTGCCGTTTCAGACCATCTTTGGCCTATTTGGTACCCCACCAGTTTCATGTTTGACTTTTTATTTCAATAAATACATCCTAAGCTCTTTCAAAAAGCCAGTTGATTGGGCTGGGAATAGAACCAAGGATTTAATACAGAAACATCTTAGCCCAAGTCAGATGAACCCTTTGAAGAAACTGCAACCAGTAATCATTGTTATGCTACTTCCCCCAAAATTTTTGGGGTGTTATTTTCCAGTAGTATCTTAGGTTTTGGACAGTCTTGAAATGCTATTCACATTTCTGTTGAGTTTTCAAAACAGAAGAACTTGTGTTGCCTTACCAATATAATTTCATGCTGTGCTATTGTAACAATTTCTGCATTCTTATTTATTTATACACAGCAGCAGAACTAAAATTTTTGCTTGCTCACTCTCCTTTTAAGAGATTTTACTAGTTAATAAATAAAGCTTAGTCTTGTTGCAGAGGTCTGTCCCTCAATAGTTACTACTCTCTTTCTGACTCAAAGACCAACTGCAATGAAAACAATGCCCTCTCATTCCTCCCAGCACTTAAAAAGGTTTATAGATCTCCAGCCTCCTACAACTCAGCAGAAAACTGCTCGCACTTGACAGTCTTCAGAAATCAGCATTGTTTCCATCCTCACTAAAACTGTCAGCCCCACAAGGTCAGGAAATGAGGAGAGCTGATGTCACCTGAATCATTATTACCTCTGCTTAGACCTCTCTCCACACTCCTGTCTTCCAGAGAAAGCTGGTATACCCAAAAGTAAAAGTCTTTGAAGTCTTTTAAAACTGTCATAAAATAGTTTCCCGAAACTGTTTGGAGAACTACAAAGAACTGAAACCCTTCAAAATCGTAAACTCATGAATACTTTCTTACCACAGTTGTCAAACTGCAATAGTGTTTTGCAGGGGGCTCATGAATATGAGCACCTCTGCAGTAGCCTCTAATAGGTATTTTTATTTTTCTAGACATGATTTTACAAGGATAGCAATAATGAATCCTTTTAAACTAGCCAGCCTGCATCTACTAGTCATGCCAATTAAAAATTACCATGTAAGTCTGCAAGACAGCTCAGAAGAAAGAGTTTGCTCTCTAAATCCCGTAGTATGTGCTCTTACTAAGTGTCCATAGGAGAGGAAGAAAACGAATTCCATCATCTGCTTTCAAGACAGAGCATTGTTTCTGCTCTGTTTTAAAACACTTGAAAGCTGCGCATGACAGAATAGAAGCAAAAGGCTTTTAGTGGACTGAGGTACCTCCTCCAAAGCCTGTGGGCACTTGAGATGACCTCATAGACAGTAATAACAATTCTAAGACAATTAGATAGTTGTAATTAAACAGATACTTGCATAGTGCATACCACTGTACACCAGAAATAACACAAAATTTAGTTGTAGCTCATATTCATAGTATCAGACACACACACATGTATGTATCTATGATGTGTGTATATATTACACTTGCGCCCATCTTGCCAGCATCATCATTGTTCACCTTATATCCTAAGTTTAGGACTAAGCCTTCATGTCCACGTCACATTCTACATCTAACATGGAGCTATCACTTTCCATCTCACAGCTGGATGTGGCATTGCTCTTGGGTGTGTTTTGCCGTGTGGACGCCTTACAGTGAATGCAGTGAGTATCAGACAAGGCAGTGGGCTGGTCCAGCTGGGACACATCAGTGGGGTTCCACTAACCTTGGCAGAGACTAAGCGGTGTTCTGCAGACAGAGGCAAGCTTCTTCTGCCTGTGCTGCAAGCAGGCTGGCTGTAAGCCAGCTCTGAACAGGGAGCTATTTGGCTGTATGAATGTGGTGCCAAGCCTGAGCTTATAAATCCGCGTTTTTTCTCAGCAAGGCCTATTGGGTTGGATTTAGTGTCATGCTAAGCAACCTAACATGCAGAACTTGTACCAAACATCTGGTCTGACCTGGCATCCTCAATCTACAGAACTTTCCTATTAACTTTATTTTTGCCAAATCAAATCCATATTGAGCAAAATTCTCTCTTAATTCTAGTCAAAGGGAGTTTTTGAACTGATTTCAGTTGCGATAGGTTTAAAAATCTATCTTTTTTCTTTGGTCAGCTACAGTGCTCCCCTGCCCAATTTAAGCAGAGCACTATGCAATACAGCATTTGCCTTTTGTTAATGATAACGTTAAAAAAAATCAATGGCTCAATTAACAATCAGGAATGGAGCTTCCAGGCAACAAGCACCATGATCAATAACTTATGTTCAGTGAAATTAAAGGTACTTGTTAAGTCAAGTGTTAAAAGCTGCACCCACTTAATACGGGAATATCAGTCATGGACAGTTTGGCAGTTTAAGTTGAGAAAATCAGTAAGTACAAAGTTCCAATAGCATGTTCCACACTAGTGAGTAACTACTGAAGCATAAATATTCACACAAATTCATTTATGTATTAAATTCTCAAATTCCCCAATGCACAGCAGTAGCGGTGAGTCAACGTAACTTTCACTTTTATTATGAGTTGTGCTTCTAAAATATGAATCCAAAATGAAGTTGGCAAAACCAAATTGAAAGCCTGCACAAAGGTAGACCCCAGTGGTTTGATATGTCAGTGTGCAATGGCCTCACTGATTTGAATGACACAAAAAGACATGCTAAGGTTTCTTCCAACAAATTTATCTGAGGTCACCAAAACATTCTCAAATGAAATCAAATCTGTTCATCCTACAGGACATGTGAAAGCAAGGGTTCACAGAGCATAGGATAAGTGACATGAAAACACTGTAGTCCTTTGGAAGAGTTATGAACATGCACTGTGACATCAAAATCAAGAAACCTGTACAGATATAAACTGACTCATCCTGCTACTAGATTCCTACCACATTTTGTAAGATGGTGGTTTAAGGGAAGATTTTTCAAAGGCATAAAGGACAGTGAAATTCTCAACCCTCAGTGGAAGCCTGGATAAATCAGATGTCTCATTCTCATTTATGCAATCTAAAATCTCCTGCTTAACTTTTATACATCTGCTCTCAATAGAGCTTTTCTTTGAGAAGAGAACATTTACAGCAATGTCAAAACCGACTCCTATATCAAGGTTGTGACAAAATTCATCTCATGGTCAACAGCCTTGTTTTTAGAGCTCCACTGATAACAGAGATGATTGAGCAGCATACTCCTACTCTGGGAATAGCCAAATTGAAGACTGCTCTTCCGATAATAGTGAACTGCTTCTTCTCAAAGTAGGGAATATTCACAGCATAATTTATGCTTGTTCAAAACTTTCAAATATAAATAAAATAAATGAAGAGAAATCTTTGCATGCCTCATTTTACATATCAAGGACTCTCTCATTGCAGTCTAGTATATATACCATACCCTTTTCCAAATAGCAGTGAAGTCTTGTGAGGCCTGAATTCCTTAGGCAATAACACAGAATATGGGGGGCTGGGTGACTGGCAGGCAGGATGATTCTCTTCATTTAATAAGCTGCCCCTTTCTTCAGTGTATTATGATCATACCCTGAGCATTACTGACTGCACTTTGATGGGTACCTAATCAACAAAAATCAATCATCTGAAATTGCACAGACACTATTTCATCTCCATCAGAATTCATCTTCCTACAGAGCTCCATTAATCTCTTCATCATTGTTTAACTCAAAAAGAAACTTCTGTTGTAAAAGATGTCAGACTTTGGTTTTCAACTATAATTAAAGCTGTGCAATGTTCACTTTAAGGAAGCAACTAGGGCTAGACTAAGTATTTGATTTTCCAGGGCAATTTTCCCTATGCAGAATTAACCAATGCACCTGGGCTACACATGGGAGGATGATAAATTTGAATGCGAATTTGCTAATAGAAGACTATCTTACCCTTTCATCTCATTCACAAGGGAGTGCATTCTCAGCCCTCATGACCAACCTGTTTGTCTTGAGTGAGTGTGAAGCCCAACCCAAACCATTCCCAGGCTGGGAGATGTACCCACACCAGAGGAAAGTGCAGGCATGGAGGGGAAAGCTTCCTCTCTAGGGTGGGGAGCAAAGACTCCTGCTTTTGAAAGCACATCTCTTTCATACCTCCCTCCCCAGGAGGTCCTTACAGCCTAGCATCAACCCCACATAAACTTCTGCTCCACTTCTACTGCAGGAAAGCTTTGAGCTCCTATTGCATCCTACTGCCCAGGCCATTTTCCCTCAGACCCCATTGTCTCTAATCCCCTCCCCTTCCTCCACCTTCCTCACCAGAATCAGACATACTGCAGAGACATTTCCCAGTGTGGGTGTATTGTGTTAAACTATACATGGGGTGAAAAAGGCATTGCTGGGGACCAAGGAATACATTTATGCTGACCAGTGTGTTGGTTGTACCTGCTCTGGACGAAAGGGTGGGACTGCTCTCCCTGGGGACACCCTGGCATTCTTCAATAGAGATGTTTGGAAAGCTGCTAGTGAAAGACCTAGAAAACAGCATATCTAGGGCAGTAGCAAAGACTGGGAGAGCAGCAGGTAACCTTCCATCAGCAGGGAACATGGTTATTGTAATCTAGTATAAGTCCATGTTGCTGCCCTGTGGCCTTTCATCACAGCTACCCTCGCTTTTGATTGTACCCAAGTTGTCCTGGATGCCACAGGAAATTACTGAAAGGAACCCCCTCCAAAAATCAGGATCCCTTAACTGATCTAGCTGAGAGTCTTGTTTTCTGTTCTTCTATCCCAAATCAACACCCCCAGAACTTCTGCCTGCTGTTAAGATTCACGAGGGTGTGCGCTATCACCCACAGGAACAGTTCTGACTGCAGCAACTCTGGCAAGAGTATATCACACAGAAGGAAAAACCAGCCTTGTGCCATAAAGCCAGCAGTGGGTTAGGTGCACTGGGAACACTTTGATGCTTCTTCTCATGCCTTTTCTGCTAACAAAGAAAGAGGACTGCAGCTGCAGTTTTTACCTGCCCTCCCCCTTTTCAGAAGCATGTGACAATATGTGAGCTGCATGACCCCCCACAATAAATATTTAAAACAAAGCTAAACCATTGAACAAACAAACAATACTATAAAAGAAATGGAACCTAATTCATAGTAACAGGAACTTTCCTTTTGAACCTGGAACCAATATTGGGGTGATGGACATGAATACGTCTGCCAGTGAGTTGCAGAGGCAAAACAACAACAAAAACCAAAAAAGATGTCTGGACCCATTGCTCTGTTGGGACATGGAGAACTGCCTTGAGTGAATTCTGGTTTAGTCTTTTTCATTTGGTCCAACCACAACTATTTGACCAGGTTCCATACCCAGGGCACATGAGGATCACTACAACAGCCCTTTCTAAGCATAGAACTTCTTATCAGCCCAAGACAGGGTTTATAAAATCAAACTGGCTGTGCTGATGTTCTACCATTATGATCAACAGAGTCAGGCTAGGCACAACTTATGAATATCAAGGAAACAAAAGGAACAGAGTTTCAGAGCTAGAGCACACATAGAAACTTTCAACAGTATGTTTCAGTACTCAGAATTTGTCCATGTAGATGACAATACCTGCACTGAACTTTCTGATGCTTTTCCAGGTCTAATAAACTTCCAGGGAGCAAATCTCTCAAATGAGCACTTCTATGGAGGGAAATGAGAGGTCATTTCATACTCAGGTCATTTAAAGCTCCTCTTAAGCGCACTTTTGAAAGATTTCTCACAATTGCCATTGCTTAACATACAAGTTCTTGGAAAACTGTGGTTCTTTTCTCTTCCTATCCTTATGGCCCTAGAGAGCAGAAATGTTATTGGGATGTTTTATGCATTCATATCCATGTTTCTTCCAGGAAATCTGAGGGAAAGCTCTCAGATGAAACTTGGGAAGTATCAAATCTTTCTGTGGTATTTTGTACTGCCTGATTTTCAAACAGCAAACGGTAGATGTAATTTCAGCTCTCAAAATCACAGCTGCTTTTTGGGCTTGTCAACACAAGATGGCATATACTTTACACACATCTGACAAGCATGATGGATACTAGAAAGTATTTTTTGTATTGCTACTAGTTTCATGCTGCCCCCTCACAAAAGTCTTACTGGTATTATCAGTGCTCTGTTAGAAACTGGAAAAACAGATTAACAAAATGCATTTAAACCCCAGGGAAGTCCCAGACTCCATCAGGTCCCTTTTTGTCAGGCCTTTTTCTACCCTTTTTCAGGCAGTCCTAGACTGTTAGCATAACCACCTCTTTCATGTACCTAGAGAGTGTGCAAACACCATTCCTGGCAACTCCCTAATGTCACAGAAACAAATCAGGATGTCAGTGCAGGAAATTGGGACACAAGTGGAGGAGCCATAAATCTGTCTCGTCCTGATTGAATGAGTTGTGCCCTGAAGGATTGCAGAGTGCTGAATGGCTTTTCCTTGTCAACCAGCCGATGCTGGCTGAGGGGGTGACAGAGTTATGGCGAGAGGGTAGAGGTGAGCCCTGTTAAGGGTCTAGTGGAGAAAGGAGATGAAAACTCTTGAGTGTGGACCAGACTAGCTGAGGAGAGAAATCAAGTAATTGGACAGGCTGGTATATTATTCAATTTGATATACTTCAAGTTGTTTTTTTTAAACATTTAAGGATGCAAATGTGCTACAGAAAGGCATAAAGAAGGAAAGGAGAATAATTTCCTTTTGCTGGGAGAGTTCAGCAGAGCAGGCTAAACAATAAAGTCTCCAGAAAGAGGATGTGGCAATACAGCTGTGAGTTAAAACAACAGCTACATTTTATACTATACAAGAGATATTATTTTTTTTAAGCTACTGTTTGGTAACTGATGGTTCACAGAATAACAAAACTGCTTAATAACAAAGAGCTTCTAGGATATGTCCTGAAATAGTTAGTGAGGAATATATTTAGAGTGCAGATATCTGTTCTGGCACGGGTAGTCTGAGCCAATCATTTATTTATTTAGAAAGAAGAGTGGGAAAAGCAATATGGATATGTAGGAGAGGATGAGACTTGGGTTTGAAAACCCCTGAACCACTTTTGAAAATAAGGCTTAAGTATCTATGTCACGTAAGGCAAAGACAGACTTGTGCAGCCCTGGCATCTTAAAGCTGTTACCAGCTGCCAGCATGAATGCTCCCAATGTCTTTCAGGGACTTTAAACCTTTTTCTTAAGTGGCTCAAACCTAATTCAGTCTGACATTCTGTTATGGTGGCATAGCTAACAAGGACTGCCACAAACAGCAGGGGGTTGTAACATCTTAAACAAATGCATCTGTTCCCAAACCAAGGGATAATATTTGCATGTGTTATTATTAGGCTGAAAAATTGATTTTACATTCTTACTTCGTGTGGACCTCGAATCTGGGGGTTGATATTTTGTACTTTATGCAGCCTGTTTGAGTGATGCTGCACTATTTGGATTCTTCTTCCACAAAAATATGGAGAAGAATCCAGGAGATATTCCTTTTACAAGTTTAAGGAAGTTACCACTTTTTCTGAAATCTTGCATAAGATCACCTATGTCCCCTCTGTCCACCAGAGCATATACACAGTCTTCACATGTTTTCAGAGCAGGGTAAAATACATGCACTACCAGCTCAAATTAGAGTTGAGACGAAGATCCTTGAACAACTTTTCTCCAGTGTTCAGCCTGATGAAAGAAGAGAATAACAGAGGGTTGGTTTGTCAAGTGCAATTTGGAGCATTAAGTTGAATGTGGTAAGTTAGTATTGTTTAAAATACTCCTAAAGGGATATGCCTCTAGAATGACCAAAAGCTCAAGCCTGTGTTCACTACAGGTAACAGGAATTTTGCCACAGACCTAACTGAAGAAAGGAAGTAGTGATGTGTCATAATTTGCATGTATTTCATGGAGAGTGGAACTCACTGGGAAAACACCTCTGAAAGACTAGGAAAGTTAAATCAGATTTACTGATTCTCCTAAAGTGAGACAATTCATGGGAGCAGACATATTTTCACCCTTACCACTGAAGATCATGGAAGTTTTTTCCTACCAGCTCACTCCCGCTGCATGGCTCCTCTCCTAGGCACATCTGCTGCGGAGAATGAACTGGGCACCTTTTGGCTCCCAGGAGTTGAAGTTCTTAATTTCCAGACAGCCACGTGCTCTTGAAGTTAGCTTTCTTGAAGTTGATCCAATAGTCAATCTGTTAACCAAGCAATATAAAGGGCATACAAGAGCCCTCAAACCCAAAGCAATGTCTGAAAGATGTGAAGTTGGTGCTCCTCAGGGTTTCTAGTCTCCACACTGTTTACCAGAGAAAGAAACTTCTGGGCTTTCTGGGTAATGCTGTGGAAAAACACAAGAACCTGGAACCCTGTTCTCTAAGAAGTACTGGCACTAACCAAATTACTATTTGTAAGACAAATCAATGTCAAGTGCAAGATGCTTATGCTTGGAGATAAACTAAATAAACAACTATTTAAGTCATGACACTTTGCAAACATTATCTAGCTACAATATTCTTCTTAGTCTCTGCTAACACCAATTCCTTCTTGTGTACTCAACAGATACACTGCTGAGTTGCAGCTGAAAACACCAATCACAGGTCTGCTACTATTGCCTGGTTTAGTGGTTGCCCGAGTAGGATGCATGATAGTGCTTTGCTGTCAGCATCTTGTGAAGACCGATTTGGCTGTAAAAATTCTGTTCTTGGATCATTCAGCATTAGCAAGATCAATTTACTCAACACAAGACCATTACTGGGCATAATAGCAACATTTCTGCAGTCAACCCAGTGCTTAATTTTCTGCTCTTATCTCAGTGAACCTCATCTCCTCCACACATATGACTACTGTGATGAGATGAAAATTTAGAAAGCAAAGGCCCATGTTTTGAAAGGACAACCTGCAGAAGCATCTTTGTACACAGCTTCTTGCTCATGGAAATCAAAGTCCTGTGAAGTAGTACCTGCCAAAGCTTGAACATTGTGAAGGCGGGGCTGGGATGAAAGTGCAATGGAGCTGAGCACTAAGGCATTTGAAATGAAGAGATGATGTTCCCTACTTTGGCTGCTTTTCTATTTTTACTCTCTTCTCCACTCTCCTCCTCCAACCAAAGATGTGGAAAGTTATTTAAGAGATGCATTTCTAGTTATTTTATTATCAAAAAGACACTGAATGCTGCGAATTGTTGTTTATTCTCATACATTTTTAACATGACATATATGCAATTTTCTTGGTTTGAACATTGAAAGAGAAAAAAAAGAACAGAAAGGATGAGTGTGTATGCAAGGGAAAAAGAAAGCAAACTGACAGAAAGAGCCCCCGAGGCCAAAGGACTCTTCCACTGAGCCAAGAGATATTAACCTTGAAAAGCAGGTCTTACACCAAGATATTTTTCTGTCATTTTGGCACCATAAAGGGTTCTCAGCACAAAGAATTGGACTCCTGAGAATAAATCCTACAAAAAGGGTGCTGGAAACTGACATAACAGTGCCTGAAAATCTCATCCAGCTTTGCAGCCAGTACAGGAGCTGGATTAAAATGAGATCTGACTGTACTGAGCTACAGCTTTTTTTCTTAGCCTGGTGTCCTGGGTTCAGCAGTAGCAGTCATTTTTCTCGTTAGTGTCTGGTGCAGTGATGTGTTTTCGACTTCAGTCAGAGAACAGCATTGATAACACACTGATGTTTTTAGTTGTTGCTCAGTAATGTTTACTCTGACCAAGGACATTTTAGTTTCGTGCTCTGTCAGTGAGGAGGGGCATGGGAAGATGAGAGAAAGCAGAGACAGGACACCTGACCCAAACTAGCCAAAGAGATATTCCATACCACAGCACATCATGCCTAGTATAGAAACTGGGGGGAAGTTACCCAGAAGGCGCAGATCACTGCTCAGGTCAGGCTGGGTGGTGAGTGGTTGTATTCTCTTCCCTTGTTATTTCCCTTATCATTATTATTATTGGTGGCAGCAGCAGTGGTTTGTGTTATACCTTAGTTACTGGACTGTTCTTATCTCAGTCCGTGGGAGTTACATTCTTCTGATTCTCCTCCCCATCCCTCTGGGAGCAGGGGAGGAAAAATGGTGGGTCAGTGAGTGAGTGGCTGTGTGGTTCTGAGTTACTGGCTGGGCTTAAAGCACAACACCTGGCAGTGACCTTACAGCCAAGAGGCAAAACCATAGGACAAGCACTGAGATATCCAAATAGCAAAACCCTGGTTTTCCACATTCAAGTTTAAATCATGGCAGAATGTTTTGATTTGCCATTTGTTGCTCCTTGGCACTAGCATTTCAGCTTTGCTCAGGAACAACCCATTTCAGCCCCAACTCCAGCCTTGCCCTTTCCAGAGACCAAAAGTTTGCAATGACCTGCCTGCAGAGGTGCCTGCACTTTCAACAGTGTGACACAAGTTGACCTCATTAACTCTTAAGAGACTGTCCTCAGTGTATGGACTGTGGAACAGTAAACAAAGAGCACGGGAGAGACGAAAGAAGAACTTGCAAAACAGTAAAATGATGAGTATTTAGTAAGATATTTTTCTATTTAACTACAAAAATATTCAGGAAAACCAAGTGAGGTTTTTAACCTTCAATTTTGGTCTTGTTTACCCTTTTTAAAAAGCAACACATGTACTATAAGGGCTGTTTTCCTCTCCTCTAATTCACTAGTAGCTCAGAATAAACCTCTTCCCTTCAATTAGTTCCAGGACTGAGCACCCTGATACAGCAGTTTATTTTGCATGCATTCAAACAAACAAAAAAGAAAAGAAGAAAAATGTTGGATTAAAGGATTCTGCCTTGATTTTAGAAGCCTCATCCACAGCAAGTAGCCAGCAAATCCAAAGTGCTTTTCTGCCTCAACTAACTTCAATTAGTTCCTGCTCAATTCTGATATAAATATATGATGAAGAGAACTGAAAGTACATTCACCCCAACCTGCACACAGCCACGAATCTGAACAAAAGAAAAACCTGTTTCAGTATGGAAGTTTAACTAACAAAACTGTGAATGTTATTTTGATCATTTTCTGGCATGGTCTAATTATTAAAACACAGACGCTGGCTCCTGTCTTAATTTCATTGATTCATACCAGCAGTGCCAGTACTTGTTTTAAATGGAGACCTCAAGCACATCCCATAGTCTTTTCTTAATCATGGCATGTTTTGTTTATCAGATTGTGCTGGTTGTTTTCCTACTGACATAAAATTGGAGCAAAGCACCAACTTCTATTATAGTGCAGCTTTAAAAGTGTCATGGTTTAAACCCAGCTGCTACTCAGAACCATGCAACTGCTCACTCGCTCCCCCTTGATCCCCACCCTGCTCCTGGAGGGATGGGAAGGAGAATTCAAAGAATGTAACTCCCACGGGTTGAGATAACAGTCCAGTAACTAAGGTATGACAGAAACCACTACTGTTGCCACCAATGATAATAATGATAAGGGAAATAAGAAGGGAAGAGAATACAACCACTCTTCACCCTCCGACCAATACCCAGCCCGACCCGAGCAGTGATCTGTGCCTTCCGGGTAACTCCCCCCAGTTTCTATACTAGGCATGACATACTGTGGTATAGAATACCCCTTTGGCTAGAACCCAGGACAAAAAGAGATACTAAGTCTCTCAAAACAACACTCCTAAAAGTGGAAAATGTCTATCCATCATTGCACGGAGCTCTGCCTGAGCTAAGCAGTCCTGCAAGGAAGCAGGACAAATGACCTAGGGTTGGTGCCCATGAAAACACTGCTCTCACTTGTAGTTTGGCATTTTTTTTTCCTCCCTGTCATATTGCTCCTGCAAGATGAAAGGGAGGTTTATAGAATCAACTTTTCTTGGTGTTCACCAAGGATATATTTCTTTTTTTGAGGAACTCAAGTCAGTGGGGCTGTGTTCTGAATGCAATAAGTACAATGCAACATGTTCCCTGAAACACCAAGCCCCAAAGATCTCCAATTAGAAGCATGAAGTTGGTTATTAGTTCAGTTTTGGCCTGAGTTCAAAGCACCTTTATTCCCTGTCCATCATGCCTGTGCCACCTATTCAAGTCAGCCTCTTTCAAACATGAGGTTAAAACTAACACTGGTAATTTGCCTCATGTCCTCTCCAAGCCCCATCTCAGCTGTGGACTTGGCCAGCACTTGGGACATTCCTGTATGAAAATATTCAGGACTTCAGACATGGTGGCCATCTCTGCTTCATTTTTGGCGTGCTTAATCCCAGCTGTGCTTCCCAGAACAGTTCTTTCATATGCCTTCTGTTCCAGCTGCAGCCTTTGCTATGGGGACATTTGCTTTCTCCTAGCCAGGGTCAGAGCATGTGTATGAGGCAGGATGGAGCAGCAGCAATGTCTGCATCTGGGTCCCAAGAATTTCCCAGGATTCTAAAGCAGAGCTCTGGGATTTTACAGTGACCTTTCATGTTAATTTTGTTGTGGTTTTTTTTTTTTTTTTTGTGATGTGAAGATGTCCTGGGTTCAGCAGTAGCAGTCATTTTTCTCCTTGTTAGTATCTGGTGCAGTGCTGTGTTTTTGACTTCAGTCTGAGAACAGTGCTGATAACACACTGATGATTTTAGTTGTTGCTCAGTAATATTTACTCTGACCAAGGACTTTCTGAGCCTCATGCTCTGCCAGGGAGGAGGGGAAGCCGGGAGGAAGCAGAGACAGGACACCTGACCCAAACTAACCAAAGAAGTATTTCATACCACAGCACGTCATGCCCAGTGTAGAAACTGGGGGGAGTTACCCGGAAGGCCAAGATCACTTCTTGGGTCGGGCTGGGTATTGGTTGGAGGGTGGCGAGCGGTTGTGTTCTCTCCCCTTGTTATTTCCCTTACCATTATTATTGGTGGCAGCAGCAGTGATTTGTGTTATACCTTAGTTACTGGACTGTTCTTATCTCGGCCCGTGGGAGTTACATTCTTTCGATTCTCCTTCCCATCCCTCCGGGACCGGGGGGGCTCAAGGGGGAGTGAGTGAGAGGCTGTGGTACTGAATTACTGGCTGGGCTTAAACCACAACAGAAGAGAACACTTCAATCACTTCACCTTCTTCTTCCTAAAATGTCTTCGGGTTATTTCTTCTTCATAAGAGTTACATCAAAACTTTCCCTGAACCTCTCTAGAGTAATGTACTCAGAAAACCAACTATCAGATCAAAAAGTACTTCTGTTTATTAGTTCAATCTCCTTCATTAGATTCCCTCCACTGTGTGTTTTCCCACACAAACAGTGATAAAAAAATCTGCTAAAATCCACTGACAGCTGTGGCTGTGATAGACTTTTCCTTAATCCGATTAGCTGCCGCCTCCCCGTTCGCACCAGTTTCTGTAAGCAGTTACCATATTACACTACAATCTGCTGATTTCATCTGCACTGGCATCAGGCAGCATTCAAAGAAAGTCTGGCCTCATAATAACAGGTTTCGAGAGACAGGAATCTCATCTCCACACATACACACAAGCTGCTGCCTCTCAAATTGTAAAAACCTGTATGATTAGGGACCCAGCTCTGAATGAATAGGGCATTCCCACAAACAGCCGCCTAAAACTAGTGGTACCCAAACTATTTCCTGCTCAGTCTCATCTTTTTTTAGCTCTAGAATTGTGAGGCTTAAATTTGCTGAGATGCTAAAAGAAAACTCATCTTTGCTCTGCCTACTGGCTCATGCAAAAAAGTGAAAGCGTCTTTTCAGACTGCACAAAAATGAAGCAGGTTATATTTGAGAACAGGAACCCTCTTTGCTCAGCCCCTCACTTGTGAGAATTCACACTTGCACTTGTTGCTAACCAGAGGTGAAAGGGGAGGGAAGCACTGTGCACTCCTCTGCATGAACAAGCCAGCAAGAAAATGCAGCTTTTCAAATTCTTTTGTCACTCACACCAAGCCAGTTAGATTTTGGAGGAAGAGGTCTTAAAGTAGTTGAGAAGGCACCCTGAAGAGTCTAGATGACATGTCAAGAGGTCTAAGTTTAGATAAAAAATTATAGGCTTAAGGTGGCTCTTGAAAGAAATTCTGGCCTTCTAACCATAATGATTTTCTTCCTTCTGGCCTTCAGCTAGAAGTCACAGTGCCAGACCCCAGGAAACAATGCTACTTCATCTCCTTTCACTTGCTACCAAAAGTGCAAAGCAATGTCTTTTCTTTTTCTCAAAAAAGGGAAAGAAAATGGCAGAGCACCAAGTCACACAGGAATTTTTGGAAGAGATATGGAAATTAGGGCTCATAATACAGTATACAAAGGCTTCAAGATAACAGTTTAATGGTTAGAAAATAGGCAGCAGGCTTGTTCCAGGGAGAAGGCAATGTACTCATCGTTCCTGAATGGTGTATCAAAGCCTTTTCATCCCATCATGCCCCTGATTGCTGAGCAAGTAGTCTCCTTTGGAATATGAGGATCATGGTGCTATCAGTGGGCATACACAAAAGATGCAAAAGTCATTTGGCCAATGATTCTGGGAGTACAGCATTTGCCTTTAATCTGTGTGAGTTTTTAATGGAAAAAAAAACCCTTTGGCTTTGATAGCTTTGGGTTTTGAAATATTTTCCAGAACTGTCAAATGAAAAGCTCCCTTGAAAATCATGTAATCTAGAGTTTGGTTTAGAAGCAACCTTAAAGATGATCTAGATCAACCACCTCCCACAGGCAGGGACACCTTCCACTAGACCAGGTTGCTCCAAGCCCCATCCAACCTGGCCTTGAACACTGCCAGAGATGGGGCAGCCACAGCTTCTCTGGGCAACCTGTGCCAGTGCCTCAGCACCCTCACAGGGAAGAGCTTACCAGATGTAACAGGTACTGTGGAAGAATTCTTTGACATCAACCTAACACAAAACTCTTTTTATGCAATTATTTTGCCCATTTCCAGATAACCACAGGTAAATTGTTGAAAGAATTTCTGGTACTCTCTTCACTGAGCATGAGCAAACCAAATTTAAAATATTTCTGGTTAAAATCTCATCTCAATCTCCCCTCTGGCAGGTTAAAGCCAGTCCCCCTTGGCATGTCACTACAGGCCCTTGTCAAAAGGTAAAGATGTTCCATGTTGTTTAATTACAATGCAAGTAACAATGTTACGTAGCCAGCTGTCCTGATGTACTGACTACGGGCAATACCTCAGCACCTTGCAGCTGGACACAGTCAGCCCAGCAATTTAGGCATGGGAGTACGATGAAGAAACTCCCTACTTAAAATTTCATTTGCATAGGAAGAATAAGCATTACAGCAAGAAAGCGCAGCTGTACTTAGAGGAACATTTAACTTTAACAGTTTCCTCTTTGCCTTTTTCCGCTTCTTCCAAAGCGGACCGCAGCTCTAAAGAGATTACAACCTCAAAATTCAGGTCCCAGCATTATATACCATCAAACAGAATGGTTTAATACTGCCAGCATTTCCCTTGTCCTAGTTCTTTGCAGATGCAGAATCTCAGAGCGATTGACAACTTAACCATTCTAGTTCTATAAAAAGACAAACTGTGGCAAAAAATGGCTTTACTAAAGTTTTTCCAGCTTGGTGCTAGCTGGCAGTTTTAGGGCCTTACACTATACATCTAATGAGATCAAAATCTCTTGCCTTATCTGCATCAGTAGATAGGAAAATGCATATAATGTAGAAACAGAACTCTCATGGTTTAACCAAAACCAGGACAATAACCCACTAAAAGTCTCTGGCTAAGGTAGGGTGATAACCAGATTTAGACTTGAGACTGAAAATTCAGAACAGAAAAACAAACTGGAAATTTCAGTTACATGATCTACTGACATGAATCAATCTATAAGAGCTTTATTTTCCACACTGAAGCAACCCCAAATCTGTACTAGAGTTACTGTGATGGCAAAAGTAGAAAATTGGGTACTTATTCCCCATGGGAGCAAGGATAACAAATGAGAAAAACTCTGAAATTTAAAGATCTGATTATAAAAAGAAGGCACTAAAATGAAATGTTGCTCTGACAATGGAAGGTTTCAAGATCCTTTCTTACTTCTTTTCATTCCATAAAACAAATTTCTATTTGAGAAATGAGATTCTCCGAATAATCCAAACAACTCTTTCAATGTAGCAATGATTATTATCCTATTTAAATAAAAGACCTGTGTTTCTGTAGTAATTATCATACCATATCCCTAATTAATTATTACTCAAAATAGCTGTTAAAATTCTTGCCAGCCATTTAGAAACAGGCACAAATTATTCCCTTTGATCAGACTTGCATTGCTAAAGGCACATTAAAAATACAGAGAGAGTCTGGAAAAGCCTGACAAAATTGTTCATAAAGCCAGAATTATGTTAACTACTGCAGCAGCCCTTACTCTGCATATTCAGAATTGGATTGCACATGAAGACAATTGCTCTCCTTGGTCAGTCCACACCCCCAACATTAAGTTGTATACAGCTTAAAAGAAAACGATTGCCTCCTGATTTGAATACATAATGAAAGAACACAAGAACAAAAAACCCAACAAGACTGTTGTGAGCTTCAAATCATGTTTCAGTTAAATAGTCAATAGCAACTGCACAGATTCCAAAAGGCTGGATACAACCTCTGGATGTTTAGCACACTGCCAAGCAGTTAATGAAGAGAAAAACCTGGCCAGAGAACACGATGCTAAGCTCTGGGTCCTATGAGAAACTATAGATCTTTAATTCCCACCAACAGAATCTCATTTTTTTTAATGATTACTGTGAAAGACCCATGACAGTCAGGATAGCTGCTCTTCACAACTCAAAGCTGTGATGCTCCTGGACTAGGTCTTCAAATCTCTGATGTTTCTTTCACTAAACATTCCCTAGAGTTGCAATTTCTGTGTCAGAGTCCTTGTTTCTAAGAAGAAATATGATCATACCCTCTGTACATGTTTTCATTAGAGCTTTGAAACCAGTTTTAAAAGGTTCTAAAAAAACAGATGTAACAGGTACTGTGGAAGAATTCTTTGACATCAACCTAACACAAAACTCTTTTTATGCAATTATTTTGCCCATTTCCAGATAACCACAGGTAAATTGTTAAAAGAATTTCTGGTACTCTCTTCACTGAGCATGAGCAAACCAAATTTAAACATGATGTATGCTAGGGATGTATTTATATCAAACAGCAATTGTGTCTACCTGGGTCAAACTTACTTCAGTTCAGAACTGAATACCCTCCTTTGGCTAGTTTGGGTCAGGCGTCCTGTCTGTGCTTCCTCCCAGATTCCTGTGCCCCTCCTCATTGGCAGAGCATGAGAGACAGAAAAGTCCTTGATCAGAGTAAACACTGCTTAGCAGCAACTAAAACAGAGGTGTCATATCAGCACTGTTCTCAGACTAAAGCTGAAAGCACAGCACTGCACCAGCTACTAAGGAGAAAAATGACTGCTACTGCTGAACCCAGGACACATATTCAGATTCTAAAAAGCCAAAGCAAAACTAATGACAGTACAATTACTAGAAAATCCCAGTGAGATTCAATACAAGAAATTGCTTTCGTATAGCTTATCAGGACAACTATTGAATTCAGCAGAAAGAACTCTGCCTTGTATCTAGTTCAAATAAAACAGAGGCAGGACCCTTCTGAGGCTGTCTGGAGGCTCTGTTTAATTATGCAAGTGTTTGAGGCTCTATGAGTATCTCTGTACTTGCATTGGGTAGATTCCCCTGTTAAACCCAGAAACCAGTTGTTAATGCAAAAAAATACTTGAATAATCAGCTGCCGAAAAAGCATTGAGAGCCTGAACTGTAAAATTAACCAAGAACAAATTTTAAAAGGGAATGTCTTCCTCTAACAACAGTTGCATTGAATAATGTAGTCATGAGATCTCTTTCAATATGATCACACACAATCAATCCAGAAGCATGTAGGACTGCTCTAAGCCCAACCCAACAAAATATCCCAGTCCAAGCCTAACAAACATTAAGGGTCTTCTCCCTCCACCCTATGCCCTGATAGGCAATGTGTAATGCTAATGGGAGTTTTGTGCACTTCAAGAAAAGCATAAAAAGTAATTCCCATATGCTGCAGTTGCCACAGGGAATTTGTTACATTCACTGATGTTAAATTAGGCCATTGTGTATACACTTTAGAAACAGAGTCAGGCCATAAAAACTCCTACATGTTATTACTTGAGCATTCATTCCTCAGATTGTCTCTTTGCTGATATTAAACTCTGAATGCTGTTCATCAGAGAGTGACTGATAATAAAGAAGTGATTGACAAACTTATTACTTGGCTTTAAAAATAAGTTCTCCCAATTCAAAAGATTCTTCTCAGGTCCAGGGAGACGTGGTTTGTTCTTTGTAGCAGAAGGCTTTAATTGCAAAAAATACACACAGAGGGAAAAATAGGCTTGGTTTGTGTTTAAACTGTGTAAATAACTAAGATACGTGGTCCTTAGTTGAAAGTAGCTAGCACAACTTGGAGAGGGAAGCATGAGCTAGGCGTGGGATTAGGGAGACTCCACAGCTCCTTGTTCTTTTCCTTACTTCACCACCAGGCTGGCAAGTTTGAGCAAGAGGGATCACCCCATGGCACTCTCTTTGGAGCTCCTGCGGTGGTAAAGTCAGATCTGTACAACAGCACCCTGGGATGTCCCTTACATGTCACCCAGACCATCTCCTGTGACCCCATGTGCCTTGACAAGCCTTACAGACAACGGCAGGGACATGATCACACAGCCATTTAAACCCACCATGAATCCAAACTGTTGACAAAAGCAATGATCCCACTCTTCCCTCCCAGTCCTCTGCTTGTTCCTCCCCTTCTTTACTGTCAGCAGATGGGAAGACGGATGAGCTCCCTTCTCCCACTCAGGCTGCTACTGAGTGAACAGCAGTGGTGGAAAGAAGGTAGATCCTGAGGCTGAGTAGGAGGGTATGAAGGGACCAGCCTTTCTCAGCAGCAGTGCAGGGTTATGCCAAACTAATGTGACTCTAACCCTGCCTCTAGAGGCACATCACACTATAACCCTGCCTCTAGAGGCACATCACACTATAACCAAGATGACCTTGCAGCTAGCCGCCCCTGAAAGGAACATGTTTGCAACCGCAAGGCCTCTCTGTGTCACACTTTTCTTTCTTCTGGTGAGGACTGGACCCTGCTGGCAGGAGACTATTCCCTACTTGCAGTACGTTTATTCTGATGCCTATTTAATTCTCTGAACCAGTTTATTGCAAGGTCAGACAAGCAACAGTGCTGTCACCAAGGAAGCAGCAGAAGCAGAAGCAGAAAACGAACTGCATGAGCTGCAATGTCAGCCATGCCGTTTGTAGGAGCAATCCCACAGCTCCGACTGCAGAGATGAGAACAGTCAGGACAAGGGCCTAACTACTTTTTGATTCCCTGGGCTCTAAATTAAGGTCACACTTGCTCATGTTTTACTTTCAATGAACTTTTTGCCTTAGATGCCAAACAACAAACACACCAGATTTTAAGCATATAGACTAAACTTCAGCACCTTCTTCTCTTAAGCAACAGCCTCTGTTGTAACAAGGTCAGCAAGAGTCAAATAGAGGATGAAGAACCTTTCTTGGTACAATCTGCAGCCTGAAATCAAAGCATGTGCTTGGAAGTTTGAAAAACACAGGAGAGGAAGTCTTCAGGTCTTCTAACTTTGGAATATTTTGCTGAAATTTACCTCTTAATAATTGTAGGCTTCTGAAAGCAAAATCAGATGAAACCAAAAACTTACTATTAGGAGTTGGGCTATGGGATAATGCCAGCTGGTTTCATGAACTTGGCTGTATGTTTTCATTCAAAAAACCTGAATAAATAATCTTTCTCAAGCCTCTTTCCCACTTCCCATTTTATTTTAATCCCAGGCCAAGCCAACTCCCCATGAGCCTTGTGCTGCTAAAATTCAGTTTCTGTCAGGATGGTTTATCATCAGTCTGAAATCCTCAATCATGAACTTACACACCATTACCTGAAGCAGCTCCTTTCTTCTAGCTGACCTTTTAAACTAGCAAAGCTCATTTGCTAGTCACAGTCATCTTTCCTTTGCTTCCACTTCCCTTATCCCTTTTTCTTCCTCACCCAATTACTCACATGTGAGCTTAAAAGCATGTTAAGTATATTTATTTGCCTTAATCTCTTGGACTCTCCTGTCTTTAAATAAACAGTATTTTTTTTTTTTTATTATAAGCCATTGCCTTTCAGTTTCTATTTGTCTACTTCAACTGCGTTTTATTTTCATTTAGGATTCCAATTCACATCACAGTATTACAGTATGCTAGAGATTGGAAGGGACCTCAAAAGATCACCTAGTCCAATCCCCCTGCCGGAGCAGGAACACCTAGATAAGGTTACATCCTGGTACCTGGTTGCTTAGCAAGAATTGAAGCCAGATTTCTTCCTGTTTGCTCAAGATTCTGAAGGAGTACTGCCAATGGCTGTTGAACAGTGTCTAGCCACATACATACAAAAAAATCACAAAGGACTTTGTATTTCTTCAGAGGGCGTAAATATAAAAGCTGTTTCTAGGAAAGTCGGAGGATATAACAATGTATGTGTTTAGGACTCCAAAATCACAGCCACATCTCAGCACTTCACATTTTAGTCACATGAAGAAGAGTCAGGCTACTGCAACAGTACAGAGTTGGGTTTTGTCACTACAGGTTGTGAACTCGATTTCTCATAATTTGAGTAAATTCACCCCAGATAAAATCTTAATTTTGGCTTGAGAATTAGTATAGATGAGTGCTTCAACATAGGTTAAATATAAAAAATTACGTTTTTAAAGCAGCAGAGCCTGTTTCCTATCTTATTTAGAAAGGGACAACACTAACCAGTGCTTTTCTTGAGCCCTTGCCCAGCCTGTGACCTGTCTTTAGAGGGTTACGCACAGCAATAAAAAATCCACTATCTTGGAATTTGGGTACATAATCAAGATACTTCCAGATAGTTCAATGACATTCGAAATAAGTGGAAAAATATGCATATTGATTTCCTGTTTTGGCAGCATTAGGATTTATTTACTTTTGATGTTGCAGTGACCTCTAGTTTGTCTTGGTCAATACATACCTTTAGGGTTGCTAAACCTTAATATTCACCTCCATGAGAGTCAATATCCACTTTATAATATAAAAGCTATCCCATGCAACAAACATTAATATTGTTGAATAGATTCAGTCACCCAGCTCTCTCTTCTCTTAATGTGAAAAAGGACCAAGCTTGAATAGTTAGCAAAATTGAAGAGAATGTGCAAAACGTACCACTGACCTTTATCTAAAAGCACTGTGGATGAAATAATCATCTAGATCTGTGTATTAGAGAAGCGTCAGCCTGATTTTCACAGGATAACCTCAAATTCATCCTTGTGGAAGATCACCTGCAACTAAAAACTCGAGGTACAACCTGCCTATTTTTAACTGCCTGTCTTCTTGTGATGCTCCCCCAAAAGACACCCATAGCTGGAACCAGATGTCGATTTCCTGGTACTAGTTGTCAATTTCTGGCTGATCATGTAGCTCTCAAAACCTGACCCTGGCTATCAGGAATTCTGATTACCAGCTCATGCTAGGAAGTTTGTCATTACGTTCTTTTCCAACCATTCAGTTTGGCTGCTTTATCACCAAGGGTACCGTAGAGCCTCAAGCTGTGCTCATTCCTGTGAAGGAACTGAACCGAATGGCAGAATAAGTTTCCCATCACCCAGAAGAAGAGTGTGGCATCAGTTCTGAATGAGTGCTATTGACATCAAAACATCACGGCTTTTTTACTGTTTACTACAGGAGTATTTGGGGATTTGGCAGTCCCTTTTTGTACTTCATCTACTCTGTTCCTTCACTGGCTCTAGGCCAGGCTTTTGCACGCGTGTGTGTGTATCATTTAAGCTGAAGGGAGCTGTCAGTGCAACTTAACTATCTTCATGTTTGAAAATGCAAGATTTTTAACAAAACACATGCTGTAGAACCATTTCCAGTTCTGCTCCACTACTGGAAATCTTAGGTACAACACACTACACTGTTTATCAAATATTCTTGGCAAACTAGTTGGTGTGTTTCCAGACCTATTTTTAATGTACCCATTAAATCACGTAATTTATTTCCTAGAGAAATTAAAGTACTAATGAAGTTTTCAGAAGGGTCTATTTTAGTTGCAATCTTCCTTTTCATTTACATTAATAATACAGTGTAAGAAACTCTTCTGTTCATCTATATGCTGATTATGACATTTTGTATTCAATGAGTAGCTCTTGGTCAGCAATAATGAAGACATAACAATGGAAGTTAAATAAAATTCAGCAAGTAGTTTCAGGTATGCATTCTTTACTTGTAATTAAAGCTACATTAATCTCTCATAGAAGGGATATTACTTGCAATATTGCTAACACTTAACCTAAGTTGTAAGAGCTGTAAATCAGATAGTGAATTAAATTTCATTTTAAAACTACTTGATTCTACGTAAAGCTACTCACTAGACTTTAACACTTACATTGATTCTTCAGAGCAACATGGAAAACAATCAAATCTGAACTGCAGTTTACTATTAAGTCGCACTGCACACAGTTGAAGCAAAATCCTGCTCTTTGAAATTGCCATGCCAATGCATAAGATTGCTCTATTGCCAAAAGGTGGGGTTTTGCCTCACTGCCATGATCTCCAACAGAACGTTATTCCAGAATGATCCTTGTGATTAGGAATTCTCCATTAATCTCCAGTCTAGAATCACTGACAGCCAGTTCAGATTCACTTATTCTTGTATCACCATCATTTGGTGTAAATTCTTCTTTCCTGGCACAGATGTGGAACTATTTTGGTGGTGGTCTGATTTCCCTCACTGCCTTCAATTAGAAGAGGAGCTATCCATCCTGTCACTGCTGTAGCAACACTTTGTGCATTTGCTTTAGTTTCTGTATCTGTTTGAGCGCACAGATGACCAGAAGCACAGGAGAGCATTCCTGCTCAGATGGCAACCATTCTTTGTACACTAATGCAAACCCATTCCCTAGCTGCACTACAGATACATAGCCTGCTGCACCCAGGGCTCTCATGCTGTGTGGCTCACAGCTGTCTTGTACGAGCAGCTCCATGCCAGATTCTCCTCCTTGTCATTAATATCACCGGGCTTCAAAAAGTACAGTTATTTTCTTTCCCTATGTCAGTGCTCAGACTCAGAGATGGGGGCACAATCAGGGGTATCCAAACTCCTAACATGAACTTGCCACTGATCCTATTTCCCTCCTAACAAAGCACATTGTTCGTATTGTCAGCATATGCCCACTATATAGTGTTGCTGATATTGCTGCTACTTCTCAGTTGAAAAATAGGAGCTTTTCATTGTTTTACTTGTATGCCATTGGGCTAGGCTTTGAACATCATAAACAGATTTTACAGAAATGAACAAGCCTTCTCATAGAGTTAAAAATACAATTATGCAATATAACAAAGTCTGAGAAGCACGACTATTCCTGCTTTTACACAGAGAAACCAGCATACATGTGCTTCTGAATATAGATTTTAATTTTGTGTTACTTTGGAAATCACCAGGTTATAGCATAACATAATTGAGAATTTCCCGTGAAGAAGGGCTTGTCTCTTAAATATCCAGTACCTCAAGAAGAGGTGATATCTGGTGATTTGGGTTCTTTTTTGAGACATGGAAAACTGAAGCTCAAGGTTTCATATTAAAAGAGAGTGGGAACATTTGTAAATCATGGCAATTTTCATGGGAGAAGATACCATTTCTTGCCCAGATCCAGATCCACTCACATATTCCCTTTTTGGCACAAGAATACAGAAGCCTGAAGAAATGCTTGTACTGTTATTTTTTGCGATGTGTATTTTTGAGCACAAGCTGTGACATTAATCGAATGTATGTCTCTCTGCATTAACCGATCAGCAAATTCTTCTTGAAACACTGCTCTCCCAAAGCTGAGTAGTGGAGGTTGGAATGTACCTAAAATGTCTGCCTATGATTAGTTTCTGCTCTTATGCTTGGGTGGGTAGAAGTCTAAATATTTACACTATTTGCTACATGAGTGATATTTTACTTGGAATCACTCCTAAGTTCTGCAGCCTGGATTTGTTCTAGAAAGTTATGATACTCAAAAAAGTCTACAGTCATACATTAACCAAAAAAGCTCAACAAACAACAGTATACATTTCAGTTGCTGAAATAGCATAATTAGAGATATTGCTTCCCCAGAACACTAACAAAAAGCTTGGAGGAGCTCAGAAATCCAGTAGCCCAGCAACCCGCTGCCTGTGTAACTGGTTCCCTTACAGATCTGCCATGGCCTGCTTTTTCTCTTCTCTCAAAGCAATCTTTAAGGACCCAATAAATCCAAACACTACTGAGAACAGCCTCAAACCTCATATTGAAGTCAGAACTGTTCAGAGAAGAAAAAAGTAAACAGGGGAAGTCAAATGTTGCCTGAAACCTTTACACCCCCATGCAGCATCTCTGTCAGAATGTTAAGTATCAGAAATCTGGACCAAAATCACACACACGAAAAAAAAAAAACAAACCCAAACCAAAGCAAAGTACACATTTTTACTCACAGCTATCATTCACACTAGATAATTAATAAGATTAATATTAATCAAGAGCCTGTCTTTCCATAGTGCCTCCCTTGAAAGCTTTTATTTCCAAGACAGATGCACAATTCTTCCAGTAGTTGTTCCCATAGTAGGTAACACGAGTGTATGAAGCTGACGGTAATTATTCTCTCACCCAACCTTACAGACTTGTTTAGAAGCTTTTTCAAAAATCCCCAAGTGCATATACAGGTTGAAGTATTTCACATGGAAAATCTGTAATAGACACTCTTTGAAAACATGATCACGCTTTCAGAAGGGATTGAGAAGTGCCACTTCAGTAAAAGAATCTCGCCAGGAGTAACCATCCATGCCTCCTCATTAGAAGAAAATCAGGAGGAGGAAGAGCAGTAAGTGATGTGAGTAGGATGGATGGGTCAATTTAAGGAACCATTTTCCTTTAACTATAGCTGCTTAGAAAACTGGAACCCAATTTTGTTCTCCTTCACTGATGTTAAAAGAAACTCACAGAAGAATAAGAGGAGGATTCTTTGTCCCCAAATCACAGAAAGTGGCTCCATCTAATAAATATGTTGGCACAAAACCATAGCAAGAAGAAGAAAATTCAATTAAAAATTAATCAGGAGTTATTTGTTATAGAATGTGTTCACATAAACTAGCCTGTTGAGCCATAGCTGAAGGAAGCCAGCTTAACAGTTTAATGTGGTCCTAACCCCTGCTCTGCAGGAGAGAACAGGGCATGCAAGGTGTCCAGATTCTACAACATGTGTTGTAGAGAATGAAGAAAGGTTACAGCTCCCTTTCAGTAAAGCAGTTCTAGGGGTTGTAACTTCCTGCCCCAGCACAGCAATTGCAAGTGCCGAGGAACTGTTCTGTGCAGCCACTTCACAGATAAAGACTCCGGTCAGGGGTCATGGGATGTTTGCTTTCCCTGTGGAAAGGGCACAGCACAGCACTGCACAGGGTTGTGAGAGCTCAGGTTTATAGCAAATTCCAGCATTCCAGTAATTCCAGGGCAGAATGGTAGCAGCCTGTAAGGCATGGCACAACAGTGAGCTCTGTCTGCAGCACAACCCAGAGGCAGAGAAGAAAATCCTTTTTTAAGGATTTAGCCATTTTGGAATTTGCTTTTATAGCACATAGGATCCAAATTTGTGATACCAAAAGGTACGAAGGTGACTTAGACACTAAGTAATTTATCATTTACCTCCTGGAGGCATAATACAGACCAAATTTAAACACCTTCATTTTCTTTAGAGGACTTAGTAGTGATAACTAATAAAAGGAAGTAGTTGTCATTAAAAAATGAAGTAAACAAAAAAGCGCCAAACATCCTTATGAACAAATTTAAAAGAAAAATATTGAGGTTTGAGAGCCATGCCCAGTAAGGAACGCTCAGTTCATGCCGGCATCCTCTCTGCTGCTGAATAAACCTCTCAGAAACCAAGGCTATAATTACAATGAGGTGACATTTGAACTTTCCATGGCCAAAGATTTTACAGGACATAATTGCTGCATGAGATTTCATGGCACATTGTAAAGCTTTGAACTTCTTCCATCAGTTTGGAATTCTGTGGTCCTCTTTTGCCAAGACTTAAATGAATAATTATTGATAAGTAATGATGAAAATGAATTACTTGCATTCTGAACTGTAAAATCAGTAATATGGCTCACTCTATATCCTTGGTACTGAAGCGAAGGATAGAGAAAAGTGGCCAGCAGTGTTATCTGAGATGTTTTGTTACAGTGAGTGATAGCTGCTGGTTTAGAGGAGAGGGCATTTCATATCTTCTTTTGCTTTCAATCACATCTTTTCATTAGTGATGACTGAACCTCAAAACCACCTAGAGATGGTGCAGATGAGCACTTATAAGCTTGGATGGTTATCTGGAGCTTATCAGAACAACTTTTATCAGCAAAATTGCTATGGGTATTTCACAAGAAGCGTTTTTCTGGCTCTTCTCTTTCCTGATTAGGTACTGCATTCAAGGCCTAGCCTGCTGACTTGCTCCAGCCAGAATGTGAACCAAATCAGTTTATTTCCTCTTGTTTCCCAAGTGTCTTAGTGGCTGTAAAATCAGCATTCTGACAAGATGAAAAAGCTATTCCTAATTCCAAAGCAAAAATTAGAAAGATAGAAAAAAGCCCACAAAGTCAATTGCCTTTATACCAGACAATTTTAAAAAGGAACATTCAGATAAGCTACTGGAAACAGCTGCTAAGATTTAGCACAACTGGGTTGAAAAATAGAATAAAATGAAAGCCTGATTATTTGGGTCAGTTGAAATTGGACAAAGAAAATCACTGGTATAGAGGACAATTTTGAACTGGCTGGAGGGCAAATAAGATGACCTAATGCAAGCATCCGTTTCCAGCATGTTGAATTTTCCTGCACAGTAAACAGCTACTAGCATGGATGTGGCCAGCTGAAGAACCAGATGCCCAGTGAACATTGGCTTCCTCTCCCACAGCGCTGGCCACCAGCAGCATCTCTGTTTGTGAAAGCACTACCCTTGGCACTGCTTTCCCTATGAGGGGAAAGGGGGGTCCCGGTCTCTCCCAGGGAGCAGCTCTGCCAGCGACACCACACTGCACACACATCAGCAGAACCCAAGTGGCTGCCATGACCCATCTAGAGCCCCTTGTAAAGCCAACACAGACTAGGTCATGCCTCTGACAAACAATGGCAATAAAATTGTTTTCTTAAATACTTTTACCAGGTTTGGGTCAGCCAATATATTCAGAAATCAAACACCCTGCAGTACTTCTCTTGCATGATTTTGTTTAGTGTTGTTGTGAGTTGGTCTTTTTTTTGAGGAAACACATCAATTAACACATATTGCCAAAGGCAGAGTTTTTGCTCAACGACTGTTCTTTCACTATAAAGAAAGCAGCAGAATACATTACAGACAGAAAAAGCTCCCCTCAGTACACATTCGAATTAGGTAACAGAGACCAAAAGAAGTTCCTGGAGTAATCAGCCTCTGATACTAATTTTGTGAAAGTTCTTTTCCCTTCACATTGATTTTTCTACTCTGAAATGTGAAATGTAGCTCAAAATATCCCATGTGGCATGTCAACTTCATTTACTCACTGCATTTCTAATACGTTTTCTCCATACTCCTCTGTCCCATCACAGCAATCGTTGTATGCCACAGCATGGCCCTAGCTTTTATTACAAAAGCATGTACACAAGGTTTTAGGTCGTCCTTAAAGGTGAACACTTCCTTAATTTCTACTATTCATTTACAAGTGTGGGAAGGGGTCTACAACAAAACCTCAGCTGCAAGTACCTACCCAACATCCACATCTGGATTTAGATCAGGATTTAGATCTAGGATTTATAACAGCTTCTTTTAAATGGTTCAGAACTAATATGCTGCATCCAGTCCTACATCCACACATGCAGCATTTGTACATACAATACAGCAATAGTTTGCCTAGCAGTGCTGAGAAGCTTACTTAGAAAAGCTTAGAATTTAAAACAATGTCAGTCTGTAATATCTTGGACGACAAATTTTACTTTAGTGTGAAAAGTTAAATTACTCCTCTATGTAAAAGCAGAAGCTGACAATCTGTTGCTCATCAGTCAGCTGCTAGTTAAAGCCACATTCCACTAAAACCTGAGCAATCATAATTAGACTTCATTGACAGTACCCATCCGGTATAAAATACTGCAAACATAATCCCAGTTTATAAAAATATTAAAGCTTATAAGGTAACAAACACTTTCCCAATTTGTTAATCACATCCACCAAGATGTGCAGCAGAGTTTTGCAGTGCAATAAATATTCAGGAGTTGGGAACTGGCCATATTACCAGCTTTGCAAACACTCTGTGCTTTAGAAACTTTCAGAATGGGATGGAGGTGGCAGTGTCTGTGGAGGGAGTGTAAATAATCAGCTCAGCTGGGGATGAATCATCCTTAATGCTTCTAAACAGGAATTTCTCAAATTATATACAACACCGATTCTGCTTCCTAGTGCAAGAAATTTGTTTCAATTATAAAATTATTTTCTAGTCTTATTGCACAAAATTGTTACTTCAGACAAAGAATGTCAACTACAACTGTGATATTCCCTAATTTTTGCTTCTTATCATTTTCTAATAGAAAAGACACCTTAACAAAAGGGGTTTGCCTTTGCTGGCTTTTACATGTAGTAGTATTTAATAAGAGGTAAAAGCTTAGTGCTACATGAATTTAAACAGTCTCAAGAGGTTTGTAGCAGCCAGTCTTTCCTCAGATTTACTTGAACAGTGAGTACGCATCTTTCTGTGCTGAATTCTAGTTGAAGAGTGAACTGTGGGTTCTGCCTTGCTGTCTGTCTCTCCCTTTGCTTCGACAAAATAGAAGCAAAATGAATACTACATTATTGTTTTGGATGTGTGTGGGGAGGGAAGAGCAAGGCTTATGGGCTACTCATACATTTTTATCTCTTTCAGATTTGGGAAGCAGCTGCTCTGCATAGTAAGTAAGAGCTCTCAAAATAGTCCACACTGTTGGCAGGTGAACTGCATTACTTGAACAGCATCTTTGGGCAATGAACCTGCAAGGTCAGGAAAAGGTTGCTCTCCTGGACATCAGAGAGAGAAAGTGGGAACAATTATGAGACACTGTCTGTATTCCAAAAGGATGGGAGTAGGCTACAGGGTAGTGAGCTGCCACTGGCATCTGAAGATGCAGCAAAAAGAAGACAACAAGAAGGGGTATTTGTGAAAGAATGAGAGTATTATTCTAGGAAGGACAAATAATCTTGTCAAAGAGATGGAAGATTGGAAAACACAGAACTGAGCAAAAATTTAGGACGATGGGATCAATTTCTAATTTGGACCGTACTCTGTCTGCTGCCTGATTACAACAAAAAGTGGACAGACTGAAATTTTCACATGCAGTTGGATGAGAAACAAGGAATTGCTATGTCAAAGATACTCACCCATTCTTAAACTGCTTTTTAGACTGGGTCAGAACGACCTTCTAATGTCAAAAGCCACAAGGAACATATTGCTAGCATTCACATATATAGATAAAAATATATGTAGATGACGTACATCATACCCTGTTAACTGCATTTGTACCTGCTGTCTCCCCATGTGAGATCAATGCCTGAACTCCCAGAGTATGATGGGAGTGAGATCAGGTCTGCTATCTGTCACACCAGTAATTGCTACATGCATTAAAAATTAACAATCTAATGCAAAGGAGTGGTTTGTGATCTGAAGCTTTATTGGGTTAAAAGCAACACTTCCACAAAGAAACGTGGTTTATCTGTTGCAATATCCACTGTTTCCCATTACTGCTGAAATGAGATCTCTCTCTCCCATCTGCAAAACACCATCTATAAAGTCCCTGATCCAACAATATACTCTTAGAATTGAAAGTTTAGACTGATGTTTTGCTTGAGATAATACAAAGCTTTCTATTCCTATCAGTAGAAATTTATGCCCTGTCAACACAAAATTGACTGTTAATGCACTCAAATAATTTAGTTGGGAGAAAAGACAACTAATGCAATTATCCCTGAATGGTTTAGATATGAATGTCTCTAGAGGATACTAAGTACCCAAAAAGCCAATTGTAGCTTCTTAGAAATAAACCTTTAAACTTCTGCACCCTTCTAAGAAAATCCACCTGGGAACTTACAAAGTGGGAAGAAGACAAATTCTTAACCAAATTACTATAGGAGAGCTCAGTTTACACAGACCATTATTTTACCTTTGCTTCTGAAACTCAATGCATTCAGAGGTGACAAAATGTACTGATCTAAGACATTTTACAGTTTTATGACCATGCCACTTACAAACCTAGATCACTAGTGTCTAATTAGTAGTCCAAAACCCAAATCAATATAGTAAAGACCTGAATGTTTTTTAATTCTTTGTCTTGAGTGTTTTTACAACCCTATATTAAAAATAGAATCTTGGGATCAAATCATAAGGTGGAGGAGAAAAGAAGACAAATTAACATCCTTATTTACACTGCTAAAGCATACCCTTAATCATATATTTAATCATGTATATATGTATACAGGCTTTTATATGCACTCATGCAGTATTAGTAGCTATGCATCTAATACTTCAGGTACAAGCTTCCAGAGTAACCCCTCTACTTCCTCATTTGCAGGAGGCAAAACGAGCTGGAACCAGGCTATGCAACCCAACCATTCTATGATTCTCTGCGCAGGTGGTTCAATTGAATCAGCTGTTAAAGCTCCCAGCCAGTTCCCACACTGTCTACTTAACAGGGCCTCCAACAAGCACTGCTGTCCCACAGTGCCACGCCATCTGTGCTTGTTCGTGTGCAGGTTCTCCTCCTCCTCTTTCACACGACTGTACCCCAAAGCCTCTATTTCACAGTATCACAGTATGTTAGAGATTGGAAGGGACCTCGAAAGATCATCTAGTCCAATCCCCCTGCCGGAGCAGGAACACCTAGATAATGTTACACAGGAATGTGTCCAGGCGGGTTTTGAATGTCTCCAGGGAAGGAGACTCCACAACCTCCCTGGGCAGCCTGTTCCAGTGTTCCGTCACCCTCACTGAGAAGAAGTTTCTTCTCAAGTTTAAGTGGAACCTCTTGTGTTCCAGTTTGTACCCATTACCCCTTGTCCTATCATTGTTTGCCACTGAGTAGAGCCTGGCTCCATCCTTGTGACACTCCCCCTTTATATATTTATAGACACTAATAAGGTCACCCCTCAGTCTCCTCTTCTCCAAACTATAGAGACCCAGCTCCCTCAGTCTTTCCTCATAAGGGAGATGCTCCACTCCCTTAATCATCTTTGTTGCCCTTCACTGGACTCTCTCCAGCAGGTCCCTGTCCTTCTTGAACTGAGGGGCCCAGAACTGGACACAATATTCCAGATGCGGTCTCACCAGGGCAGAGTAGAGGGGAAGGAGGACCTCTCCCGACCTACTAACCACCCCCCTCCTAATACACCCCAGGATGCCATTGGCCTTCTTGGCCACAAGGGCACAGTGTTGGCTCATGGTCATCCTGTGGTCCACTAGGACCCCCAGGTCCCTCTCCCCTACACTGCTCTCTAACAGGTCGTTTCCCAACCTATACTGGAACCTGGGGTTGTATGTTTCCTGGCCCTCCTCTCAGGGTAGCTTCTTATTCCTGTGGCAGCACACAAGGACAGGATACAGGTATGTAATCCTTGTACCCAAACTGTAATTTCTGTAGGGAACATATTTCTTCAGGCAAATACCCCACACAGCTGCTCTGCTAGATTTTAGGAGTACTGTTTGAAGTTGCAGTATATTAAACTGTCACTTCAAGAAAAAAAAAAGCCAACCCTACAAGAAATTCAAAGAGCTGAAATTGATGAGCAGTAATAATAGAGCTGATCACTGTGAAGATTAAAAAAAGTCAGCAGTAAGGTGGGATATGCGGAGTGCACCCTTGCAGTTTTGCATTCTTGATTCCCATTTCCACAGATGAAGGAAAAGGACTCGCAGGATATGATCAGCTCTTGAATTAAAGAACCTGAAGCAGTAAGGATTTCACCTGCTTTACACAGTCTGTACCATAAGCTTCTGTGAGCCCTGACTAGGGAATTCTTAACACACCAGCAACATAGACTCAACTTCTCACTACCTGCCATGTCATGAAGGACATTATTGTCTGGTTTCCAAAAGGAGAGACATCTTCATCTGTACAGTCTTTATACCTCTGTTTTTAAGCCTTTTGGACACATTGCCTGATTTCAGTCAAATTTGATAGAGATCTTGGTGTTTCATGGATGCAGAAATCTGAGTAGAAAACAGCGACCCATCAGCAAGAACAACTGCAGAGTGTGTCCACACTTCACTGGACTCCAGGAAAAGCTGCCTATGCAGCTTCTGGCAGAGCTCACCCCAAACAACAAGTCAGCCCTAAAGCAGAATTCCACAGGAAACCGGTTTCAGTGCACAGTGTGGCTAGAAGTTGTGGATCACAGGAAAAGAAGTGGCCCCAAAGCTCAAGTCTGGCTTCTGAATTTCCCAGAGAACCTCATTTAGAAAAACAGATAGATCCATATGATCTGAAAGGACAAAAGTCTTAAAATTCAATCATATCTTCCAGTGTCATTTTTCACTCTAAGCAATGACTGTGTGTCCTCTTGAAGATGGCAATAGTAAGAAAATAGCACACATGACTTAATATTGGGCTCTTCTCTCCCTTCTATTTTCTCACTTTTCCAGCAGCAACAATACTACCTTAATAATTAAATGCCAGGTAGTAACTCATAACTCAACGGCAGCAGAAACTTTGCAATTATGCAGAACATACACGGAGAAAAAACATGCAGAAAGCTGCTGCAGTAGTCATATAATGAGTCACATTGCTGAGTAATTTCAGATATTAAATTCAGGCAAGCAGAATTCTGTGAATGCTTGTCAACAGGTCTCATTACACAAGACTCACATATAAGGAGAATGCCAGATGCTTAGAAGGCAACTAAATATAAAAAAAAACTTGTGAGTACACTTGTCCATGACTTAAGCTTCACTGGATTTTAAACATGGTAACTCACAAGAGATCACTTATTGGCCAAACTCTGCTTCAGTAAAACCAATAGTGGACACTCAGTGCAGTAAGCGAAAACAGACTGGGATTAATCCTGAGTATTTCTGGGGATTTTGTATGGAGTTTATTGCTTGGTTGATTAAAAATAAAAATGCTGCGGTATCATCACTTGTTCTAGAAAAATAATGAGACTTTTATTGGCAGTATAAGCAAAACAAAATAGGTTTCTTGTCAAGACAGTTGACTTAGTCTTGAAAAATAAAGATTTGGTCCATGTGAAAGAGCAGAGAAAGCAGCCTGTCACATCCCTACCTTCAAGACAGGGATAGTAATTTTTGTATTCCCCTGTTTTCTGTCTCTCTTGTCTATTTAGACGGTAAACTTCCAAGATAAGACTTGCTTTTTTTGATGGTAGAATGAACCAGATAAAGATTATACTGTTAGAATAAACATCTTTTAAGTGCTTTAAGTTGAAGACACGTTAAAAAGTATAGCTGTACTAAATTGCATTTCTTAGGTTTCTAAATTTGTGCTGGACACTTGTGAGAACATCTTTATCTAGGAGACAAGTAATTTCTACTTTTGGTCTTGAGTAAAATGTAGCTGTGCCAGATTTATAATCTCTACAGAATCCCATGTGTTGCTTCTAACCCCTGGAGAAGATCAAGTAGCATTAAAATATCAGAACAATTTTCACAAACTGAATGTCCACACCATCAAATTTCATAGCCTACCAAAATCCTCTCCCTTTCTGTCTGCACATTTTCCTTGTTAGAGGAGCTAAAATTTATTGTCAGTCCAATGACTTTGATTTGGGCAAAGTGGGACATTAAAGGGAGTACATAGCATCATAAAGCCAAAAAGAAAAGACACTAACTGAAGTTTTAATCACACAGTCTTAAAAAGTAAAGCAGGTGCTCCAGTTGAGTTGGTGTCAGATAGTAACATCACATGGACAAAACCAGAAATGTTAAGACAGAGTATAATGCAGCAGAGGAAGTTGCAGATCTGAAATTTACCTTTCCTATGAATGTAAAGCAAAGCAAAGAAAAATAAGCCATGTGCAGCCAGAACCTCACTGAACCTCTCAGCAGGATATCCTGACTTGGCAGGATATTAAAAATACAAGTAATATTAATTCTGTGCAGTGCCATAACATAATCTGTGCTATGGTTAACTTTATCTTACTTAGCTACTAAGAGAATAATGCATTAAAGTCTGATGGCATTTCCATGTAACTTCATGCATGCTTGACTTGAACAATCTGGTAATTCAGTTACTCTTCCATAATGCTATCTATGGTATTTTGGCCCAACAGATCATTCTTCTGAACTGCTCAGCTGAAGCCACAAAGACAGTGGTTCTGTCTGAGACTTGTGCTACATTAGGAAGGAGAGCAGAGAGCCCTACTTGAGGAGGTCAATGTTTGCTTTGTTTCTGAGTTCCATTAGAAGCAAAGTGTATGAAGAATGAGGTATTGAAAGCAGATTTGAAATCTAATTGAGCATAAAAGGTTTGCCAATTTTAAAGACTGAGCTGAATCATATGAAATTCAACACCCACTAAATATTATTTCTCTCAACAGACTGCAGGAGAGAGTTTTAATGATTTTACTTGGGGTGAGACAGCAGATACCCAGAAAAGATCAGTATAACTGCTATTTCTAATTTAACAAATTTTAAATTATTTCAGGTATTAAAGTGTCTTTCACACTGCCGACCAGAGGATACACAGCATAAGACATCCCCTTTGTGTACATGAGTCCTGATTCTCTCCTACTTTGCTCCTGGTTCTGGCATACTGGAGGGTGATAGAGTGTTTTAAAATAATTTTCCAGCATCTCAGGCTTCTATATGGAAAGCAAACCAAAGTGGAGGAAAAGAAATATTTGTGCAGCTCAAAGTATTTTCTCTCATCGATATATGGAAAAACCCCCAAACAACAGAAGCCCCTTGAAAGTCAGAGGATTTAAATTCCACACAAATACTACGTCTTGGAGACTGTGGAGCTTCTGACTTGCAAGGAGCTTGCCAACATCATGCCATGCACTCGGCAGGCTGCTGCTGTTGCAGATCTCAGGTCTCAGAAACGCACAGTTCTCGTCAGCTTTGCTGAGGCTGCTTGCTAAACATTAGTCACCTGAAGACAAGGATCTGGAGATTTTCAGATTCATCACTGCTACTAATGGTTGGCAGAAGAGAAGTTGGCAAAAACTGCAAGTTTCTGTCCATGGGCATTAAGGCTTTAAAAATGCCTAGCGCCATGCAGCCAGCTTTGTGGCTTGCTGAGGAAGGCCTTAGGCAGCACAGGATGCACTACGTGCTTCTCAAACTGAGTCTTTCCTGGGAGCCTAGAACCAGAGAAGCTGGCTTTAAGTCCAGCAGGAAATTGTGCTAGTCATACCATTTGCATGAGGGTAGGTTTCAATTAACTGGGAAGTCCAAGACTAAAGATGTGCTGACTTTTGAGTCACTTCTGCTTGTAACAATGTATCAGCTTGATAATATTAATATTTAATAAGCAATATGCTTAGCATTCTGGGCAGAGTGAAAATGGACAGTATTCTGAATTTCTTGTGCCTATTGTACAGGGGAAATATATTAGAACTCATCTTTTTGCTTATGGCTTAAGAACTGTATACTCTTCTGAGCACTTGGTATTTCACTTAGCAAAGGACAGCACTTTGTAACTATTAAATGCACTGCCTTAGGGATGTGGTAACCCATTGACTTGACAAGACTGTTAAAAAATGCTAGAGTCAAACAGCAAGGCAGGATACATAGGATTTATCTGATAAGCTGAAAAGTCCCTAATGAACCCAAACACTTCAGGCAACACTAAGTATAAAAGTAATTTTGATGAACCTGCAAATCACATATAAATCAGGAGAGAATTTTTGTGTCCAAATATTTTTAAAGGCGTATATTTCCATTGTGTCTTCTTTTTCACCCTCTACAATTCCCTTGACATGAAAATATAAGAAATCATTGTGTTAACTGATGTGAATTTAACATTTTTTCACTTTGGCTTCCCTACCTCCTCCTTTTTATGGCTTCAATGGGAAAATGGCAGACTTCACTCATTTTTCTTTCCCACGTCTTACAACATGACGTGTTTTTGTGAGATAACTCAAATTTAGAAAGGGGTGGACAAAAATGATGCTTTCCTACATTACCATGTTAATGCTGTGTGTGTGCTGAGGATAATTTTAGCTATATGCTACATGCAGAAGTGACAGGAATAAGCAACATACTCTGCTCAGGGTGCTAGTGCCTGCCAGCCTGCTATCCCAACAATATTCTGTAATTAATGTTGAGTGAGCAATAAAGACAGACCCAAGAGAAAGGCAAATCTGCTTGTTTCCTTTTCATTATGGATGACTATGCAAGAGGAAACCAGGAATATTCTGACAGTGCAGCTAAGATCTGGAAACTGTACATCTGCTTTGATAATTTGGATCCCAGCATTCATAAAGATGAGCAGTTTATTATGCTCAGTGCCATTTGTCAATACATCTTTCCCTATTTGTCCCTGCTGAGATTATGGCTGCTACAAAGTTAACAGCTGGCACTAGCATTGGCAGCCCAGGGCCAATTTATGGAACTCAGCTGGTAAAATACTGACCACTTCTGACACAAAAGAATGCCACTCTCCAAACCATCCAACTCACTGCCCTTATGCTGCCTCTTTTCCTCCTTTTGGCAAGACCTACCAGCAGCGTATGAGCTCTGGACTCCAGCAAACCATCAGCGCTCCCACCCCTCCCCACCAGTTTAGCAGCTTTTCGCCACTCACCCTCACAGTTTTCCTTCTGGCAGATGGTCTGCTGCATCTCAGTGGAATTTTGTGCCCTGACTACACCATACCAGCACTGAAGCTGCCCACTTAAAATGCATGCACAGGTACAGAAGTCAGTTTGATTGTTGCGCGGTGCTGGGAATAAGCGTTATTTTTATTTATCCCCTCCCTCCATTAAGAATTACATATTAAATTCTAGATGTTTCCTGCTAAAGGAACCCATGTTATAATTGCAAAGGAAAGATTATACTTAAGAAAAGAGTTTTTTCTTAGCCTAGCAAACTTAAAAATATTGGCAGGCTTTCTCTTTTTAATCCCCACAGGTGGAATCTCATCAAGTACAACTGAAACTTTGCATTATGGGTGAAATGGTCCCTGGGGCCAAGCTGATAGACCCAGGGACATCTCACACTCCAACTTGACCAGCTGCGGGGTGCTGCTGTGTAGACTTACTGCCATCTGTGTTACAATCAGCACCAGAGTGGAGAATGCAAAGGAGTTGTTGCCAAGGGAACAACTTGTTATGAAGAGCTTTACAGGTCAGTGTGCTCTTGGGATTCTATGGTGGCATGTATCTAATAAACCCACAGTTAGGTCTATACTGGTCCTTCCACCCTTTGTGTGTAAAAATCACAGTAGGCAGTCACCTGCTATGCTCTGCCTTCTATGTTCTCGATTGTACAACAGTATCTGTTATTTTTAGATATTTGTTGGCACACAAAACCAAACAAGATACACCAAATGCCCCCAGCTGGCACAGTTTACAGTACTTCCTGCACACTGCATTCCAACTGAAGCTGTGTGTATAAACTAATCTTATTTCAGGACTGGTCAAAGTCAAAAATTGCCTAGATTTTCTCAGAGCTCTTTTATTAGGTGAATTTTTTGGTCCAAGTGAAGTAAACCAGAACAACTGCAATTAAGAATATTAAACATCTGTGGACCCCATGACTATCATGGTGTTATTATTTCATCTTTCTTTGGGATGGGTATTACTTGTTTGTTAAATAACACTGCCAAGGCAAAGAAAGGACAAAATTAAGTACAAAAATGGCTTCAATTTAAAATGACCTATGTTATTTACTACAGTTAACAGCATCATGTTAAAAGAAGGAACAGACCTAACCAGCTAATACTTGAGAATAAGTAATATTCAGCTGTCACTAACGTATCTGAAATCAAAAAGAAAAGTGTTAAAACACCTATGTAGCTATTACCAACATGTGCTACTTTTACTGCTTGTTGACCATGTCCATCATGTACTTACTATACACACACGAATTCACAAGTCAAGCTCTTAGGCTATTCTCTCCAGTGCTCACTATATATACCTTTGAGTAGACAGGGCACAAATAGACATAACACCTCCATCACAAAAATGTTTTATACTCGCAGTTCCCTGCAGTAGGTAAGAAACCTTTCTGCCAGGCAACGGAGAATCGTGTTGTTTTCTGTGTAGCATGTTTCTATTAGTGCTCTTACTCATGGGAAGGAAGTGCTCCTACAAGGCTGGGGGGAGTGTAATGCCCCATTTGTTCCTGGAAGATCACACTTCTGTATGGAATTTTCAACAGAATCATGCTTGTGACAGCTTTGCATTGCAGCTTTTGGGAAGGTTTCACAAACTTGACTGTTCAGCAAATAATCCTTTGGAGCCTCAAGTGTTCAGAAAAGCTTTACAAGTTGGCAACTGGCATGCAGTGCAGCCATTCTGAATAGGTTTCAGAAGCTGCAGGTCTTGCCTGGGCAGAAAAGAAAGTGTCATTTTACTGTGAAACAGTGTAAATTATAGAGATAAAATGCAAATTTCCCTAAACCACTACTTTTTAATGTGGTTAAATCTACCAAAAGCTTTAAAGTGGTGGGATGTGCAAGTAAGGCCTTCTGTGCAAGAGAATGCACAGTGTATTACAAGTACAATCTACAAATACTATTTTGCAGAGCTGTGTTGAGGCAGCCCATGGGCACATGGATAGTTTCGCTCCTGTTGTTACCTGAACACTATATAACCAAGAAGGAAGGTTTTGCTTTGCTCCAGTGAGGTACATAACAAACAAGGAGATCTCATGACCCTCCCAGAGAAGAAAATCAAGAACTGAAGTTCGGCTGATTTGCCCCATTAACAGTCTGTACTGTCACCTGAAATCTCGATAGAAACTGAAGGTTTTCTGCAGACAGCATAAGAGACAGGAGAGAAGTAAGAGAAGTCAAGACTGTGCTTGGATTTGAACAGTTCATAGTAATGCTGTTTTACTCCTGTGGCAGATAATACACCTACACGGGTGCAAGTAAGACATACAGACACTGCACCTTGTGACACTGCTCAAGATAGACACACCCTGCACCAGCAGCAGTTATATCAGACAGCTACTGAGAGCCCTCTCAAAGGAAAAAATGGCAACACCAGACTAATAATCATCAACCCAGACTCAAAGTTTCAAACCATGTCCAACAAGCATCTATAACTCACAGTTTAGGTGTCCGATTAAATACACCTAAAGCTTATTTTACAGAGATGCTGCTGCTGCAGCTGAAATCTGTGGAGCCTCTGAGATTTGAGCCTGTTGAAGCCTTAAAATAGACTTCCAAAACTGAGAAATCCAATCATAAAACAAATGTGTATGCACAATTGAGATGAAATATGACAGCCTTGCTTTCTAGGCTTTGCAGAAAGATCAGTCCATCAGTGATAATTAGCCTAGGCTCATTCCATGAGCACCTGGATTGTAAGAAATAGCAAACAGCTAACTGAAAGATGAAACTGGATATAGGCATCAGCAATCCAGTCTTTTGGAATGACTTCTAAAGATGGGAACAAAGTAATGTGTTAATCTCTACAAAAACAAAAGATACCTTCATTAGTGTTTGTTTCAGTAGCCCCTGCATGACACTGCTGCATATGAATGACTGGACAAAACTTCTAATACAGCAGGACTAGATGTATGTTTATTCCCCTGTAAACAAATCCTAATCTCAAGACCAGCAGTCTAAATGCTATTTTACACTTTTCACTATTTATTACTGTACAGGTGATAAATGGTTCTGACATTTTTTTATTCCAGTATTTTAAAAACTCCTAAAGAAAAATTTCCAAAAGCTGCTCTCCTCACAACTGCTGTTCATCTGTCCCCTTCATTTGGCTCTTCAACTGCCAGCATAAGGTTTGGCAGTGCAAATTTTTAGTGGCGTGCAGCTGCACCACAGGCTGCTACAGAAACAAACAGGTAGAGTGCTTTTCACAGCAGCATTCCTGAAATTATTGCGATAAAAATACAGCAACAGAAGAATTCAGTCCCAGAACCCAAACAGCCTGTTCCCTCATTATGGTTATTATTGACATGAGCCATCCTACAGACAGTGAGGAGGTTGCCCCAGAAGTCAGCACTGCGGATGTGATGGGGTGCCTTTGGAAGGCAAAGATTCCACTGCCCTGGGTAGGATTAGCAGGCCCAGAGCAGAGCCACCAAACACAGCCCTCACCATTTTCTAGTGCAAGTACCAAACAATCTGCCTCGCTTCTGCCTTCTCTAGCCAATACTTAGCAGATATGCACATGTAGCATGACATGGTATATACAATTTTGCTGTTGGGAAGAGAGAACAAACCATTTGTGACAGATGGTGGTCGTGCTGCTTAACGCAACACCAGAAGACACTGAGTTACACACACTAAAGATACACTGATGGAAACAGCATATGGACCTAAATAGAATAGAAGAGGCATTAAGCTTAAAACTTTGAAGCTTTCCCTTTGAAATGGTCTTGTTTTACCAGAGACATTTACTAAAATCAGAAACATTGTTTGCGCTGATCCCTAGAAAAGGATTCAGTATTTTAGGGGAAAAAAAGAACTCTGACACATACTTTCAAGAAGAAAGTGTACAGCCAGCCTTCAGATTTCTCATGCTGCTCTACACTCCTGATACATCTCCTGAGCTATTTTTTAAATGTATGTACATCTTAAGGTCTAAGATCTAACATGAATAATAACTGAAATGATGCATAATTAAACATTTTGCACATCAATGTGTGATATTGATGGTTTAAATATTTCATGACTAATATGTTCACAGTTAGGTTTAAGCCAAGCTACTGAGTTATTTCTCCCTCACCTCCACTGCCCTACATTCTGAGAGTATTGATACAGCTTTCACCACAAGTTGAAAAGAAGATTTCAAGTCTACTTCCTGGAAGGGTAGTTAAATAATTAACTGTCATGCTAAAAAGAAAGAACACTCTGACAATAAAAGATAAAGAAAAGGCATCTCTTTCTACTAGCATGTAAACCACAGCATCCTCTTGTGCTCAGTTTTCAACCAGATGAATGCTGGTGATGGAGTGGTTTGTTTTCAGGACTAGTAGCCCAAGGTACCAGCCCCCAGGCCCCATATGTCATAAGACATGGGGCGTTCTGTAATGCCAGCATTTATTTGAACTCATTTACTGCACTCGGGTTAATCATGTCAAGTTGAGGGCCACCAGGTTGAATAAATCAGTGGTTCAGAGTTCCCTCTGTATTGCTCTGCTGGCTGATACCAAGTTAAAAGGCAGAGAATTGATCCTTAGGCTCAGTGAGTGAGATCTTTATTGTTAGTGTTGGAGAGGGTCTGTCCTTGCTGGCAACTCATGTCTGGAGATTGTTACATTTGCAGCATGTCAGAGGATGTACTACACATGAAGAGTAGGGAAAAAAGTCCTCTTTAGGTTGCTTCACTTCTTCAGCTCTACTCAGTGAAAACTTTTGCAAGCATTTCCTTCTGGCTTTTCTTCCTCTCATGCTGCTTTTCCCATTACCTTTACCCTTGCAGTGTATTTTGAAGTATCACTCTGAAATGCCTTTTCAGCTACCACAGTTGTCATAATTCAGTGTATTCAAAGGACTTCTCTTTAGTTCACAGATGGAAATATTTACCTTTTTCTTTTTTATTTTCCCAGTTTCTTCCTAAAAAAGTGAGAGCCCCCGAAACATATACAAGTGCTTCTTTTATTATCCTTTAAATTACAGTAAGATGCAGATTACAGTTACATCTATTACCTCTGCTACAGCATAGAAGATGCTGAAGGCCAAATTACAACATCACTTGCACCTCTACAACCTTCTTCAGAAGCACTACCATAAGGGAGACCGTTGTGAAGATAAAGTTATACCCTGAGAGAGCTAAAAAAAGCAATGAAACCCATGAAGAATACTAACATCTCAGTTCTGCAAACGTTTACATTCAAGACTGGTATTCACGCTCAAACTACTAATCCCAGGATTTTCAAAGATTTTTGAAGGAGGGAGGTACCTAATTCCATTTGACAATAGGATTGAGGAACCTAGTCCCCTGTCGATAGTTTTACTTAACATGTCACCTGAAACACAGGTAAAGTCCAATAAACAAGTCAAAGCACATCACTCAGCCATTTGTAGCACTAGTTAGGGAGATATGTATATTCCAAAGGGATTAACTTGTCTGTGATCTGTTGCCAAAGCCAGTATCATACACACCGTGTACTGTGCTGAGTATGCTGTCAATTGGTGACCATAAATATCTGTTGTAATAAGGGAGATACAGTCAGTTATACAGCTGGGACAGCACTAGAAGGGCACATTCACTGAAAAAAATCAATTTTAATTAGGAAGACAATTATATTTTCTCCCAAAGGTTGCCAAGGTCTCAAGATTTATCTTTAAGGTGATGGAGAAGTCATCTTTTGCCATTTTATATCTACTGGGTAGCACTGAACTGTGGAACTGTTTCAGGTCCAAGGGAAGACCGTAAGGTCTCTGAAGGTCTTATAACCCAAGGCAATAAAAATCACTGGCACATCATTAGCTTTCTCCCTGCAACAGCAGCTTATGATTATATCCTTTGATTTCTCCAAGCAAAGGTTTGTTCAGCTTATTCTCAAACTGTTTAGCAGTGATTGGGCCTACACTGCTGCCTTCATTCCTATTTATAACTGAGCTTTGTGCCAGTAGATAACCCCAGGTTAGCTACCATCTCCCCTTAAAACCAGAGCAAACTATAAAACTTCTCCAATGGAAATCAGCTACCTTCCACTGCGAGTTACTCTGGGACTTTTATTAAGGAAATTTGTTCTGATAACAGAGAAAAGAAGCTATCCAGATATTTCTGGAGCAGTAACCAGTTACTGTCAAGCCTGTCCATTTTAATGAGGAAAAGTTGGCAGTAGAAATGGAGAGTAGGTACTTGCTGAATGTTTCTAGATGTCAATGCCCACCTTCCTTCTTTGCTGCTTCCTACTCGCTCTGATGGAAGTTTCCTCTCTCTGCTCCTCCATGATCTCTCACTTTGTTTCTTGGACAAACTGTCAACAGTTGCTATAACACCACACACTTCTTCAGATCACTTCATCAACACCACCACTGTCAGGGTGACCCACTGGAGCTGCTTTGTCAACTTAATAAGGTAGCCTGCAAGTAGCAGCCAGTTGTATTTTTCTTTCTCCTTGTTGACTACTTGTAAGTAACATACTCTGTATGTAACTAAGAAAGCTGTACCAAGAAGTTCAGGATCCTCTGGTTCCATCTCAGCCTTAACCCTTTGTCTACTGCTGTCTTTACACCATGGGGTTGCCAGGATAGATCTGTCCCATGTGTGTGTCTGTACAGTACACTGCAACCCCAGCAGAAGATACTTCTGTATTGCGGTGCCCACTCTGCTGAGGGAATAAATACAAATTCTAGGCAAACTACTGAAAAGTCGTAATTGGCCAGAGACTCCTCAGTCGGCTTTGATGAACACCAGCATTTGTAATAAAAACAATGATCACTGGATCTTCTGAAGCACTACTGGAAAAAGATCTGTCAAACTGTCACTGACACTCACATGTTCCTCTTTTCTCTACAATGGATTTCTATTACAGACTTCAAACATGCTCTGCTCTGAAAATACCCCATTGATGTCAAGATGTCTTCAGCATATAAAATAAGTGCAGGATACATGAGAGAAAGGCACAGCATGGCTCTGGAATTTTGCTTATTCTGGTGGCAGCAGTCTAGTTTTGAGATGCTGGAATTGTCAATGAGTGGCCCAAACCTGCAGAACCTTTCAGGGTGTTCAATTTGCAGTTTTTACATCTTATTTTCTCCCTGAAATACATCCTATTATATATTACCATGGTGCTAGAGCTGTAGTTTTGTTTCAAATTGTAGTCAAATCAAAGAAGATTGTTTCTGAAACAATAAAATATTCCTGTGGCTTTTTAACACCGTAGCAATTTTAAGCTGTGCAATGCACACTATTCTGTATACTTATCTCTCCAAACTGTGAACAGCTTCCTGCCTAGCTGTCACAAATCTGATCCTGACGTGTGCAAACTCTTAGCATTTCAGGAGTGCTGTAAACTCCTTACTTCCACTGACACAACTATAGTGGTTCAGCACCCCAAAATCTGTGATCTGTGTTTATTCAATTTAAAGGTCCAGCCCTCAACAGCATTACTGTGCTCTTCGTGAGGCCTTTGACTAATTTCAAACCTAACAGTCTTACAAGAAGTATAATGCAGTCATTAGCACAAATGCAGAACATACTAATACTGATCAAATATATGCAGGGAATTAATACCAGTCTGAATTTTAACGTGCTACAAAATAAAGCTCAGTACTAAGACTGAAAGTACCTAAAGTTTTGTTTCTAACTTGGTGATCGTGGAGTTGCTAAAGTGGTGTGAAAGCCATGGCAGAAAGCCCATGGAGGGAACCCAGACTTTGGAGAGACTTTTAGAGATTTATTTTGGTTGTAAATAAGAAACATGCATATTCTCTATAAAACACCAGAACAAGCACTTTTAGATAATGTTTTATCATTCTAAATGCTGGAAAGCTTTCTGATTAAATGTGATTGCATTCACTGATGTTTTTATTATGTGATTTCAACAAACAAACTTGAGAGTAAAATTCAATTTAATTTCAGGAAGCAATGAGAGGATAAATTTAATAGGAACATATTGTTCCAGGCCTGCTCTATGCCATCCTGCAGACCTTGAGCAAAGCCAGACATCTGAGAGCAGCAGGGGAGAGAATGAGAGAGACAGAGGGAGGTAAAGAATGAGAAGGAGGGGGAGGAGAGCACAGAGAAAAGACAGATAAGAGCAGAAAGTTCCTGTCAGACTTCTCTGTGATAAGAGAGAGGAGTTGAGCACTCTGGGAGAAAGAGAGATGAGGGAGACTGAGTTGACTGTGTATAAAACAGAAAAACAACACATACGGCACAAGTCCAAGACACTATTCAACTTTCACAAAGTCAATGGAAAGTCTCCTCTGATTTCTCTGGTGGCATTGCCTCAAGCCATCAGTAAATAAAACCCAGGCTCTGTTCCTCTCTTCTCCTGGGCTTGACAATAGCGAGGGGCTGTTGAACGCAGAATGACTAAGTCGGACCCCTGCTAATCAAAGCCATCAGATAAGAGTAAGAAGGGTTCCCCTGGAATTACACAGAGATTGCTTTTAACCACCTGGCTGCTCCCCATACCACATTGGCACACCCCAGTTGAACAGGGGAAGTGGAGGCTGCTGGACAGGACTGAGCACATCTAACCAACAACTCCTTCCATAGCAGGTTGCAAGAGTTCAAGGCCTTTGAACAGAACAATCTCTTTCAAGATCTTTTCATCAAGTTCTAGCAAAAGGAAGAAAATAAAAATTCCCCTAAGCCCTCTTAGGGGAGACACCAGCTTGTAAAGAGCACATCAGCTAACAATCTTGTTGCTGGCTTTTGTCTTTCCTCCCTCCAGTTCCCACCTTTTGCTCATTTTGTTTACTGGGCCAGATTGTAAGATCTCTGGAACAAAACCTGTGGTGCTGCTTTGAAAAGATGCCATATGCATGTTTGGTTTAGCAGCTCTGCTAACGAGAATATTGAGTGGGCTTCATCCTAATGACTCCTGAAACGTAGCTGAAATTGTTGGGACCCAGCATGTTCTGTCTGACAAGGATGGGAATAAATTTTTGCCAGGATATACTAGCTACACACTCTTCCTGTAAATATCAGTTGGTATAGCAATATATAAATTGAATTCCTAGGCATGAGAAAAGGCTCTGTGCTTAATGAAGCTAGTCCATACAGCTTGAGTGGGGCTTGCTTGTAAGACAGTTTGGAGGCAGGACCTCTCTCAGCTCTCACATGGGCAGATAACATAACCTTAGGATATCCTGCTTCTATTCATACCATTGCTTATCATTCCAGTTGTCCAAATCAAACCCTTATCAGGGTTATAGACCCCTCTCTTTCTCAAATTATTTTGGTAAACGGCTTGTACTAAAATCTATTAACAAGTTCTCAGTTGCTATGTGGTTATCCTACGATGTGCAATGATTTATGAATGTAGATAGGAGTAACTTTGACATTCTGAAAGCCAGCAACTTCCCTGTTCCTTTTCTCTTCACCTGAATAACTTACTGGACCCCTTAAACAAATTAAAGAAGTAAGTAAGAGTGACTGGAAACACTGCTGAACTATTTAAGTAAGCCGCAGAGAACTACACTGGATAATTTATTCTTGTGAGAAACATAATGATCACCCAACAAGTCTGGTTAGGGAGGTGGTTTATCAGGCCACCTTGATATACTAGGGCAAAAAAATACACAGAACACCTACTGATGATGGATTGCAAGATATATTAATATGGAAAAGGATTGAGATTTACTTCCAATCGTAGATTAAGGTGCTCCAATGCAGCCAAGACCAGTTCTTTTAAAACAACAGGGACTGAGTTTCTTCTAGATAAGGACTTAATTTTTATTGAAAACCTACCACCTTCAAACTGCTCGAAAGTTGAAGCACTATAAAACTGTCAAATAACACCATTATTAAAAGCTTTATTTGACAAATCTTCTACTGCTGGGATAACTTGTGTGTTTGCCTTCTCTCTCACATGAAATAAAATCATTCACTTATGCAAACTGCTGACAGGAACGGAAACAAATGGGGTTCTCAGCACAGGGTGAAACACACTATCCCCTTTCTGCAGCTTAATGGAAACCATTATTATTCATAAATCATAAGGCACTCAGACTGGAGGGCTTCTCTACTCCATGCTGCAAAATACTTTGGGAAATATTTGGGATGGGCTCACAGGAAGCTCTGTATGGTGCTCTGGAGTAGCTGGCAACTTGTCAGGAGCGGCCCACAGGTAGAAAACATCTGCAAGAGACTGCTCAAGGGGAAGAAAAGTGACTGAGCAGTATCTGACAACCAAATCTAGGATTTATTTTAACCTCCTTATAATAAAAGTGTTAGCAGCTCTGCTAGATGGTCTGATAGATAGCCTTTTATCTGTGACCTTTTGCCAGCACTTGCTATCGATTCATGGATTTTTAAAGCCAATAAGAACATTTACAATTTTCTAGGCTGACCTCCAAATTAGCATTAGCTTGTGTGGGCTTTCTCTTCTGAGCATCACCTTAGAACAGTCTGGTATGAGCAGCTGATGGACAAAGACCTAACAGTACAGCTCCCATCTTGGAAAGACTGATTTGCAAGAGGGTCACAGCATTTGAGATTTACCAGCTTCAAATATCTTTGAAATATGCCCAAACGTCAGGAATCTTTGTAACTGGAAATGCCTGGGGCGGTTTTCTTGTTGTTTCCCTTTTAAAATAAAGCCTTTAAATAAATGAAGAACAAATTACAGTTCCTAGCCAGCCCTCCAGGAAAACCACAGAATATGCATTATTAGGTAAGTAGGCAAATTCCTTCCTTGGGAGACCTCCCCAAACACTGCATCTTTCAGTATGCACTTTGCCATTGCTATCAGAGTTGCCTCCTCTAGTGACTGATTTCACCAGGCCTGGACAGCCCTCACGGGATGTGAAAAATCCTTTTGGTTCCTACGCAGATAAGGCTAAATTTCCTGTGGTGCTTACAAGTATAAGCTGAAGCAGTGAGAAACAAGAGACCCCTCTGGCCTCTAGGGAGCCTCCAACCTCAACAAGCAAAGGCAGAGCAAGAGCAGAGGAAATAAAAGACTTTCTCAGACCAGGTTATGTTTCAAATTCAATAGAGAATTTGGAACTAGCAAGGTTCTGTTTAAGAAACTAACCAAAATTAATTTTCCATGTTGCCATGTAAAGAGCAGGGGAGAAAAATCAGTACAGGGTGGAGGGGGATCTGAGCTGAATCACACTTGGAAAAAGGAGACTTAAAGTCCAGCTGAGCAGCTGCAAGCGCACGAAAACTCTAACACACCTTCTGTAATGAATTCTGTCAATCAGAGCAGAAAGGCCCGCTTGAAGTTAATGTTCCCTGAATATTTTTCCCATCTATTTTAAACTGTGAAGTCTGGAGAAGTCCTTTGAGATCTGGGAAACATTCTGACTATCAAAAACATTATTGGGCACAAGTAATAAAATTACATTTTCAGGACCCTGAAATAAACTAATAGCATCTCACAAACCTTTGAATGTTCTACTGAAACATTACTCAGTCGTTTTCACTGTTTAATACTTTAAGATTTATAATTGTTTACTTTCTTACCAAATAACATATTTTTGCCTTTTTTTTCTTCTCTCCTTGTGGTTTGCTGTTCTGGCTCTGGCTCCACAGGATGAGCTCCAATGCCTACCATCAATTGGTAATCTAAGTTTCATTTTTCCTCTGCACTGCATCTCTAAATAAAAACTGAGTTGCTTTTCATTTGCTCTAGATTTAGTGGGCCCTGCAGTTTTGATAATATTAATTACATCTCAGCCTAGAAGACATTTTGGCTTTTGCTTTAACAGGAAATATATATATGCTTGTAAATGCTATCCATTCACTAAAGCAAGAGTGCTTGTGAGACAGTCTGTAGTATTCACAGCAGAAAAGGTTAATGCATGATTACAGGGAAGCTTAAAACACACTTCTCTGCAGTGTTTCATGAAACAACCTACACCCATGTTGTTCTCCTTTCTGACAAACTGAACAGGCTTTGGTTCCCCAAAGCCTCAATTACTTTCCTTAGAATTTACTAACACAACTTCTGCTGCAGAGTCAATGTAATACAAGTGATCACTTCCCTTTAAATATTAGCAGCTTATTAGGAAGAGGGGCAACTTAGGGGAGGAACTGTCTGATCTGACCAAAAAAAAGGGATCATCACTAAAATTAGAATTCAGCAGGTTCATTACTCATTCTAATAAAAATACCCAGGAATCTTTTAAATTACAATAATGCTTTGAAGCACCAAATGAATCAAGCCCTGTATGGAAGCTATACTGTGTCAGGTGGTGCACATGCTGTGGTAGAAAAGACAGAGCGTAAACTGGGGAAAGGAGGTAAGGAAAACAGAGGTGCAAAGGGCTCAAACAACTAGTTGAATGCAAGGAAAATAAACCCAAATCAGAGATCAGACGTGTCCTGAGCTCCATCACTATCTGTAAGTCATCCTGTTTCACAAATCATTGAGGAAGTTGATGAAATTAATAGACTTTTAAAAAGGCACTGAATTTATTGGCATAATATTCTTCAAACATCACTTAGGAGAGAATATTTTGCCTCAAATTGCTATTAATTTTATGTTACTTCTGGAACGATGATAGCCTATTGCCTCTTCTTTTGAAGCAGAACTACCTTTTCTTGTCTCCTCTAGTCCCATGCCACATTTTTGCCTCAAGAATACTGGGACCCCCTAAAATCTTACTTGTTTATTGCTACTTCCTTGTAGTTTCACCTTTTCTTGTGAGCCTGAAAGGACTTATTAGTTTTCCTATAAGTCAGCCAGCCTTCTCTGAAAAACACCAAGAGCTGTTCATCTACCCAGTCAGTAATTCAAACTCTGGCATGCCCAGGAGCCCTCCTCCTGTGGGTGATCTTGTTTTGTGCTTTTGGTCCATGTACGTGTGTGAGAGAGTGGAGAAAATGGGAAAGACAGGATGAAGAAATATTTTCAAACATTAAACACCATTATTTTAACACTTTTCACCCTAAAGCATCAGATGAAAACAACCAATGATGGAGAAAATGAATGTGAAAGGGAGAAACACTGTGTGCAATAAAACGTTCTTCACAGAAAGTCTTACTGCAGCAACTGAATATTTCATTTTTTCATTTATTCTAGACCTATGAGCCCCAGACTACTGCAGCACTTTAGGTGCTTGCTTTTCCACTCTTCCTTGACTTTAACTGAGCTAATCCAGAAGGCTAATGCTCTCCTTTGGCTTGCACAGGTGCCTGCAGTGGGGTTAGAGCCTAAAGAAGACCTCCTCCCTCCCTTCAACCCCTGAAACAATCAGGTGGGCCTCAGCAGGACAGCAGCTTTTGCCCAAGGGTGTATGGCAAGGATCCTTCTCATCGGATGGGCGGGCTAGTGTCTACATAGGGCCTTCTGGAGGTGCATAAGGAGTGTGGCTGGCAGCCCTACCATGAGTCAACTCAAGTGATTTTGCCTGTGGCTGTCCATTCCTTATTGCTAGTACAGTCATGCCTGCACAGAATATAGATTTTCCTGGCTTGATAACAGAGATGGTAGTGGTAATAGGTGCTGGGGGAAGGAGATTAGAAAGCGTTAGAGTAGTGGCACTTTCAAGCAGTGCAAACTTGGCACAGTTTACTGTGGTGCTTCATAGTGACTTACTGAAAATCCTTATTCAGATATGGTACCATGTAAAAAGAAAAACTTCTAATGGTTACAATGTTTCTGGATTCCCTGTCCAGTGTCAATTTTGTCAAGAGTTGAACAACTTTAATTAGAAAAACAGGCAGAGAGATTTACAGGTAATCAGTATTGCCAAAAACCGTGGACTAAACTGGCTGAAATAGTGTAGCACAAATTTCAGCTTCCAGGGGCATTTTGTTTTGCAAACATTACAACTGGCACCTTAAAGAAACAGAGTGAGTATTGTTAAACATGTGCAGAGCTGTATTTGTGTAGCCATAGAAATTCACTGTACAAACAAAAAGGAACAGATCTTCTTTTGCTGGACTTGAGTTCAGTACAGCAGCTGAGTACCTTTGAAGATAAATTCAACTTAATTTCAGCCCTACAATACCATGTGGTCTCTGGGCTATAGCAGAACCTGTCATAAGGTAGCAATGTAATCAGAAATTAATATACAAGGAGTATTTTAGCATTAACAGCACAACAGACAGCTTAAGTAACCATTCCAAAGTGACAGTTTCTCACCTCAGTGGGTCTGACAGAATGCTTATCCTTGGCCATACTAAAAGGTATATTTTCACTTTGGCTATATAACTACGTAATTTACCCCTCAGCACAAAAAGAAAGCACCATCTATATCCCAAAGCACTGATAGCACAGGCTTACTTTTCTGTGGCATAAGTCACCATTCTTTTGCGTGTCAGTGGTTAAACATTTACACATACAGCAAGGAGAACTCAGTGTTTTGAAACTGTTACTACAATGCAGCAAAAGGGGCTCATGGTTTTGGTGGGTGTCTTCCTCTGCCCAGCAAGGCCACCCTACAGTAAATTATGTAAGGATTAACATGGGACTGTTTCAGAATAAATCCCACTGTATTTACATAGACTGAGCACCAGAGACATCTTGGGGAATTCCAACAGATTCTGTATTTTATACATTATTTTTTATCACTATGAAAACACCACAATATAATCTCTTTCCCCTGAATCCCACCCTTGCCCCACCAGTCAGGATTTTATTCTATTTTTTCCCTGCCTGTATTGTACAGTCTCTAACACCTGGATAATGAAGTGATTCAAACCATTCCTATACAAGCCAATGCCAGTTTTGTTCTCATATTAGTAAGAACACTGGGAGCTCCACTGAAGTAAAGCACTTACAGCTGCCCACATTTTAAGCACCATGTCATCAACACTTACTCACAGCAGGCTGAGTTGATGCAGTACTGCCAGCACTAATGGCCTGTCTCTGTGAGAGCTCCCAGCACCGCTGGTACCACTGGAACTGCCATGATGTTAACAAGAACGAGAGTTTTGAGGGCATGCACAGAACTGTACCAGCTAGATAAAGGTTTACTGAAGATTTTCAGCTCTAGTGCCTCCCCACATTGAATTTGAGAGAGCATGTCAACTGCTCACATTCAGTGCTGTGCATGAGGATTTGAACCTAAGAACACTCCTGCCTTTGTGCTCAGACTGCTACACTATCAGCTTCTACCAAAGAACAAAGAAAATGAATATGATGAAGATACTCAGCAGGTCAGCAATATCTTTGAAGAAAGGGGTTTAACTCAGTCATTAATCAGCATGTAATGCTTACGTAGCATGCCTTTCTTCACTGTTAATGATTTAACATCATGATTTACCAAGGCACTAAGAGAATGCCTGAACGGAGGGAGAAAAAGTACAGGAATATAGCCTGTGGTATTCCCTGCCAGCGAATGAATCTACCCATGCAGGAGTGTCAATTTGATAATGAAATATAAAATGTATGGTGAACCCAAGAGGGTACTTCACATATTGCTATAACTAATGTTGCTGCTCTCTCTACCCATTAGACTGGATCAGCTTCTTGCAGACCGAGACAAAAAAATATGGTTACTCCTCTCCATTGACAGAAATTGTTATTCACTCAGGATACCATTTCCAATGAGCATTTTCTTATCTAGACTTGTACTGGTGAAAATAGTGATATCAAACCAAATGGCAGGTGAAAATAAGAATTCAATATTCCAAGAAGGTTTCCTCTTTTAATATTAACGTCAGAACCTGAATTAGTGCACTTCCCTGCAATTACTCTGTTACCAGTTTGGCTGAGAAATTGAGGTTAGCATAAATTTACCAGATCTGATGAAAAAATTTCCCTTTTAAACAAGATGTTTTTATCTGTCAAGACTGTTTTAACCTACAACAGTGGTTTCTAAGTGTTTTACTCTATGGCATCTGAGGATTATTTGTAAGGGATAAATAAAAGGAAATCATGAAACTCAAGCCTACTATCATTGAGTTTAAATTTCCTTACAGAACTTTAGATCTCCAAAGTTTTTATAAACCATACATCAAATATGTTTGAAACAACTTTGATCTAGGAAAATCCCATGTACAAAATACGCTGTTAAATCTGCTGGTTACTTAACAGTGGGATAGAGTTTCTTGTCTTCTGGGAGAAAGGCATCTGAACTATTCATTAGCATCCTGAAATGCTGTGCAAAGACTTGAAAAGGTACCAATAAACAAAAGCCATAAAGAGAAAATAATTTAAGATACACAATTTACATTGAGACAAAATTCTAAATCTGTGAGAATCTGCCCTCATTTGACATTAGAATCATACTGAAAATAACAATGCTCAATGACATTTTGAATCTTTCTGTCACAAGCACCATGATACTTCCTTTCCCTTTCTGCAAAGCAGATGGGAGCAGCAATAACAATGTCGAATAACATTTTTACTGAATGAAACTGAATTCATTCCATTATTTATTTGTATAAAATTAGATGTAATTATACTTCCACAAACCCCATGCTCCCATAACCCACATCAAACTTCTAGTTCATTTTGGAACTAAGCGCACAATTTTTGGAGTTCATGTCCTCAAAGAAGAAGACAACATAGCGATACAAATAGAATACCCCTCTAAATAACCTAACCCAAACCACTTACCATCCAAAGTCTTCACATTCAGGCTCAAGTATAAATATACAGGAATCTATGTGAAAATGTGATTCACCTTTTTATAAAATGTTAATCTTTAACATCGTAGTGAAAGAGTGGATTACAGAAAAAAGACACTGTCTTGAAGCCCTTATGTTTGCAAGTTTACATTCTACACATTTATGGATTAACAATCACAAAATTATAAAGTAAATGGGGCAGAATTGTTTATAATGAATTAAGCTGCTGTTACATCCTCCCATAGGCAAGCGCAACACTCTGCAGGAATTAATGGATCCAAAAATTTTGAGCATGAGTCAGTAGGTGTTTCATACCATCTCAATTATCCATGGTCCAGTTTCTGACTGGTGGAGTGGTACAAACTGTGCGGGGGTTACTTTCTTCAAAGCAAATTAGCTTTTCATTCCTAACAGCAGAATTCTTCGAAGTACCTGCTACTGAGCTTATTGAATCCAAAATGAAATCACTGATCAGCATATTCAAGTTGGGATTGACTGACTTGATGCAGAAGAGCCTATAAAGGTGCACTATCTTAGCAAGAGCGAGGCTGTGCTGACATGGAGCAGAGGCAGCTACACCCACAAACACTGCGGTATCAGAGACATCAGATTGAAGGTCAGCTGGTACCCAGGAGTGTAACAGCTCAAATCAGGACAGTTAGCTGTGCAAAACTGAGCTGAAAGGATCCTTAATGAATCTTGCAAGAAAGTCTCCAAGAAGTCTTCTCCTCTTAAACCTGTCAACTCAGCAATTTAAACTTGGTGTAAACAAAGGGAGCTTTTTTCTGTGGACTGGGTTTCTTTCCAGAGAAGTTGATATGAAATAAATGGGGCCCCCTCTTCCCCATGTGTATGCAACTGAACAAAAACGACACACTTAACACAAACACCAAAAGTCATCTGAACACTGATGTTACATACCATCCCCTGCTCTGCTTGTAGTTAATGCAAGCTGCACATGATCGCTCTTCAAGATCCACACTTTGTGTTTGGACACTAACATTCTCCCAGAGATATAAAGAAACCAAATGCTTGAGGCAACAGATCTCCCGAGTCTGGGTGATACCAGTTTCAGTTTTCCCTGTTCTGTTAGACTCGGATTTATGCTGCATAAAAGAAAGTGCAATTACTGCCTATGCAAAAGTTGGTTTTGATCCTCACTACACTTGCACTGATAAATATGAAACCCAGTTCAGTTCAAGTCAATCAACCTGGGCTAATAAATAAGAAGCATGTATGACCTGGGAGTGGTGCTGGGCTCATAGGCTTTTCTGCCAAGAGGGAGCTGGTAAGTTCAGCTTTAGGTAAGAAGTTATAGCACTGGAAGTTACGCCCCACCATCTAAGAATGCTTGAACTACAAGTGCATTTGACAGTTAACTCTGGAAAAGACATGACACAGTGAATAAAAGCATCTGGCCAAGACATGGCCCCTGGTGACCTCTTCCTCTGTAAGAATTTCATCTCAGAGATATGGAGGAAATGGAGAGGGAGAGAAAAATTGATATAAAACTGCTGACACTTCAGAGATGATATTTCTAACTTATGAAATGCTAAAGCTCCTTTCCGCTAATACACTCTTCAGTGGTTAGCATGAGATCCACCTGGGACAACGGACAAAAAAGAATTAACATAGCCACTTTTTATTCCCTTCACACAATCTGTTTCCATTTTAAAAGCAATTTTGTAAATTTCTCATACGCCTTTTATTTAATCAATTGTGATGTAGAATATTAATTTCTAAACTGCATGAATCTTAAGTATTTGAATACCCCTGTGGTCCTAAACCCTCTACATCAGTTCCGTGCATTTATCTTTGTTAGCAAGTGACAAGTGTTAGTAAGTGACACAGTGCTTAAAGAGTACAGTTAAAGAGTAGAAAGATCACAGCTGCTGTCGTTTTAATATTTAGAGAGCAGATTTAATAAATACCATATCTCACCCTACGTTATTATCTGCATTAGTGCTATCAGGTTTTAAGGGAATACACGAGATGGTTTCTTATCCATCAGGTTGTCAGAAGCAGACAAGAGGAAAATCAAATGTTCATTTACTCACATCTGGTGTTCCACAGGGATCCATGTTTAGACCCCTACTGTGTTTATCTGTATAAATGGTTTCTATCTATCATCTAAATCAGAAGAGTTTATGTGAGGGCAAACAACATCAGATAAATATCCTTATCCACTAACTTGGTATAAAAGTGCAAACCAAATGCACATAGCACATTGTAATTTCTGCAATTTACTGAGGTTATAAAACTCTCTTCCCTCTTTCTTCCAGTTTTATTTCACTTGAGATTCATAACTTGATTTGCAACCAATTATTACCCTCCCCTTTTCCTCACATTTTTAATCATTACACTTGATACGTAGCTTCTGTTTTTCTTGTACCATATCAAGAAGCTGGAAAATTGGTTTTAAAAAGTGTTATAAATAGGTAATGCTGAATATAACATGAAAGAAAAGCAGATGTACCCCTGGAAATGAAATATTCAAACTAAGAGATATACTGCATCTTGCTTCAGGGAACCTGCTAGGGAGGACAGAGATGCTGTGACAGAAGCAGTGGTATTACACAGAGCTTCTTGCTAAGGCTGCCATTATTATTCTCCTCTCTTTATCAGATCTTTTTATGATGACAGCTTTCTTCCCCTCAAGGAAGAGTTGGTAGAATTTTATATGGGAAGAAAGGAGTAGAGAGAGACCACAAGTGGATGCATCTTTGACACTAACAGCCATTTTGCCTTATAGGGTTTTTTACGAGTTAAATTGCATATCTGAGTAATTAATACATAAATATTGAGACCATGAACACCTGCAATTTAACTTCCCATCTTATACAGTGATCTGGCAGTATTGCTACACTCCCCCTCTCAGGCAGCTATATGAAGTCCATATAACAGCTATGTCTTTCTGCAATGACACCTGTATGAAGGACATTGAGGTAGTGTGCTATTTCAAAATACCCCCCCATAGCACAATGGGTCTTTCCCAACATGAATGCAAAACCAGCTCTGTTAGAAAAGTGACTTTATTTATCCTCTGTCCTCCAGTACTGCTCTTTAACCAAGCCAAATAACGTATGTGAAGCAGGAGTAGCCTATTTCTAAAATAGAAAACCTCACGTTGCTTTCTTTTTCTCTGCCTTATGATTTCTATGCATTAAACTCATGAGCTGCATTATTACAAGCACCCCAGATTTGGCTTTAAGCAGCAGAGCAGAATCTAGCTAGTTCTCTAAGTAAGAGTTCCCTGCTGATTGTGTTGTATCAGTTAAAATAATAAAAGCCTGACTCTGTTTTCTTCAATCCCGGCAACACAGCCATACATTTGCTTTAACTTTCAACTATTAGCAATAGTGCTATTTTGAACGTCTCATCTGCCTTAGTTAATCAGAAGCTATTAATTTTCTCCTATAAAATACATATATACCAATAAACAGTCTGTAACTTTCCTTGAATCTTGTTTTAAGAAAGATGTAGTTTCAAATAATTAAAAAGTAATAAATTTTACAATATCTACAGGTAAGAGCTCCACATCTGCACATATTTTGCTATGAATAATTCTGTGCAAATCAGATTAGCTCCTCAAAACACTGGAGGTATTCTTGCTCTTTCCAAAATGATGCACAAAAGCATTTGACCATCTATGGGCAAAGGCTTTCAATTCACATGCTGTCAGAAACATTTTGCTACATAGACTTTTGATTACTATCCTATTGGAAAACATCACAAACCAAACAAACAAAATACAGAACACACGTTCATTAACATGCACAGGATGCATAAAGAGAAAATGATGTTAATATGCCTTTCTCTCTGCAGTAAGAAAGAGAAGATGGAGGAGACAAAAATGTTTACCTCAGCAGGAAGATGTGTAAATGGATTTAAAGAAAATGGCACATTTAGACTGACAGCTAGTACCTCTACCAAACTGAAAGGCAAAGACTCTGTGAAGGATGATGCAGGGGAAACACTGCCCATATCATAAATCTGTGCTAAGGACCCACACAGTATTAGGGAATAGTCTAGAATCTTAACCTGCTTTTGCTTCAAGATGGCCTTAAGACACAAAAAACCTCATTTTACAAGCATGCTTTATAGGGTTTCGTGGCCAGGGTTAATATGCCAAAGTAGTGATACACATTGACATGGGAATGCAGTCCTACAATTTTACATGCACAGCTAAGCCAAATTAATTGTTATCTCAGGGGAAATACATAAACTGTTCAATAATTACAATAACCCTGGTTTTATTTCTTCATTGTACCATACAGTTTAAAATAGAATTATTAAAATTTAATTTTGAGCTTCATTTACCTTCAAACCCCACATCTGTGAAGTAAAGCAATGCTACTAGCTCCTTTAATGTGGGAGAAACAGAGGCTCAGAGATATAAATGACCCAACCAATAGTCATATGAGAAGATTAAGGGCAGAAACTGGTCTCCAGAACATCAAACTAATAACTGGACTTGACTGTCCTGTTCTACTCCACTTGCTTTTGCTCTCTATTGCAAGAAAGCTCCAGTGCTTCCCACTGAAGTAGCACACCATGTTACCTGTTGTAACTGGACTCAGGGCCTGTCAAATAGCAGCAAAACTGCAGAAAGCATGAAGGCTCATGCAAGCTTTTCTGCTGCATATAAATCCCAGCATACACGAACTAGCTCATTCTAAATATGCAGAACACTCAAAAGCAGTAGCATCCCAACAGAGTTTTTTGCCAGCTGAGATTTTGTCTAATTCAAAGATATACTACACATTTCACATTTTCTTTCTCTCTGGTAGAACTGGATAAACATGCATACAGAAAAGTCAGTGCTCGTTTTAAAGCAATGTACAGATGGCTGCTTTAACTCTGAAGTCTCAGGAATTACCAAACTTGATAAACACCCAGACGCTACATATTCCAGATGAGAACAAGCAGCACATAACATGTACTTTCTGTGTATAATATTTTTTACTGCATATTTAAAAAGCTTGATACCACCACACTGTTTTGCTTTTAGCAGTGGACCACATGTTGTGTTGCCCTGGTTTCCTCTCTCCAGGCATTTCTTACTGCTGTTCAGTTGGCCACACTTTCCATACATAAGGGATTCTCTCCAACTCTATCTTCTTTAGGGATTGAGCCTAATTCATGCTTAAACTCCAAAACTCCAATTTTGATGCTCAGTACAAACAGTGAACAAAAGTTCCTTTTTGTTTAGGTGCATCAAATAACCTTTTGAAAAAATTTGGTGCACCAATGCTTTTAAAGTTCAAGGAATTCTGCTGTGTGTTGAAACGACCTTGCAGAGGACAAGTAGCCCGCATGATAAGGAACAGTTCAGGCAAACTGTAGTGCCTCAATCTGCCACGCTCCCATGAAATAGCCCTTCCCTCTTGCCATATATTCTACAGTCGCTTGTAACTGACACAATCAGCAGGAAAAGAAATCTCATGCTCATGCAAAGACAAGAATAGCTAATGGATGGTACAATCAACCTATGCAACTTCACAGGGCTGGGAATCTCACTGCCAAAAGACAGAACGGTTGAAGCACAAACACTTCTGTTACACTCAAACAGAAGACAACCATGAAAATAGGCCTGAGCTTTCTTATTTACAACATGCCTTCCCCAAAGCCTTCTATGAAATGTTGTTCTCCTTTCCAATCAATGGTACCAACAATTTCAACTGCAGCAACAGTTGAAATAAACATGCATAAAAGATCAACTGACGGAAATTTAGATGAAATTACATTTACCATTAAATTTAGTATTAAATGTTGTAGCAGTGCTCTATGAACCTGATAAAGAATGTATCACAGTAAAATATACATAAAATTAAAATGTTATTTAAAAGCAGAGCACAGTAATGACTACATTCACAGATAGGTATAAATAGTTAGGGTTTATGCTATATATTTGATTGAACACATGTTTAATGAGGTATGGATCATTGTGGTAAATTTTACTTATATGTGGAGTTGACATCCCAATTTTAGGACTTCAGATTAATTTTACTGCTTTTTTTCATGGTAACTCTGCTAAACTTCAAAATTTACACCTTATCCTGTAAGGATTAGTCCTGGATTTGGATATATCTGGTACAACATCACTTTACGGGAAACTTTTCAAGCAAACATTTCCAGCGTAAATAAGTCAAATTTGCATTTAATTTCAGTTCATACACTTAAAGCACACTATCTGTTGGCATATATGTAAAACATATTTGCAAGTCAATGGCAATTTGCAGACCTACAAGACAGCTATAATCGCCCTGGCATTCTGTTTGGTCAGGCTGTAAGCAAAGTGTGAACAACTTTGCTGAGGGTACAAACCAATTCCTCTAATATTTTCCTTCCCAGACTAGACAGAAGAAGATTTAGATATTTGCCACTTAATGAACAGACAGTGCAAAAATCTTCTACAGTGAGAGTCAGGCTGTACCGATTTCGAGTGCCTCTGAAGCTTCTCCTGCAGTGCCCTGAGCATCTCAGAGCCCCTGTGGTGATAGCTCATCTGGAATACTCAGCAACAACACAGCAAACACTGCTTCATTTCCAACACCCTGATTCATGTGGTATCTGCCACTGAAACCAATCCTGCCAGCACAGGGGAGGAGCTGCAGAAGTCAGAAACGGTGACTTCAATACTGCTTCATTACAGACCCAACTTAAATTCACACACGCAGGGAAACCAATATGAGATGTCGATCATAAGGGAAGAAGTACATTTGGGGGATCTTTTTCCAGGGACATTTAATCCAGCTCTTTGAGAGCTTTTAAATAAAGTTTTCTTCAGAGGCACATCAAATCATACATCAAGGAGGCAAACTGGCTTTGCAGCCTTGCAGTAATCAAAAGGAAGACTTGATGGTGAGCACCATCTCTCATGCACTGATAAATTGGTTTCTCTCCTGCTTTCATTACGCACTACTGGAGTTATGTTCATTGAAGTTAATGGGAGCATTTCCATGGACTTTGGTGTGTAGTGGGTCATATAATAAGTTCCTCCATATGTTGTAATCTGAGGGCCAGAGCAGCAGTTACTCATTTTAAGCACTATTTTAAGACTTGATGGATGGCAAGGCTCTGTTTTCCTAGTTTTTCAAGGACCCAAGGTAAAAACAAAGCTAAATACAAAACACTTCACGGCATCCTCTCTTTTCTTGGTTGGCTGTTGGTGTTATTGGGGAAAAACGATCATTCAGTATAGCTGATAAATCACTTTGTCACCTTAATCTCTTATTGATCTCAATAAAAATTGTATTTTGTTTCCTAACAAAAATTGACCAAGAAGGACATTACAGGGATGTGTATAACGTAGGAAGTACTCATCATATAACATTCTTACTTATGGACAAGATATGGATTTATTATTTTCTTTTCTAAATCCTCAACTGTTTTTGTAAGGTGAGGCGTCATATTTTTAAAGATGTGCTTGACTAAAAGGCAGGCTGTTTACCTACTACACTAAGAAGCCATATCTTACAGTGAGGTTTTATATAAAGAGTTTTTATAAAAACACTTTCCTGAAGCAGTAAAGGTAAGGGAATACAGTACTTTCCCCCACTAAGTCTGTTCTGTCACTTTGGTTTAGTTATCACCATCATTTAATTTTGTTTCAGCTGATGGGAAATCTCACCAAAAAAAGAATGAGAGGTGACTGCTATAGGAGCACTTACATTTCCCCACAATGATCAGTTTGAAGCCTCACTCTCATGGAACACAAAAAAAACCCTAAAAACTTAACTGCTTCCCATGTTGGCATTTGCTTTCTGATCACCTCTGAGAATATAAAAACCACGCTTGAGCAACAATCTGAACTAATATCAGAAGCACACTGGTAAAAGAGAATACCCTGTCTCTAGCTTAGCATAGGATGCATTTTTGAAGAGATGGAAAGGGAGACCTTTAACTCTTTTGCACAATAATACATTAAGGTATTAAATACGGATAACATGAGCTGCACCAATAAGCATCTGACATTGTCCTACATCTCACATAGATGAATTGTAACAGAGGCCAATTATTCTTCACCACAGTTTATTTGAAGAATCCCCAAGCCTTTCTTCTTTCTCTGTAGTCTAGCACAGCCTTTACTTAAAAACCTGTCAAAGGCTTTAGTGCACCATAACTCTGTTTGCAACCTGAGCTGTATAAGATTAATATGTGCTTGTAATAATTGCTTAATAAAGGTTCCCATTTTCATCATACCATAACGTTAAATGAGGGCCAGAATCCTTTCCATTTCATTTCCTATAACACATAGGACTGCACCCAAAACTGGCTCCAAGACCTCATTTGCATACTTTGGAATTTATCCAGGCTATCTTCCTTCCAAGAAAGGCAAAGCACAGGAAAAAGCCTCTGAAACTCCTCTTTGCAATTGCATTTAAAAAAAAAAGCACTATGCAAAGTCACCACGACTCAGGCCTAAACTTTCTACCTATGAAGTACAAGTCAGAGTCTGTACCAAGCGTCCCCTCATTCTCTTTCTGAAGGAAATCATATGGCCCGATAAGCATGTCCTTAACACCAAAGATTCATTGCTCAGAAAATTATCATCAGAACCATCTCTCACATGACATAATCCATTCTACACAGCAACAGTTACACCTTTGATTTTTTCCAATTATGGTATGTGCTGGTTTGAGAGGGTTTCAAATCCAATATTCCAAGCAGACCATGGCAACAGGCTTTCTCAGCATATACTGTGAGAGACTGCCCCATATATAGGCTAATTTTTTTTATCTAAACATTGGTCACTAAACTCTTTTTGTAACACAGTGTCATTGTCACAAGATTAACATTAAGTTGAAGCAAGAACTATTTCATCTTGAAATTACCCAAATATTCATGTAGATTTAGAAATGAATACAGAGATTCCTCGTTTTTCATGTTCTGCTATTCAGTCTGCTCTGCTGCTTCGCAGTCTGGGCACATACTTTTTTAGACTTTAGAGAAAAAGAAAGTTCCAACAGTGCCCACAATAAACCAGAAGGCACTTACTCCCTGCTCATTCCTGTAAGAAGTGAAGCTGAAGAAACACTTTCTTTGTTCTTTATTTGTTTTTCAGGGTCAGAAATTCAAGGCACATTGCACAGGCTTCTTATACCATGGCTAGAGGTCAAATCTCGTAATACATGACTTGTCAGTATCTTTTAGCACAATTGATAGTAGTGTGCTGCTGACTCTTGCATTCCAGACCTAGAAGAAAATGTCCAGAGCAGCTGAGGTTATATGATAGATTTCATAAAATATCACAAAGTCTCAGGAAGAAAGATGGTGTTGGAGGCTAAGAAAAAGGGCTGCACATCAACCTTACAAAATGCCAGAGTTTTGATTGATGTTTGAAGCTGGTCATTAACAACAGTGACTCCTGCCATCCACAAAAATCTCTACCTAGTTTAGTAGGAACTCATGCAGGTAGCAGTAGCATTTACAGGCAGACGTCCCCATAGCAGATTTAAACAAAAAAAGCCTTGTTCCTTTACTACAGTATTTTTTTAACCTGCATAAAATGTAAAGGTGAAAATCTGGCCCCATTGGAGTAGCTAAAAAATGCTGTTTATGAGGAGGGAGGTGGAAGAGAACATGTGTGTGTGTGTGTGTGTGTGTGTGTTAAAAGGCCAGAACTAGTCTAATTATTTGTAAATAAAAGGAATGGATGCTATCTCTGTTACTATGGAAAATCAGCTTCCTGTATCTTGCAATTGATATACTCTCCATTAACACCATATAAAAAAGTGTTTCCAGCAGATCGTATGAAAAAGAAGGTAAATGTAGTCAGTAGATGAGGCTACAATTAGAAACAATGATTGGGCAGCGAATCCAAGCTTTATTGCTGGAAAGAATGATAGCCATTATTTCTTATTTTGAACTCAGTTTCAATTAGCTAATGATAATAAAATCTTTTTAGGATTCTGATGGCTCACTAAGAACACATGAATACGCAAGAGCAGGTGTTTTTCCATTAATTGCTCCATCTATTTCCCTAGCAATCAGTGGTATAAATAAATGACACACACACACACTTCAACAGGATTCTCTCCTCACTTGCTTTTTTTCCAGTTCTGTTTAGGTTACAGCAGTAGGGAGGATGGTAAATCATCATCAGAAAAACATGAAACACATGCACATGGAGCTTCAAACTCTTCTTCCCTCTACTTCCCCAAAGCCTTGGATTACCTTTACTTGCATCAGGTCACTACAATATCCATTAACAGGGAAAGAGGCAAGATCAGTCAGCCCACACTGAAAAGTCAGCAGGGACTGTTCTTCAGTGCACCTTGCTTCAATTCAAAACAAACAATCTTTTAGGTATAAACAAAGCCTACTATGATATTTGATTAGAGACTGGTATTAGCATTTCCTTTGCCCATATTCTTGCAATTTCAAGGAGAGAAGGGTCCTTTTCAGTACTGGAGTTTTCTTTTTATCATAATTTCCACTTAACAAAACTTTTCAAGAACTTACATTTTTAGCCTTCTACTATTCTTCAAGGATGCTAACTTTTCCTATAGATTATATTAACGATTATTATCACAGATGCCAACCTAAGTAGCTGAAAATAAGGAGATTTTACTGGACATACTGAAACTTTTACATTTTTTTTTAAAAATTCAGACACAGAATGGAGAACAAGTTTCCATTACATATACAGTAAAGATTATAAAGAAAAAGACAACAAGTTCCTACATCTAGATTTTAAAAGGAAAGATATACAGAATTCTTCCTAATTTCAAAGAAAACTACAACTTTTGTAAACTGATTTTAATGCAGTTTGCAAAAATCTCAGTTTGAAATAGGAGCACTAGGAAATTTGGCATGGGCATGTTGCCATTACCTATCGACTTCCGAGAGAGAACAGTGACCGCAGAGCAGTGAAGTACCCCAGGTGAGATGATGGCAAGGCTGGGAATGGCAAACATGACACAAGAGGAAGTGCTGTGGACTCCAGAACAGATGTTTGCACTTGGCATAGGAGGAGAGGTGTAAAACGCAATGTCTGATCGAAAACCTACCTGAGTGAAATAGGCCTACGAATGTAACACTTTCATTATTACATGGAAGCTATCTGAAAAGTAGCTTGGGAAAAAATCTAAAGCTGACTATACTTTTATGTCCCAAGCTAGATTGAAAAGTTTATGTGACTTTTGATAATATTAAAAAATCCTATCAGGGTGACATTCTACAGGTAACTCAGATCCCTGTCAGTCAATAAGCTCACACTATATGGCAGAAACTGCTCTAACATCAGAACTATGAAAATATCAAGGTCTGAAAAGCATCTGTGGTCCCATTGGATTATGTGAATACCTAAAGCACCACTTTTACCAAAATAATGGATACAACCCTTGTGAAGACTGAGCCTTAGGTGGTTCTTTGTGCTATAACAAAAATTTATCCCAAGTTAATTGCTTTATTATGGTCTTCCAACACAAGAAAGTTACATATTTCAGGGCAAAGTTCTTGTGCTTAGGCAATTAACAGGAAATACATATAATGCCTTTTTATAAGAACACACTTAAAGGGTAATCGCACTTTTGTCATGGTTGACAATTAGCAGTCTTCCTCCCCAAGAGATATAATACAGCTATGTCATTATCATTATCAAAATCTCAAACCCACTGAGGGAGTATTAGATCTCTGCAGAAAAACAGGTTGGAAGAAATCCTGGCTCCACTGAAAACAACGGCAAAACTCCCATTTTCCCAGCTCTAATTAGCTACGGTTAAATTACAGTGATCATACAATGTACTCTGCTAGAGCTGATGAAAGAAGAAAAGCAGATCTTAATATTCAATGATCTCTCTTGAGTAGTGACACTGAAGCAAGAGTTTCTGAACTTGTTTTTGAGGAGCAATCAGTCTTCCATTATCCTCCCCAGGAAGACCATTGGCTTCAAACACCAGTTAAAAATGACAGTGTAACCATTTTCTTCTCATTACCATGATTCTATCATGCAGGACATCACAAATGTTATGTCATATTTTTTAGTGCATGTATTCTCAATCTTTACTATTGTTGTGCACTTATTTCTAGGTAATACATCAGGAGGTTTTATTGTTCTTTTGTTGCATTGCGTATTAATCTATTCTCAATTAAAACATAGAAGTTTTCCTTTTTCAATTTACTCAGGAACAGCTAATGGCAGCTGAAGTATGTTCTCATTCAACATATACTGAAAGATACCTGTATCTGCCAGTATTTCCTGCAGAAAGGTAACCATGAGCAAGTTGCTTCCCAGCCATCAAAGTCAGTGGCTGTATGGGAACAACATATTTAAGAGTACAGCTCGGCACTGTCTGATGCTCAGCTTGGCTATAGTGTTGCAAGAAACATCATGCACATTAATCTCATTGCCTCCTGGCATATATGACACTAGCATGTCACTTTTGATGAGTCATGTGCAGGGTTTCAGACCAAGTTCGTTAGAGTTGGCCTCTAGATTGCTCATGACAGAGAGACTGATATAGGGTCAGCTCAAAAGTGTCATTTTAATTCAATGCAGGCTATTGCTTTCTAAAACCAAATTCTTGATCTTTTCATCTGAAGAGTATCTTCAGCAGGAGCAGTGTAGTTCTGGTGTGAAAGTCTGGTGTAGGGGGAGTTGGCAGCAGGGGGTGCAGGGCTGGGGCTGCCCCTGCAGGACAGAGCTGCATCCACCAGGACACGAGTGAGCCCTTCATCAATGGTACATCAATGATACCAGCATATCCGCTTTGTTGTTCTCCTTTCTCTATAGGAAAGGCTTCTTCTGCAGAACCTTTGTTACCCCTATCCTTCATGACCCAGAGACCCCAAATGCAGAGCCACTCTCTTCTGCTCTATGTTTTCGCCAGATGAAAGAAGTTGCATTAGGCTGAGCTGAAAGGACAGTTCAGCTCACTTCAGACTTCACCCTTCCTATTACTGGAGCTATGATGCTGTGTGAAAAGCATTACTCCACCCTGTTCCACAGAAAAAGTGTGGGGCCAGATACCAGTACCATAAATACCTCAATAATGCCAGTATTTAACAACACTTTCAGTAAAAATTTCAGAAAGTAGAATCAGAGTAACATAGTATTGTTATGTTGCCCCCCTCCAGAAGAGAAAAGACAGAGTTCTTGAGATACACAGAGGAAGAAACCAATATTCATGTTAAACAAGCACTGACATGAAGCTGCTACTGGACAGGGACAAAGCAAAATGAAAACCAGTAATGGCTATCATGATGTACAGCACAGCAAGGAGTGGTGAGACTTCTGATACTTTCCTTGCGCCGTACCTCTGCTCTTCAGTTTTACAAGCTTTTAGCAGGTTTACATTGTTGCAGTTAACTTCCACATCCTCCAAACACCAGACTCCATTGAGTTCTCATCTGTAGCAGAGACTCTGCTACTACTTGTAGCCTGCAAGAAAAAGCTGTTATCCCAATCTGGGTTTTTTTTTTTGATAAGTGATATAATTTTTTGATGAAGGTACATGCTGAGAAGATCTGATTGTTCATCTTTGTTTTTAAATACATCAACTAGTTAGCACAACCCACAGTTTTATCCAGCTGCAAGCCTAATACATTCTGTCACAAAAAGACAAACAGATTGGGCTCAGCAGCACCTTCTAAAGAATCTGCTGTCATGACTGTCTCTCTGGGAGAGGAATGATCTGGTCATGAGGTTCAGACCGCACATACAGCATCACATAAAACTGGAGGGAATGCCACTCTGTGGCAGTGTCTGTGCCCCATCCTCAAATACTCTGCTCTATGTTATTCAAAGCAGGTCTGGATGGTTTCCAAAAGCCAAGAGGTGCAAATTTTGGAGAGAAGCCAAAAGACAAGAGGCAGTTGACCTAGCACTTTTCTGTTCTTTCCTGGGAATTGCAGAGCTACAATGTGCCACAATTGCTTACAAATGTTAGGACTGTTTTCTCTACCTGTGCACTGTGTAAAGAGACTAATGTGCTTTGACCTGCAATTTGCAAGGGGGTTACAACTACCATGGGAGAAGCAAAACATAGTGCACAGGTTCAGAAGTGCTCAGGTGGAAGGAATGGAAACAGCTGAATTTTATTGCTCCCTGCAAGAGAAGTGATGCTCTTAAATCTTTACTTGTACACAGACCCAACCAAGGCTAACTATTGGAAAAATCTTGGACTGATTTATGCACAAAGCTGCACGAAACCCTCAGATCTATGCAGCCTGGCCTCCTCCTCCAGCAGTGACTGCCTGCAAGCTGCAGGTTTTCTGCAAGCAGGTTCTTCTCTTGAGCCCTGCCACAAACGGACACAGAAAACAGGGGTCCCAAAACTCTGTTCTGAAAATGCAGGGGTATGTCACCCAGCCATAGACATATGGGCAGCTCAAGCTGTCAGTGAAAATAACAAGTACAGAGCAGTGAAGTGTCCACCTGAATTAACACTGGCCCAGCGTAAGCAGCCCTGTAGCTGCACAAGACATTACGCTGCTCTCCAGCTATTTACCTTAAAGGTCTTACATCAACTTCATTATACTCTGAACTGCATAAACGTATGGGTGCACCTTCACTGCCATTTGTCCTGTTACTGTCCTTTGGAAGCACTTGGTCAGGAAGCAGCACTTGGTCAGGAAGCAGCACTTGGTGATGCCGCCTTTAGCTGAGAAGAGCTCTAACACAGGCAACATTCAGTGGCAAGGAATTTTTCACACAGAGTTAACAGCAATCAGGAAGCTTTCTCAAACCATTTCAGTTTGTTGCCCTTTTATAAAATGCAAATTAAAAAAATTATGAAACAGTAGGCAATAAAACCTGAATTCTTAATACCAAGCAATCACTGAACCTTTGCACGTGAGTATGAAGGACTAAATAATCCCATTCTTTCTCACAGCACAGACCCAGGAGAATTTCTTTCTCTATATTGCTTTTATAACAGCTATCTATCTTAGTCTGGTCTTGTTGATATATTTTAAGGCTTTTAATTTGGAAGCTGTTATTTGCTCAGATACTATCTTCAGCATATTAAGTACAGTAAACTTCCATCAAGTCATACACTGGGCATTTGAGCTGGGGCAGAATTCCTTACACCCATGTACAATGGCAGAATAAATAAATAAAGAACACCTTCAAAGCTTCCAAGCATCTAGTAACAAAATCACTCTCTAACCTTACAATAATGCTCTGCTTACAGTCCTCCCAAAATGCAAGTCATTTGCTGGATCTCAAATGATATTTGGTTGATGGATTGCTGGTGATTTCTACATCAGAGCACCTTGGAGCCCTAGTGCTAAACCCCTGACAGAGTTAGCATAAAAGATTTACATTTATGTTATGAGGGCCACACAAGAATAATAATTTTAAAATACATTGCCTTGGCTGCTGGTGCACCCTGGGAAATCTAGGAGCAGCAGGAGCATGCCTGCACTGTAATTACAAAATGGCAGCGAGGGAGAGGCTTTGGAGACAAGGAGCTGGAGACTACAGCCATCTGCATGCCTTGGCGAATTGGAATTACAGTAATATATGAAGACATTACCTGAAAAGCCCAGCGCCATTTAAATGATTTACTATTACGCCCCAGCAAGCTTTAATTTAAGGATAAAGTCATTCAGCAAGCTAATCTGATATAGGAGGCATTATTTCACACAGTTAAGTTAATTTACACTAGCTGATTGTTGTTGTTGCAGTTGGCATTATTATCTGCACAAACAGCCAATCGGCCCTGACAGAAGCAATATACTGTTTAATACAGCGTCTTAATTCAGCAGGCTAGCTATCTGTGATAAAGGTTTGTTTATAAGCAATAATGGGGAGGAAAGTCATTTTGAGGCTAAGCTGATAACACTGATGAGAACTTGTTTTTTGTGGGGGTAAGAAAACAAGCAGGAACTATCCACTCATTTGTCTGACTGTCTAATAACAGTAAAATCCCACCAGATTGCTCTTACACTGGTTTTACTTTCCCACCCTAATTACAAGGTAGATCTTTGCCACCACTTTCTGCATATATTTTCCTTGACAAATGGCCATCATCATGGCAGCACAATGAGAGCTCCTCCTCCCCAGTGAAATACAAGCTTCAGGAAGCTAAACACAGCTAAACTCTGACGTGAGCTGATTTTAAAAGCTTCTAATATACCATAGAAAAGGCAAACTACACATGACACACTGTGTAGTTTTGGCTGGCTTTCTTCCAACAGGTAATGGGTGAGAAGCACTGTGGTACTTGTAGAAGAATAAAACAGTTCTATGTTGCAAGAATAATCTAATGCCAAGGAACAGTAAGTTAGGCAGAGACAGACAGTGCCTGGGACAGGGCTGGCTTTCTGCCACCTTTCAGGTTGGCCTCATCCCTGCAGGTATATGAGGGATCTTTTTGCTCACAGGTAAAACTCAGAGACTGTAAGAGAACAGTGGTAAATTATAAGCATGTTTACTTATTAAGAACCATCAAACTCCTTAACAAGAAACACCAGAATTACTTTTCCAGTAGAAAACCAAGCCACAAATAAGAAGTTGTAAGAGAATTACTTCCTGTACCTTTCCGACCCCTGCACAGTTTGGGCCAGGAGCAAGCATTCCTGCTTCCTCTCAGCTTCCCTGACATCTCGCAGTCTATTAACAGCATCCCGCAGCTCAGCCCCTGCTGCAGGAGGACCTCCGCCAGGGAGCACCGAGCGCAGCCCTGCCCATTGTGCACCCTCCCCTCACCAGACCAGGGCAGGCACTCTCTGCACCCCGAGCTCTGCGCTGCAGCCTCCCCTCTCGTCGGCTCTGTCTGGGTGCCTACGCTGGCCACCGCCGGGGCAGCGAGAGCAGAGCTCCCGGACCGGGCCCTGGCCATGCTGCGAGTGCTCACCACGCCGCCCGCCTGCCCGCACAAACTGCTCCGCCGCACTGCCGGCTGCTCGCGCTCCCTGGGGCAGGTTTTTACCCAGTCAGGGATGGCGCCATCCCTCCTGGCTCCGCCCCGTGTGAGTCAGCTGCTCGCTGGCGTCAGCTGAGCTGCCGGCTCCTGGGCAGGCCCTGTCGAGGACTTGAGGCTCCCTCGGTGGCACTTGCTGCTCTGAGTTGAGGCTCCTGGACGATGATCTCCCCCTCGCTCCGGTGTTGAAGGCGTCCTCTCTCGAGCTACTGACCCATAGATACCAAGTTGAAGGAATTCCTTACCTCTGCTCTTCTCCTTCACATAATACTTAAAAGTTCCAGGAACATGCTTCTCAAAATTGCCCCTTCCCCATAAGTGATTTAGGGAAAACTCAATAAAAATATTTTTCTGTTCAGAAAGTCAGAATGAATATAATTCAGCTGTGGCCACAAAAAGAAAAAACAGTCAACTCACCCTGAACCTGCAAGTAAAGTTTCTTCATCTTTTGACAGAAATATGGAATAATATGCTGTAATATTGGTTCAGGAGCAGTAACAAGATGTTTGGAGACTTCAGCATGAAAGTATCTTAAAACCTGATCTCCAAAAGTAGTTAGAGGGCTAATGACCATTTAGATAGCAAACCCCACTGACAGGAGTCAGAATGCTAAATACCTCTGGAGTCCTGTCCTCAGATGCTTTCCAGAAATACCTGTTTCACAACCAAGCTTAAGCATGAGTTTACACAAGCACCATAAAGCAAGCTATGGTCAGCTTTTCTGCAGGTCTAACAGCACAGCTCCAAACAACTGACTCCAATGGGGTCTGAGCAGTTTGTACGTGCCATCACTAAGCCTTAGAGTAGAACACAGAGTTCTGCTGCACCCAACCAAACTTTCAAAAAGTTGTTCTGGCAGCTAAGAGGACGGGTGCTCACTGGCTGAGCTTCTTTGGGGCACAACATTTGGTCCCAACAACTTACAACTACTGAGGTATTTCACTGTAACAAGTTTTCTCATCTTTTTCACAACAGTGTTGTGTTGCATCTGTCAGACATCAAGCAAGAGCTACCCATGTGTAACTGGGAGCACAACTCCACTTTGATATGTGCATTGCTTGAACATTATCCTTTCTGGAGAGCCTGTGTCTCACCAAGCACCCGATCAAGGAACAAAAGCAAGCTGCACTTTTCCACACTGCCTTCCTGAGATTGCATGAGAGCCAACCTACCAGCACAGCCTCAAGAGAAAACAACTGCACATCTCTCATGGCCTCACTCTGCAGGGTTTTGTTATTACTGGCGAAAGAACCAAAGTTGTAGAAACTCTTTTTCATGATCAAGTCTCACATGCTCAATGTTGTGCAAGCTCTAAGAAAAACCTGATGGTGCACAATTTTTGTAAGGATTACATTATTTAACACATTATGGCAGAACCTCACAAAATCAGCCCTCATTTCAGCCACTCGGTAATGAGGGAGTGTTCATCAGACATTGACAAAAAGCAACATGAGAACATGCAGAAGTGATAACAGAGCAAAGAGCAGATTAAGTGATCTTTACTCCTGTTTCAGGGCAATAGGGATTTTAATGACATGCTTTATGCCTTTTCCATTTTTTTCTATTTTTTCGACTTGTTTCTTCATGTGTGTTTTTTTTTTTCTCCCCATGTTTGTTCACAGAACTATGTGAGTGGTTAAAAATAGTAATGAATGTCAGATGTTTAAAAGCATTCAGTCAGAGGTAATCTGTTACTATTCTATAGTCCTTTCTGATTATATTTTAAGGAGCGTACATTAGCACCTTAGATAGTGCAAAAAGAGAATCATACCTCAAGTGATTTCTTTATTTGCAATTTAAACATAATAAAGGCAGCTGAGTTTGTGTCAAGCATTATAACACCTTAACCATGGAGTTACATTTGATTCCTCTGTGAACTTGCATTTGAGTATCAGGGTTCCAATGCAAAATAATCTTCAAGAAAGGGATTATAAAGGATAAAAGAAGGAGAAAACAAATGCTTAGGTTTTGTGCTTTGACAACACAAATACAATTAGATATGCAGAAAATAAGAGGAATAATGCAAATTAATTTGAAAGTATTTGGATTAATTATGTTTATGGTCTGATAACCAAATTATACAATGTATGGAAATGCAAGGCAATGAGACTAAGAGCCAAACTGTAATCAAATATTCAAGAATAAAGGGAAGGAAATGCAGTTTCACAGATCAGGATAAATTTGGGGTTAATTCAGGATGAGATGATGTTGTTGTTTAAGCCCAGTCAGTAACTCGGAACCACACAGACAGTCGCTCACTCCCTCGCCCCCTTTCCTACCCCCAGCTCCCGGAGGGACGGGGAGGAGAATTCAAAGAATGTAACTCCCATGGGTTGAGATAAGAACAGTCCAGTAACTAAGGTATAACACAGATCACTGCTGCCACCAATAATAATAATGATAAGGGAAATAACAAGGGAAGAGAATACAGCCACTCACCACCTGTTGACCAATACCTAACCTGACCCAAGCAGTGATCTAACCCTTCTGGGTAACTGCACCCAGTTTACATACTGGGCATGACGTGCTGTGGTATGGAATACCTCTTTGGTCAGTTTGGGTCAGCTGTCCTGTCTCTGCTTCCTCCTGGCTTCCCCTCCTCCCTGGCAGAACATGAGACTCAGAAGGTCCTTGGTCAGAGTAAACATTACTGAGCAGCAACTAAAAACATCGTTGTTATCAGCGCTGTTCTCAAGCTGAAAGTCAAAACCACAGCACTGCACCAGCTATTAAGAAGGAGAAAAATGACTGCTACTGCTGAACCTAGGACAGATGATAAAACAGCTGAAATGCTGCCAAAAAAAATATATATATATATATAAAACAATCCAGTAGAATATAAACTGAATGAATTATGAAAAATTAACCAACATACTTGCTTTCCTATTCACAGCACTCCTTACAGGGAAAAATATCTTCCTCTTGTAACTACTAATTTAAAATGGGGACTACTCTTAAAAATCATTGACAGTCTGTAACAAAAAGATGGCTCCAGCCTTGCACAGTTTTAGAGAGCCCATTTCCAAACTAGTCTTAAAACACTTTATCCTACTAGTTGACTCTGACTTCTCTGCATTAAGCAATTTCTCTCCACTGTGACGGGTTAAGTGAGTCGCTTAATACCATTATTCCCTCTACTAACTTGCATGGCACTGGTAGTCCGTCAGGGATGAATTGCATCCACAGAAAGGATGAATCTGGTAAAACATTTTGGGGTTCTTGCATGTCTCATGTAATTCATATTTAAACATACAAATAGAGAGTATATGGAGGAACCATATATATATATATATATATATATATACACACGGACAAGTGGGAGTATTTCTAATTTCATAAGTTTTTCTATGGTCAGTAAGGTATGTCATTAAACTATTTTACTCCACCTAATAAATTTATTAACATTTATTAACTGGGGGAAATACTAATTGATTTTGCCTTCTGGACTCACATACCTCCTAGCCTTGTTTAACCGCCTAGGTAATTGATGAAAATGTAACGGATGGTTAGATAATTCATAGAATATGGAATTAATGGTTGACTTCCTCATTCTTGATTCTTTATTTAGGAGGAGCCATCACAAACTGGAAGCCCTTGTTGTGAGTCAATAGTAACAGATGCTACAAGTAATGATACTGCAGGAGCATGACCAGCAGGTGGAAGGAAGTGATCCTGCCACACTACTCTGCTCTTATGAGACCTCACTTGTGTTGTTTTCAGTTCTGGTGTCCTCAATGTAAAAAGGACATGGAACTGTTGGAACAAGTCCAGAGGATTGCCAAGAGGATGATCAGGGGACTGGAGCACCTCCCATTTGAAGACAGGCTGAGAAAGTTGGGGCTGTTGAGCCTGGAAAAGAGAAGGCTGCCTGGAGACCTCATAGCAGCCTTCCAGTATCTGAAGGGGGCCTATAGGATGCTGGGGAGGGACTCTTCATTAGCAACTGTAGTGACAGGATAAGGGGTAATGGATTAAAACTTAAACAGGGGAAGTTTAGATATAAGGAAGAAGTTCTTTACTGAAAGGGTGGTGAGGCACTGGAATGGGTTTCCCAGGGAAGTTGTGAATGCTCCATCCCTGGAGGTGTTCAAGGCCAGGTTGGCCAGAGCCTTGGGTGAGATGGTTCAGTGTGAGGTGTCCCTGCCCATGGCAGGGGGGTTGGAACTAGATGATCTTAAGGTCCTTTCCAACCCTAACTATTCTATAATTCTGTGATTCTGTGTAAGAGGCATTACAAAGCTCACTCACAGACAGTTCAAACACATGTATTTCTACTGCAGGAGCAAGAAAAAAGAACAGGACAAGAAAAAATTTGTTTAATACAATTCCATCAATTTGCAACATGATTTTGACCTCATCCTTAATAAAGAGAAGACCAAAAGGAAAAGATAATGGCATATGTTTTATGTTATTATAATAGGTAATAGTAGACATACATATTTAAGAAAAGCGGGATGGCTTTTGGATTAGACTACTAGATTAGGACACAAAATGACACATGTATCAAAATTCAGTTTCCTTAAATAACGAGCCAAAACGCTCAGAGTGGCTGCCTGGCATTCACCCAGCAGCTCTGGCACATGCCCCCCCCCCTTTAACTGGATGGAAAAACTTGTGGGTCAAAGATGGGGAGATTGGTTACCAGTTACCACTTTGAGCAAAACAAGACTCCACTAGAGTGGGAAATTAATTTAATTTATTACCAATTGAAATGAAATTGGACAGTTCAAACCAAGGGCAAAAAATAAAAAACCTTCCCCCGGCTCCTACCCTGGCTTTTTTCTGAGGCTTAACTTCACTTTTTCATTCTGGACACCTTTAACTCCTGTCCCGAGTAGTGCAGAAAGATGGGCAATGAGGGCAGTTTGTAACAGCTCCTCTCTGCTGTTTGTTCTTCCTCGCACTCTTTTAGGAAGTCAGCTGGAACAGGCTATGTCCAGGCCAGGGCCACTTCAGCCTGTCCTCACAGAGCACCCTGGGCAAATACATCCAGTGCTGTGGCATGTTACCTTCAGGAAACAGGCTTTACATCGAACTCTTTTAATGTTCTTCTCATTTTCTGTCAGTATTTTTATTGTTAAGGTTATTTTTTTATTATAAAAAAAATAGCATATCTTATTGTCATGGTGTAAGCCCAAATGGCAACTCGTTCACTCCCCCCGCTTCTTTCTCCCCCAGCTCTCAGAGGAATGGGAAGAAGAATAGGAAGAATGTAACTCCCGTGGGTTGAGATAAGAACAGTCCAGTAACTAAGGTATAATACAAAACCACTACTGCTGCCACCAACGATAATAATGATAAGGGGAATAACAAGGGAAGAGAACACAACCGCTCACCACGCAGTGACCAGTACCGAGGCCTACTCAAGCAGCGATCTAGCCCTTCCGGGTAACTCCCTCCAGTTTCTACACTGGGCATGACGTGCAGTGGTATGGAATACCTCTTTGGTCAGTTTGGGTCAGCTGTCCTGTCTCTGCTTCCTCCCGGCTTCCCCGCCTCCCTGGAAGAGCATGAGACTCAGAAAGTCCTTGGTCAGAGTAAACATTACTGAGCAACAACTAAAAACACTGATGTGTTATCAGCACTGTTCCCAGGCTGAAAGTCAAAACCACAGCACTGCACCAGCTACTAAGAAGGAGAAAAATGACTGCTACTGCTGAACCCAGGACATTTATACTCTCTAACCTTCTACTTTACAATATTTACAGGATTGTTCTAAAAGTATATTTAAGAAAAAAAAAAATCACTAAGAGGGAAACACAAAATTAAGAGCTATATTATTAGATTAAGACAGTCATATACAAGCTGTTGTTGAAATGCTGCAAATTATGTGCACAATTTTCTATAAATCATGTAGGATATTTAGCTGTATTACTTTTAAGAAAAAGAACACAGGAGAAAACCTTAGACAAATTGCCTGATAGTCTGAGCAGAATGAACAAAAGGATACAAAAGACCTACATACGTTTCAGGAAGTAGATGTATGCTAGACTAACTGGACAAGATGTATCTCACAATTATACTTTTAAAAAAAAACAACAAACTAACAAGGCTTTCCTATTAAAAGTATACAAAGAAATGTTGCTTCCTAAGCAAGCCTAGGCAAGATAAAAATAATTTCTACCATGAAAGGTGATGGGGTAGTACTTAGGCCAAGAGCTGTCAAAAATACTAATGTAATTCAGAAAAATCTACAAGACCTTTTTAGTAGTCATCTGTTATGAAACTACATTTGATGATCTTCACTTTTTTTTTTTTTTTTCTGAGAAGGTGCAATAAAGACTTGGACCAAAGTCACAGCTAAAGCTGAAGCAGCCTGAACACAAAGTGTCATGAGGCTTTGCCATGGGATCAAAGAGGATTTGGGAACAGCGTTCCTCAGCTCTGCACTCTAGTTTCCACTCTCTGCAGCCAGCCTAAGGTGATGGTAACTCATCAGTGCAGTCCTAAAGGTACCAGGCCAACCTCCACCAATGTGTTACAGGACAGACATTCACCAGCTCTCCAGAAGGTAAACTTAGAACTGAATGTGTTAGTTCTACACAGACATAATACATTAAGTCCCTTACACTAGTGTCCCATTCCTTCACATTAGGGTCATAGGTAAATCTGTACTAAGGGGTTATCCAAAGGTTTTCAAGCAGAAGACTAGCAAACTACTTATATTTAAGCTCTCAGTAAGATAACAAATTGGACTTTGTGAGATTGTCTCTGCAAATACCACCTAAAGATTCCAGTCCAGCAAAGAAAAGTCACTTAGGTAGCAAAGCACCCAGACAGTCCAGAGTGGTATGGTTGTAGAAGTTAACAATTGAAAAAGGAGTTATCATAGAGTCACAGAACAGTTAGGGTTGGAAAGGACCTTAGGATCAGCTAGTTCCAACCCCCCTGCCATGGGCAGGGACACCTCACACACAAACCATGTCACCTGAGGCTCTCTCCAACCTGGCCTTGAACACTGCCAGGGATGAAGCATTTACCACTTCTTTGGGCAACCCATTCCAGAGCCTCACCGCTCTCATAGTAAAGAACTACATTTTATATCTATCCTGAACTTCCCCTGTTTAAATTTAAACCCATTACCCTTTGTCCTATCACTACAGACCCTAATGAAGAGTCCCTCTCTGGCAGTTCAGTAGATGCACTCCTGAACATAAATCTCAGCCGTTTACGTAAGGGGTTTAATACAGAAGGACTGTGAAGCAGCAATACTTCTGGATAGTCCAGAGAGGATCATCAGTAACAATTCCTGCTACTGTCATTCCAGTCACCATTCTGGAAAGATTTTTAAGGCAAAATTTTGTGAAATAACTGAAAATATTAAGTTTTCAGGTTAAATGCTTAAGAATTTATTTTCTGTTAACATTTTTTTCACTTTACTAATGTATGACATGTACACACATGCACACACATGTAACCCCTCCACCTCTGGGTATGGATAAGAAGAAGGCAGGGTTTGCAGATAATATTACTTGCTAGATCAACTGAAACAGCAGGAAAGAGCAGAGAAGCTGGCAGGTGCACAGGCAAGTCGCATCAGTTAGTCCAATAAAAGATACTGCCTCCCTACAAATTCCATCTCGCATATTCCTAAACCTCTATGCTTACAAGAACAATACTGTTACACATAAAAAACCACTGTTACTTGGATGAATCAGGTAAGAACCTTACCAGCAAAATTACTCATTCATTAAACAACGTATTTAAAACTGGATTCTGGTCTTAGATGTTCTTTAAGGCCTCCCCATCTTATCACCAAGTAATGAATTCTAATTGGAAATATACATTGACACTCCTAATTCGTGCCACACTAGAGTTTTGATTCTGTTTTCACATCAGTTTTTGTAACAACGAAACATCTTCAAACTAAACAGGTATTTCTGGTTTATAAAGAACAGATTTTTTTGTTGTTTTGTTCAATAGTCAATACACATTGCAGATATCCAATATGAGATATAAACTGTCTAGCCCTTGCCCCTGCATTTTGCACAAATTTCAATTATTTAACACTTTACTTAACGCACAAGTATAAATATTGGATTAAATCATACACTGTGCAAGTCCTCTTCATACTCAAGTTGGTCATCTTTCTGTATTCTAAATCACATGCATCAAATCTTCACTCCTTCTCTTGCATTAAATATGCAGCTCTGAAACCACAGTTATACATCATTTTCATTTGTTGAGGAGTGATATATAATCTGGACTGAAATTAAATAACATCATCCTATGTTTAGTATTTATTGATACAAATTTAACCTGCTCATATTTCAACCTCCAATCTTCCTCTGAATAATCTGTATTTAATTCTGCATTCCACCTCTCTATTGACCTTTGAAAATATCCCTCATGACTTCCAATAAAAAAAAGATATAAATTAGAAATTCTTTTGAATCCTTTTGCCATATTTATCATTCCATTCCCCAAATTATTCAGCACTTCAGGTTTGTCCTCAAAACCTGCATCCTAACTAAAAACTGGCACCTCCCCCCCAACCCTGAGCCCTTTAAGTTCCCCTAAATTTCAACTAATCATTAACATAGCAAAGATAACTGAGTACATGAGGCAGTACAGTTATTATGTAATGGCTAAAACCAAAAAACACTTTGAGCATACCAGTCTATCTAGTGTCAAGTAAGTTTGTTCTTAGACAGACGAAACTATAGCTGTAGTTCCTTATACTATATTACAACTTACTAAAAACATCTATTACTTGATGACAGAATCAATTAAAAAAGACACAAAGAAGAAAAAAGGTGGTCAAAATTCTAGCCACATACATCCCCCTCCCAATTTATTTATTCACGTTTACAAGATATGAAAACAAGCAAGCTGCCATTCAAGCTGCAAAGGAACTTCTCTTACATTTACCTGACTTTAAATTTATTACACAGTACATGAGAGTTCAAGAATCAAGTCACAAAATAATAACTTAAAATATTTTTCAGTATGTAGGAACAAGCAACTACTTTGCCAACTAATTTCTATTGTCTTACCATGAAATTCACTTTACATTCCTGAAGCCTAAGCATTCTGACTCTGCTCAAAGACATAAAAGTGGCTTGAGGGCGTGAAATCTATCTCTTTTAAGCTGTGGCCATGATGTGATGTAGGACGTAGACATACCATGAACAAAAGCAGTTCTGGCAGTGGTAACTAACTCTTTTGTACTTCTCAAAGATTAAAAGATACACTCTGGACTGAATTTCAGCAACTGGTAATTGTGCAGATGTGAGAAGTGGTGGATACTCTCTACAAACCCTGGGGTTGGAAAGACAGTCTTATGTCATGGACAAGTGTCTAAGTCACTGAGATTAATTCCATAATACATAAGACTTCAACTCTTTTTATGTGACAATAGGCATAAAATATACTTCAATGCATTGCAATAAATGCAAAACCTATATTTCAAAGAGTCAGGGTTTCAGAACTACAACCTGCCACAAAAAAACGCAAAAGCACAACTTTGGGCATATTTTGCCTAAAAAATTCCATGCATGTAAAGCAACCTAAGGATGTAATCGATGATCAATGATCACAGTGGCAATACACCACCAGCAGTCCCAGCAAAGCAGAGTGGAGCTGCAAACCTTCCCTCTGCTAAATGTGGTAATGGGGTTAATTGTTCCATATGGACCGGAAGTAGTAAGTACATACCTCAGAAACTGCTCAGTATTGCTTAACTGCTCAGTCTGTGACACCCGAACACAGAGAATTTCTGATGCTCCAAAGACTACTCTCACTCCAAATTTAACTAGTTAATTTTCAGCCACAACTGAAAACTCTGCAATGTGGATTAATAACAAATGCAGTACACTGGAAACACCTAACAGTCAATTTCACATGGATTTAATTAAATACTGCACAGAAAAAAAAAACCAAACACCACCCCCCCCCACCCCCACACCCCCCCCCCCCAGCCCAAATAGGCTCTGTTCTACATTGCTTTGTGTTCTAGAAGTTCCAGAGCTTCATTTTTGTGATCGTTAGAAACTTTGGTTGCTTTAAATATGATCTTGCACCAATATTGCCATTTAATTGAACTGTTTTTCTTCCCAACTTGGTACTAACTACTATGCTTGTCCTACTTCTAAACCAATAAGCATATGCACATACAGCTCTTGTCTGGTTAAGCAAAATTGAGCTCTTCAAGTCTCATCACCTGAAAGAGCTTCTCCATTCCTTTGGTCATCCTCAAGGCATTCTTTCATTTTACGTTCATCTTTTCTAAATATAAGTAGTTATGCAGTGTTTTGCATATCTTCATATCAACTTCTTTCTAATGATCTTAGTCCTTCTTTTTAGATGGCTTGCAAATTCTAAAACTGCATGAACCTATTTTAGTAATAAGCTTTACTAGTCTCTGTGCATCAGTCTATCATGTGTTCTAGAGAGATTAGACCGGCCTTATCCAGAGGTTTGATAAAACCAGTGAGGTTATGATGACTGTCCATATTCTCTGAGTTTTAATGAGGAGGAAGTGGCCTGTGTCTTTGCATTAGCCTACCTAAGTTTCTTCAGCTTAGTCCAAGGCCCACTGATGGTACTGGAAGCCTTTCTTTTTGTGCACATATGTGCATCTATATGCAATACAACCCTAATCCTGGTTTCATACTGCAGATTCTCTTTGCTGGACTCCCACTTGGTTTGAACAAGTATGGTAACTGGAAAAAATCACATTTTATCTGACTTTTTATCTGACAACATGACCAAACTTTCCACCTTTTCTCCAGGACTTTCAGGGTGATATCTTTCTCTGCACTTAAAATCTGCCCATTACATCACTGTGGTCCTCACAAGCATAGGCTGCTCATACAAAGCAAACATATCTAATGTATTTAGTAGCAGCAAAGCAGTTAATTAATATTAATATACATAAGCTATCCCCTTGGCTAATGATGAATACTGAAGAAAAAAGCCCCACAAACCCATAGTAGAAGTTGTGTAGGTAAAAGTTTGATTAGATTTATCTTTTGAGACAGTCTGATTAGATAGATTAAGTTTCTGTGCATCTCTCCAAAGACCACAGTAATAACCAGTGTCATGACTTTCAAATCCTTTCAACTGCAGAAGGGAATCAAACATGGTTGTCTTTTTATCCCAGCTTTTACCCTTTAGAATTCTAAAAGCTTTCTTTGCTCATCTGTCAAAGGGATGGCATTAAGGGGATCACTGTTGACAAATGATAGTACAAATTATGCAACACAAATGACATTTCACTACCTCTCCTCTGATCTGCAATTCCCACTCTCAATCATTCCCTGTTCTATGAAAATATTAAAACACAGATCCAACTGCTGAAGTGAGAGTGTAGGCGTCTCTTGATATCTTGCTACCAAACACGAATATGTTCTGAAGCCCACACCTATAATTATATTTGTGGAAACGGGTTCCATTTAAAGTCCCCAAGTTCCTATGGGAATCTTCAAATATAAGCATATATATATGTGATTACAGGATCAGGGGTATATGGTCTTTCCTAAGTAAATGTTAACAGTTCTGAAAGGTCTTGCATTAAAATCAAAGGAAACCAACAGCCACAATTATTAGGTTGTACTTCAAAGAGGTTTCTCCTTCTGCAAATAGAAACTGAAAAAATAATGTGCATTTGCAGTTTGTCCCTTGACAAGGCCTTATCTCAGACCCATACCACATCAGTTCCTGATGAGTTCTCTCATATTCTTCCAAAGTTTAGATGGAGACAAGTTCAGCAACTTCACTATGTGCAGAGATCTGAGGATTCTAAGAAATCAGGTTGCAACACTCAAGCCACTCAGGACATGGCAATAGCAATCAAAATGCCAGGAGTCTGTCTGCAGTGGTGGTGATGGTAAGAGAAGCCATTCCAATAGCACGGACGCACATGATCAACATGACATTAGACAACCTGCACATATTGTCTGCATTGCACTGGTTAGAAAAAAACAGGTTTTCATATTTTACTCCTGCACTTTCACCACTACAGCGAGACAATTTACTCCTTAGGCCTTACAAATCAGACTAATGGAAGGCTGAAAGTAAACTAGTTTTTGGAGGAGTTTTGCCTCAGAGGAGTAAGATTGGAGGTTTTGGAGGTTTTTTTACAGTAGATGAGATATTCCCTTCCCATCAACATATGTTGATATTCTTGTAAACTGAAGTAATATAGATGGCAAAATAATTTTCAGAGTCACCTGAAAAGATTGCACTGGCACCATTAACAATGCTGTTACCAAGGAAGTCTCTGTACATACACTTTGCAGCCACAAGTTTTGTTTATACTCAAGAGTCAACAACAGAGGAGATCCATTTTCAATAGCTTCTGTTTTGAAACAACAAAGTTGACTGAAAACAATATGTGAACATTTTCAGAAGTGCACAACTGACTCATTTTGGCACCCGACCTCAAGACACTGTCAAAGCACAGAAATACTAAAATTAACAAGAGGGTTATAACATACAGGAGAGAAAGAGAAATGGGATTAGAAATGGAAGTTTTGCCACAAGGCTGTATTTAGACTGCAAAAGCAAAACAAAAGAACAACTAAAATTGTATTAATCTATTTTTGCCAAAAGCTTGAAAAGCTCTTGTGTCAAAAATTGTCCCTTTAAGTTACACTTGGTATTCCCATTATATATTAACTGCTTTTTATTAGCAATCCTATTACTGTTGATGTGCACAAGAATAGAAGCAGTTTACAAATGAGCAGATTTGGACTGCAAAGAGTACAAACCACAGGAATTGTTACAAGTTATTTACTGGCTTAGTGTAAATCTGCATATAGATTGAGGAAGTCAGTCATAAAGCACCTTCAGGTATGCCTCAAAAGATACAATTATGAAGGTACTTGGAAGCCTTGTATGGACACAATGGGCTACTACAAAGGGAAAAAACAGTTCAATTTGTCAAACATGCTTAGGGATCTCTTTTTATTTGGGAATTACTGTATGGTATGCCTTGGAAGAAAAAGAAATATAGACCTTGGCTTATTGCTAAAGAGTAAGCCACTGGAGTTCTTTATAAACTAGGATTATACTGAGTTTAAGGATAAAAATCCCATACTCTAATGCGATTTAGGACACATATCTCCCTATGCAAGTTTTCCAAACCTTGATCACTTTTCAAAGCTGATTTTAGTTCTGCTGAGTAAATTATCCAAGAATCAGTCAGATTATGAGGATAAAATGAAACTAGAAAGATAGATGTGTTAATAGCATTAGAACATAAAAACTGCAGTGTAACCACAGTTCAGCTGAATGCTACCCCTTGGAAAACTTGATGATACAGTCAATAAAGATGCTTTCTCACCTGCTTATGAAAAGGACACCTACTGTAAGGGAAATAAAAAATGCTTCTATTTATTGTGTGCAGGACAGTCAATTAGTAAACATGTTTCATTATGTATTTGTAAGAGTTTTCAACAAAAAGGGAATAGTTGAAGGTATGTTAAAATTAATTTAAAACCATGGCTATACTTTAATCCAAGTAAAGTCTGGACACTAACATAACTAAACCAGGACTTGAAAATTAGGTTGTTATACAAAAACACTAGTTCTTTACAGTCAAGCAAAAACTGATTAATTAAGACAGAAGTGTTCTATAGTTATAAGAAAGAGGACAGTCAAGCCCAATACATTTAAATTTTCCTATATATTGATCTACACAAGGTCATTTAACTTTTCTTAAATGTTTGCATCTCTAATTGAGAAGACGGTATTTCTCAGGGAGATATGTTAAAATAAGTGCTAAGCTTCAACTGATCACTGAATGTTATTATTATTCATGGGAATCCTAGTGTTAGTGTCACACATAATGTAATCTCTAGCTAAATTAATGTAATTTCGGAGTGGTCTCCCCTTATTGCTCCTCTTCTCTCTCTTCATCCTGTCCCTTGTGTCATTTTGTCACCATGTTCAGCATGGATAAAATTGTCCTGTGGAATACTACGTTTGACAAAATCAACCTTAGATCTCTCTTGGACTGCCTCTTAGCTAGGGCAGCTAGCCCGTAAGATAATTATTTGTTACCATAGCTGTCATTAAGGATTCTGAATCCTCTACAAGCCCACAGTATGTGAATTTACAAAAGTCAATAAACCTCTGAAGGGACCTTAAGCTGTGATATGAGTATTTAATCCTTTGTTTCTTTTGGAATCTTTACCCAAAGTAATCAGCAGCTCAATTCTGATAAAATGAAAAGGTAAACTCTAATTAGAATGATGTTGTTCAGGTTTTACATTAAGGTTGTCTCAGCACTTTCAATATGAAAATCGGTCTATGAGGGCTTATAACTCAGACGTGAAAAGGTTTCTACGGATTTGTCTAGCACATTCTAAAACCATTTTTAGCCAGGTATTGTCTAGAAATAAGTCTTGTTAAAGCAAAGGGTACACATTCACACTGCTTTTGAATGTGAAGAGTATGCCTAATCTAAAAACTTTGGAACCTACTGGCTCATTTCAACTAAGACAAAAAGTGCAAGGAGAGCTTTTTCACGTGTGTTTTATAGATATAGTTTGTTAGGTAAAGAAGGTACATGCCAAAACAGAGCGAGAAGCTGCAGTACAAATGTCACTCAGTAGCTCAGACAGAATTCACTGAATCTCACATCCTATTGACAGTATCGTCAATCACAACATGCACAAATTTAGAAAAGTTTTACTCATAGAATCACTTGTTTCAGGTAAACTTGCTTGCATAAAAAAAACCCACAAAAGTGAAAGTATAATAGTGCTTTTTCTGGTGAGATCTACATAAACGTGTTATGCCAAGCAGATAACCTGGTTACAGTTAGTAGAGGACTGAAACACACACCTCCACCCCCTTCTCTTAGACATCTGTATTCTGCCCTTCACCGATGAATTAAGATTTGTGTGTGGCTATTGGTATGTGAGAGAAACCAAATGAAATGCATCAAGTCTTTAAAACTTTGCTTAGGGATAAGGTTCACACTTTGTCCAAGGTATCTGGGAGCTCCGAAACATAAGGCATATGTGTGAAAACGAGATTCCTTTATCTTTGGAATGCTACCTTTCTGTAGACTAAAGTGTGAAACTACTCAATAATACACACCACATCCATAACAAGGATAAATTACTTCCTGGCAGTGCTTTTCATCTCAAGCCTAATTGCAATGTCCCCAGATCTTCTGTTGAAACTCACCAAATGAGTCCCTTCCTAAATCTATTTCCCTTTAGGACTAATTGCAAATACACTTTTCCAATTACTAGAAACAAAGAACAGCTTTATCAGCAGAAAAAAAACCCCAGCAAATTAAGATCTAGATTTTCCATGTAGCTCTAGAGCTCTGAAAGTCCCCTTTTTTAAACATGTATGTTTAAATAAAACTGTGCTGTGTTACAACTGTTTTGTAATTCAGTCTTTTGGGCAATTCGTTTTTCTTGTTTTAAACATGCAGTGAAAATTCTATGAAATACTGATAATTACTGCTAAGACTTGAGATATGAATGATCTGAGGACAAGAATAAGCCAAAGCAGTCTTGGTGTAAAACTTGTAGTGAAAAATATTCTTGAGAGGAAAAAAAATAGATAATTGGAAAAAAACAACACGGGATAGGGCAAAAGAGGAAGGAAAGCAGATTAACTTTAGTACTGTTTTACAACACATGCAATAAAAGTGAAGCATTACGCAGAACAGTTAGCCGAAAAATGTTAGGCCATTAAATTCCTTTTTGTTTCATCCTGACTCTCCTGTTGTCCTCTGGCTGTCCAACTATGTTAAATAAAGCACTTCAAAGAAAAGAGTCTCAAGTGTCCAACAGCTGATTTTGCTCCCAAAGGTGCTGAACTGGCAAAAGTGGAAACATGCAGAGCAAACACAATTAGCCAGAAAGAGAGGATGGACTACTAGAGCATTTTAGAACCAGAAAATAAAATAGTAATGAATGGAACCGGAAGATGAAGGTAGACATGAGCTAAGCTTAATTAGAAAGGCAAAGGAAGGGCAGAGATAACAAATCTACAGCTTCCTAACATGTGTCTAATTTATGAGATAAAATTATATACTCATGCATAAAAGGAAATAATGCCTTTCTTCTGCCACTGGTTGTGAACAAGGTGTCATGTCCTTCAGAATTGGGTCTCCATGGTAATAAGGGCTGGGAAAGTAGTTCTGCAGAGTTCTGCCCTGCCCATTCAGAGGTTTCTCATGGGCTTAAGAATCTAGGTACCTGAATATTCGGGGTAAATAAGTGCTACAGTCATCCACCATGTTGTAATTTTAGAGGCATTCCCTTGGAAAAAAGTCCACCTAACTGTACCTTCCTAAGCTGGAGTTTGTGACATTCACCATCAGATGAAAATAAAGCTACCTGCGGAAACCTTACCATGAGGGTTAACTATTGTAACATTTCCTCCAAAATTTCAGCAGTATCTAGTTAGTAAAGGGGAGATGCCTTTTGCCTTAAGCTTTAGTGAAAGCAGAATGTGACATCCTGTTTAGAAAAGACACTGCAAAGAACTTTTCATCCAGGGACTCAACCCAAACCATTGCACAAACCATTACAAGTAATAACGATATCTAACACATTCATTTTGTGCAGTTCTAACTTCAGTTCAGATACAACTTCAACAGACAGAGATGATTCTCATGTAAACTAGAACCCAGCCTTTCACTGATGTAATGTAAAGCTGCACTTTACATTACAGTGTATGGTGCAATGAATCTGCTCCTTTTTCGGTGGTGAAGCTTTCCATGCTGTCTCCTGAGGCAGGCTGACTGTGGCTGGCTGCCTGGCCCTGCCCAGCAGCTCTTGCAGGGCAGAGGGAGGAAACAGGGTGAAAAAGCTCATGGGTCAAGACACTGACAGGGACATTGCTTACAAACTACTGTCATGGGCAAAACAGACTCAACTTGGGGAACGTTAATTTAGTTTATTGCCAATTAAAATGGCATCCAACAGTGAGAAACAAAGACATACACTTAACACACCTTTTCTCCACCACTCCTTTCTTTGCAAGCTCAACTTTGCTCCTTCCTTCCTGACTCTTCCGTCTTCCCCCTGACCCTGAGCAGCACAGAGGGATGGGCAATGGGGGGCATGGTTAGGCTCCTGTCTGCTCCCTCCTCGTCATGCTCTTCCCCTGCTCCCCAGTCTCTCTGTTGCCGGTGGCACCTCCTGAGGCACTCAGCTGTGCTCTGAGGTGGGGCTGTGAGGGCAGTCGGCTGGAACTGGCCCTGTCCGGCCTGAGGCAGCGCTGCCCGCGCCTCACAGAGCCCGCAGTCCCTGGCACACGCAGCCTGTACGTCTCATCATGTCTTTCCAGGAACTGTGAGATTTAAGTTCCCCTCGATCCTGGTACTCTCCTTCCCCCTTAATACTGATCATCTTGTCTAGTTTAATTTAAGGTTAAGCCGTTTCACCATCTGTGCTCCCTTGTGTTTGCCTGACAACCTGCACCACGAAACCAGACAAGGGGACAGACAGCATTTTCCGTAACTCTGTCATTCTCCACGAGCTTCACGCTTACCCCAGCCCTGATGCAAGCTTGGGTTGTTCAAGCAGTATCTCCTCCCGGTGCCACCATCGCATTCACTTTCACAGGTGGAAACAACTGCTTTTATTGACATTTCTAAGCCATGCCTTTCCTCTTCCCTTAACACGGTCATCCCTGTCCCTCTACCCCACAAAACCCTCAACCAAACATAAATCTAGACCACATTTTACCATTCATGAACATTCTGTTAAGGAAATATTAGTGCATCCCTTTTGGCCAAGAGCCTCACAGGAAATGCCAGAGGCTTCAGGCAGCCCTGGTGACGTACAGCCCCACCATTAGTGCTACATTTCTCGGGTTTCAAGAACTCAGCTAGGGGAAGCAATGTATTACTTCACAGCCCACATTTCACTGGATACAGATAGGACCATTACACATTTCTGTTGCAAAACACTGTTGATACAACACCACCATGCACTAGATTTCCCGTACAGTATTTATTATACATGTCTACATATTGTAATAATTGGGTTGTATAATATCTCATGCAGGCTAATGTGAAAATAATTTCTGTGAATAGAAATTTCTGCAGGGGTTTTGTCAAAACTTGTGTAGTATTTCGGAAAATAATAGTTGTTCAATTGCAGAGCACAAGCAGTGTAAGATTATTGTAACAGATGTGAAGAGACTAAAAAGAAGAATGGATCTGACCTTATTTGTCTGATTATTAATGGTGTTTCAACTGATTTACAAGGTCTAACCTTGTGTGATGCAAATGTAGAGTGCAAATGTACCTTTTTATCTCACAGCTGCTTAGTTATGCTATATATATCACACTATTTTTGCGCCAGTCAAGCAATAGGACACAGAAATTGGCAGCAAAAAACCTCTAAGAATCATTTTCATAAACTTTAAAAGACTGAGAAAAAACATGAAAATTAATCTAATTTTACAATTTGGTATAGCTCTTTCTCCAGAGCTAAAGGAAAAAAAAAACAAAATCAAACAACAAACCACCACAAATTAGAAGTGAAACCTGTCCAGCAATGCTGCAATTTACTTAGAAAACTTTTGTTTCTTTCCTAAGACTTCATGGAGGTACTGACCACCGAGAGAAAACAGCCCTGTACGCATCCAGGTCAGTTACAGGAGCCATTCTGATGGCGCACTGCATCTGGCAGTTCAGAGGAAGAACACTACTTCCAAAAAAGTTAAGTAGAAAAAATACAGAAATCTGGTAACCCACATTATAGGTAAAATAGAGCAGAATCTTAACCTGCTTCCTCTATAATTACATATAAAACCACAGGTGGATTGGCTTGTAGACGTGCATAGGGGCAAAACATTGGTTCCTCCTTCTGCCCCACATTTTCCTGCATCAGACTTAAGTCTTTCACAGCTTTTGTTTCCCAGGAAGTTCTGTAAAGTGAAAATCAGCGCTTGCTCAGTTGGATGTTATTCCTCTGCCACTTGAATTACCGTAACAACAGAGCAGAGCACATGCTGGAATCAGGCCAACACGCTTTATTTGGGTGGTTTCTATAATATGCCAGCATATCCAGCAGAAGAGAAAACGCATCTCCACAAAACAATTAGGTAAAAATCAGAAGGTGATAAAATGGAAAATTAGTGTATTTAGATAGAATTTAGGGCTGCAGCTTTTCTCCTTCCCATTAGTCCAATGATGGATTATACCACACTGCCCTCAATGCATTTGTTTCAATTAAATGAAAACCAACGGATGGATTATCCGCACTCAATATTTTAGGTCAGTATCAGTATAGAATTTTGTGTAAGTACATATCCTCCCTCTCTCTTCCCTTACACTCTAATGAGGTGATATATCATAGGAAAGGGTGAAAAGTTCTAAACCTTTAGTTTTCAAACTGTTGGGAATTTGGTTTGTTTGTCAGAGTTGTTTTTTTTTGTTTTGGCTGGGGTGGTTTTTGCTTGGTTTTGGTGGGTTTTTTTTCTTTTTTCCTAATTTTCATTCTAAAAGTGAAATGGCTTCCCATCCTTACCCCCCATTAACATCAAAATCATCTCCTCTCTTTTCAGCTCCTTTCTAACACTGCCTAAAGAATCTCAACAGCTACAGGATGAGACTAACCAAGACTGTCTTGTGGCTTCTTTCTGCTCAGTGTTCTATTTCTTTTTGATGTTTCTGGAGCTCCCAGAACAACACAACATCAGTCCAGTTAAGAATGCATTCTGTTCAAGGAAAACTGAATAGGATCCTAGAATAGTTTGGGTTGGAAAGCACCTTAAGATCATCTAGTTCCAACACCCCTGCCATGGGCAGGGATGCCTCATGCTAGACCATGTCGCCTAAAGCTCTGTCCGACCTGGTCTTGAACACTGCCAGGGTTGGAGCATTTACGACTTCTTTGGGCAACCCATTCCGGGCCATTGCCATGTTCTGTCACCACAGTCCCTGATGAAGAGTCCCTCTCTAACACTAAACCATGTCATTCAAGGCTCTCTCCAACCCAACCGTGAACACCTCCAGGGATGGAGAATTCACAACTTCCTTGGGCAATCCATTTCAGTGCCTCACCACTCTTACAGTAGAAAACTTCTTCCTTATATGTAACCTGAACTTCTCCTGTTTCAGTTTAAACCCATTACCTCTTGCCCTATCATTACAGTTGCTAATGAACAGTCCCTTTCCAGCATCCTAGTAGGCCCCCTTTAAATACTAAGGCAGCTATGAGGTCACCACACAGCTTTTCTTCTCGAGGCTGAACAGCCCCAACTTTCTCAGCCTATCTTCATAGCCTGAAATGTCCCGAAGTAACATTACTTAGAAAATTTAAAACATATATATACTCATAAAAAATTTTTTCCTCATCCCCTGACAGCTGGCTGTTCTCTCCATCCTCACATCTGTCTGGGCTACCAGTAATTTACTGCCAAGATACCTGTTGGCTCTTTTTCATAGCTTCTATACAAAGTGAGGTGTCTAGGCTAACCCAACCACTAATGCCATGAATAAACTCCTAACAGTTGATGACAATCAAATTCAAGAACCTGGTTCTAACACAGACTGTGATTTTCAGGTAATTATCATTACCAATACTGCTTTCATTAATCTTATGTTAAATTTATTTCCCTAGTACCATGTCATTATTAGCTATTAATAATTTGCCATAGATTTCCGCGGCAGCACACAAAGTGAGGATGCTGGGTGGGCTTTTTAAGCACATGGAACTAAGCAGAGCTCTTGAGAACTGATCAGAGGAGGCTGGAAAGAGAGAAACAAGGGATAATGCAAAGGTGATCTACAGTCTGAAATGCAACACAAAAAGTACCAAACAACAATTAAAGTATCTCATGCACATAAGAAAGAACATGTGCCCCAAACCTAGAAACTTCCTTTGCATGATGTTTTGTTCCCTGACATTGTGGGTATTCCCTGGCAATTCCCTGGCAAAGGGCTTTTGCAGCTGCTTAGAATTTTCCCTGCTGCACCTAACAGGGATAGCCTTCATCCTGGAGGGGAGCATCTGAGATACCAAAGAATAAAACAAAAAAATCTTGCAGTATCAGGAGATCAATACTTTGATATTCAGCAAAACCATATTTTACTTTCTTCCCTCATCCTTCCACCTCTGTTGGCCAACATGCTCAGGGTTCTATATACCTGAACAGAAATCCACAGAATTCTCCTATTCTCAAGTATGGTTCAGACACTCAAGAGCCTCACCTACCTTCAGATTACAAATGCAGATTTGTCCTGAATTATTTATTTTTGTTGTCTTTAAGCACAGTCATTGAATCGCTGTGCCAGTTATTTCATTCTTATTCTTCTAGCATGTGCTCTTCTCTTGCTCCTCAGCTCAGTTCACTCCACTCTTAACGAACAAGTCATCAGTCCACTTGTCATCTGTCCATTCATGAGTATGATCCTTTACTACTGAAGAAAAGGATTCTCTCATCCTTTTTTAAGGGCCCACTGAATGCTAACCACACAAACTCAACCAACTAGCACCCAACCAAGACAAAGCAAGGATAAAGAATATGTAGCCAAGTAACACAGCTCAGTGGGAGCTTGGTATCCTTCAGCTTCTAAAATAAACAGCTTGCATATGTCCCTTAAAAAAAAGTATGTGTGTAGACTTGTTTACTTTTACCTGCCTGTTCACAGACCCCATGATCCATGATACAGGCAGCATATCTTAAGATCATGCAATATATCTTCATATGACTTGGTGCTATGCAATAACTCTAGAGTCTTCTAGATGCTACTACTCTTGGATGTTTTAGCCACTGAGTGCCATTTTGCTTGCCCTTCACTAAAAACATACAACAGGGATAGAGGAAGGTCATCAGAGTAAAAGAAAAATGATCAGAGACTCAGGAAAATATCTGCTTATGAGACAGAGCTTACAAAGATGTGTATTTACAATAAGCAGCAGTATCAGGAAGGTCATCAGAATATACCTACTTATCTTGTAGAATTAAAAGAGATTTAAAAACCAACAGGAGCAAAATATTGATATTTAATGACCAATCTTTTGTTCACTTGTCTAAATCAGTTCTAATGTTCTGATCAAAATAATTACATAAGATACCCCATGCAAAAGATAAATAACCTTGTGGAAACTTTCCTTTAATTTTGACAGGCTGTTTAATCACAATGTTGTTCATATTCAGAAAGACCCTATTTATAATAGTGCAGCTTTACAAACAATAGCCCTTCAAACCTGCGTATTTTATCTGTGGTATCCTGGCTCACTGTTAGCACTTCAGTTGCATTTTAAAGTTCAGATCAAGGTTCTGATTTTTTATTTCAAGGTCTTTGCTAAAATGGCTGCAGCATGCAGCAGCTCGGTCACATTTATTTGTGCTTATTATCTTATGCTATTATTTTTGCCAGAAAGACTGACAATTATGCATTTGCAGATGGAGTAGATCAAAATCCCCTGAACACTCTGGTGTTTGCTTTGCGCTTATTACTCCCTGATACTTTTACTATCAGTAGAATTTGCTTGTTTACCATTGCTATCTCTATTTAGATCTTTTATATAGACAAGAAGCACTGTGAAGTTGTACTGCTGACTCTTGGGAAGTCTCATTTGTTATGTTCTCCCAGATGAGCAGCAGCTACTTTACTACTGCGTGATATTTTAAGCCAGAGCTCTACTCACACCTGTGTTCTCACTTGCACTTCATGTATTTAGAGTTTAAAAGAGATTAAGTTAAACTGGCTCCAAATTCAACAAAGGGGAAAGGTTTCCAGAGAAAAGAATAATGTTAAATTCTGGGCCAATGACAGGGAGAAGCAGCATTTGGATTTTACAGCCCAGAAGCAGGATGGTTATATATGCCGGCAAGGGGCAGGTGGGGCGGAGGAAGGAAAATCAAAGAAGAACAGAAAAAAGTCAGGTTGAGAGTTTTGTTGTAGCAACTTCTCTTGCACACCTGTGTCCTTCTCAGCAGACAGAAAGAAACCAGGTAAAGCAAGAAAGTTGTTTTATTATGAATCCAGGTACAGTTCTGGGAAAGTGGAGGCGAGTTAGCTCTAATAGAGAAAGGTTTTCTTAGAGGTTGTCTTTGTTTCTCTTTAAAGGAAGCAGTTGAGTGCACAGGAGAGTTCATAAAGTTGTTTCCTACAGATTACTATTTTGTGATGGGATTTTATTAAAATTTAATACAGTGTAAACTCTGAAATCTTGCTATGGGGAAGGGAAGAAGAAGGGGAACTAATTCTTGATTCTAGCTGCCTTTTTCAAGACACAAATATGTTTAAACTATTAATTCTGCATCAGACTAGGCCAATGTACTCAGAATGCATCCTATTCCTCATGACAGATAAAAGTCATGATTAAATAAGGTACTTCCTTACAAAATAAGACTTTTTTGTAAATGAAAAGCATTAAGCAGCAATGCCTCAAAACACTGAAATCAAGGCTACTGTTTTGATCATGAGTCAACTCCCCCTCTCAATAAAGCTTAGTTTTTGTTTCCTGCTGACCAGATTCACTTGCTTCAGTTGAGGATATCCTATCCAGAGCTAATTTTAAAACCTACCACAGAAAAACCAAAAGCTGTAATGTGGAGACAGGGCTTTTGGCATTTCTTCCTGATGTGCCCAATTCTACTTAACAGCCAACTGACTTTAAACTGGAATTTACCACCTTCTGTAGATCAGACTTGTAGAAATTACAAGCACCTTGTCTTTAACCTAAGTAATTGCATCATCTTGACTATTATTTTCAAATTATAAACTACCAGTAATATGTGGGTTTCATGGTGGATCAGGAAAGGGCAAGTACTAAGTATTACGTACTCTGTTTTTTTGTAGTTTGCAAACCCAGATCAACCTGTTTATCCTGTGTTTACTATGGCCAAGTACAGACTTTTTTGTTTTAATGGCAAAAATTTCTAACAGCGAGTTTTCCTTTTTCTAAATTTAGTTCTAAGCAATTTCAGAGGATTGGAAGTAAGAAATGTGTGAAAAGGACTGGATTTACTGGTACCCTTCATTGAAACAGCTTCAAGGAAATTAGCAAGTAATTAAGAACTGCACTTCTTTGACTGCTACAAGGCATTCAGGTGTGGGGCTAGCTGGCAAGAACACCGGTCTCCAAAACTGCTGAATTGAAGAAAGGAGGTTCCCCACAAGTTGTGTGTGGTATTTTCCAGTCCCATCCCCAAGGGTCTCTGCCAAAGAGGCAGATCCTGGTTTACATGGCCCTCTGTTGTGACTGTGAACGTGGTACTCCACTGCAACAAGTAAAATAATCAGAAAGCTTGTCACAAAAATCTTAATTTAAAGAGAAAGCCTTGATGCCCAACTTGGCCTCCATCTTCACTGGAAATAAGCAGTTTGCTTTTCCAAAATTAAATATATTATTTTGTCCCAACCTCTGTAATGAGAGCTCCTCCCGCCACTGTGGAGAGTGTATTACAGCATTACAAGATACTTAGTTGTGGTGAGACTGTGGTAGAGTATAAATCACACTGCTAGCATTATTACTGCACTGAATTTTCTGTATCAAAAAAAAAAAAGCCTTTTCCCTTTCACAGCTCTTCTTTTCTCAGCCTTTATATTTTTCATATCAAGGATTACCTTGTCCCTTTGTATTTTTATGGAGCAACAAAACAAAAAAAAATCACATATATCTACAACATTCTCTACTGTATCTTCGCTTGTTACTGAAGACCTGCATGCAGTTCTCCTCTGTCACATTGCTGGACTTCTGAAAAGGTATTTGAGCAACCTAAACAGGGATATTGTTTGCAAAACCTTATCAGTAGATGATGAAAGTTTTCAAGATATTTTTACGACATACTGAACAGAGTCTTAGGAGACTCCTGCATACCAGAAGCACTGTAAATTCTGTAAGAAACTAAATGGTGTTTGGGATACACAAAGGGTAAACTTTAAGCCCTCAGGCCACAAGGCTCCTGGCGCTCCTTAGAGGTGCTTTCCAATTTCATTACTGTTTAGAGAGCTCAGCGCAACTGCAGGGCATTAACATACACCCAGATGTTCTCCTCTGATCTTCATTTAAAGACTCTTTCATCTTCACAGTGTAGACACACTGCATGACAAGGATTACCCTAGCATTTCAGCTCTTGAAACCAAAAGTGGAAACTCACTGTTTTCTAAAAATCTTCAAAATATTGTAGGAAAATACAATGAGGTCTCCCTAAAGGATAGCATCTGTCCTCAGGTAAGGGGTTGACAAATCCTTATGGCTACTGGTGAAAAGTAAATTGATAAGTTCTATCCAAAGAGGCACACGTACTGTGGATAAAGCAGATGAAGAGATGTGTGGCATACATTGGCAGGCTACAAAGCTTTCAGGCAGCATATGTCACCAGAACAAGGAGAAAAGACTGCTGCAAAACTTCTTACAGCAGGGATGAACACTGTGAGCTGACTGCAGTACTTTCTGCAGCGTATCACAACTGACTTAAAATCATTACCAAAAGCCATGCCACTACTATTGACTGTGCAATAACTCCATGTCTCAGCATTGGTACAATGGCAGCCTGGATCGACAAATAGTTAAAACTGGCTCTGGGCTTTTGTATCTATTGGTCTTTGTTAATTGCATTTCTACTTTCTTTATCACATTTTTTTCTAAACATTCAGCAGTGCAGAGGATGCTGACAGGGCAAGTAAGTTTTGTCTTAAGTTCACACACGAGCCTCTACAAATAAGACTCTAGGCTAGATGCTGCATTACACAGCTATTCAGACTATGGGAGTAGAAAGCCAAAGCAGTGCAACTCTTGACAATGATCCTAAGTATGTAAAAAGGAGCGACAACAAATGCCTCCAGGGAGACACTGATATACAGAGTTAACTAGTACTTGAAAAGTCCAGCACCTGAGTTCCTCCCACTGCTAGGAGTAGGGCTATGTTGATTCACAGCTTATTACTCAGTCACAAGGGGATTCATCTTGCCTAATTTTAGGTACTCACAAAGTACCTAAAATTGTTGACATCTCAGTTAGTTATCCTTGCATTATCAGCAGAAAGCAACTGAAGCTTCTACAAAAGCATGGATCATCATGTCCAAAGAGGGACATCTAAAATAGGTCACAGGAATCATAACTTTGACACAATTATTTTTCCCCACTTCCTATGAAGAACTCTGGATAAGAAGATGCCTTGAGAAATGTAAGGGCTTTTCAAACAATGAGGTTGAAAATGGAAACTCAAGGTGTCAAGCCTATCTGTACCAGTAACTAAATCAGACTTTTTCATATGCCACAGGGTATGAAATAGCAAAATGCTAATGTTACCTCTGTTCATCATTCTCCAACTTCTTTGTGACGTACAAACACACCAGCCCACAGCGTGCCTCCTGGCTTCATGCTGCTGTCTCAAAAGGAAAGAAAAAACCTCCATTCCTTGCTCCTTTTTCATACTCCTGTTCGTGCATAGCTGCAGTAACTACCCATGTGTAAAAGAGAGAAAACTGCTCTTACAGATCACCAAGCCTGACCACCAAGAATAGGGTAACTGACTGCTTTGAGGTGGATGCATACTTCTATTTCCCAGCGTTCATTTAAAATCTAAAAGTGTTTCACAAAAACAAAACTTTCCTCTTTTAGCAAAAATGCACAGTTTGAATCTCCACTGCCATACCCTTTGTGCAGTTGTTCCTACTTGTGCTAATCAGAGCGTCAGCTTCTCGACTCTACAGCTGTACGTGAATACCTGAGCTGGCAAAGACACAGCCTTCAGGATCCAAGGGAGCTTAGAAATTGTATTTCAATATATATTGCCTCCTCTAAATTGGATCAAATTTGTTTCTGCTGAGAAGTGCATCACTTCCTAACTACTCTGACACATGAACAGACTGTCCAATAAAGTCTGCTAAGGTAAAAATTCTAAGCTATGTCTTATACCATCAAGAGCATTCCTGAGTAGTTAGAAGATGTGGTGCTGCTAAATGTTATCCATTAAATGAGAAAATAAGGGGAAGAATGATATTTCTAATAGCACAGCAGGCCCCAGAACTGCAGGGGAATTACTATAGTCAGGATTAATTGAGATACTGCCTCAAAAAGTTCTGCTCTTCCCTCTTTCAAAAACCAGAGTGCACAGCTTTATGGTGGTGAGGATGAAATATTACTATTTTGGTGGAAATTTCAGTCTTTTAGAAAGGATTACATATAATAGTAGTGTTAGAGCTGCATTTTGCAAGTAGATATGGGAACAGTGGGCTACAGAACTGGCACTTTTGTTTAAACACAGAATGCTATTCTGGGCACTTTCAAGATACACTGCGACTCAAAGAGGACTGTAGTACTATTAAGACCTCTGTCTCTCTCAGACCTGTCAACCATGTATCAGAAGTATAATGTATGCATGCATGTGACACTTCAAAGACAGCAATACTTGTACTGGGTTACATGACACCTAGAGCCCTGTTTTTAGAGACAGAAAATGGACCATCTACTCCAACTGTCTGTCATGTTTCATCTGCATGTCCTCTTACTCCTAAATCTTTAGTCATCAGAAGACTAAGTAGCATGGCACAGGCAGAAAGACTAGAAGTTCAGGATCCATTATTTAGTTACGATTCACTGCTTTAACTGTGCTGTTTTTATATTCATAGCTTTCAGCAGCAAACACCTCTAAACGTATTAGCCTAAATGAATGGGTTGAACCTAAGTATTCTCCCTCATATTTGTGAAAAGTACTGCAGCTCAGCTGCTGTGAAATAACCAACAAGGTATCTGAGAACATAGTAAGTAGGTAAGTGATAAGGACAAACATTCCTTACTGCCTGGGGTGATGTGGTGGACGCATCCTGCCTTAGTTCCCAAAACAGGATCATAGTGCAGTCTCGTTAACAACTTCAGTATTAACCAACGTGCTTCTACTCACATTCTCATTTGTTAAGCTTCAAGTTAAAACTAAGAGACAGATTTTGCAGAGGAGAAATGAAGCAAATCAACATGGTTCATGTTGATTCAAATACCCTGGTGTTTCTTTACTACCTCCTGGCCTTTTTCACACCAGCACACTTGTCTTTCATTATATTCTTTTATATATAAAGCCTTCCACACAGCAGATGTCTGCCCCAAACACTGCACTAACCTGCACTGTACAACCAGTGCTGCTGCCAGCCGTAAGCAAGTCAGGCAACAGCCTTTTTGAGGGACTAGTTGCTCCCTAGCTCATCAGTTTCATAAGAATCACATAAAAGTTAATGTTTAATCTCTTAATAAAGCTGTCAGAGGTAAACATCACTTTACTACTTTTTTCTTAAGGACACTAGACACACTCTGAGGGAGAGATATATCTAAATGAAGTCAGCTCTTAAACTATTCTCCATCTTCCGTAAGAATAAATCTCCTTCCAAGGGCTCTCACAGTTTTACTGGTGCAGGAGGGAGCATATGAAAGGGAGAACAAAACAGAATCACCCCCCTAGAACCAAACAAGCTTTTATTTCTGCCCTCAGACACTGAGGACACAAGATTCTCTGTACTGCTTCGAAGTACTGTCCTATCTTATCTGGTGTTTTGTTCCAAACAATGTCTGATTTTTACCGCTTCAGAGGAAGGGAGAAAAACAAACAGGACACATACAGCCAAGTACACACTGGAGGAATAAATTCCTTCTAATGCCTGTAGGAGACTAAGGTGCTAGTAACCGAGTACAAGATCTAAGCCTGAGTTCCAGTAGTTCTGTATATTGTCTAATACTAGACCAGTGAAAAATAAGTTTAAAACATTCCCACTATTTTGATCCAATAGAGTTGTTCACAGTCACAAGGCACCAGTGTTTATTCTGCACAAGATGTCAGGCAATTCGAAATCTGGTCTAGTTCAGCACATGTTCCCTTTTCAAACCTGATCAATTCTTTCTGCCTGTGACAGCTTCTAAAGTTTCAGCTTTTTGAGCATTGACTCTGAAGGAGTCAGCTGTCTCTCTCCACTACTCATCTACTAAACCATGAAGTTCTTTTGTGCAGATGCACAAATGGCGTTTCCAACTATGCAGCAAAGACTACTCCAAGACTGACAAACAGATGCACACACAACACAGATAACAACAGTTTCAGGGCTATCGGGAAAAGTGCACAGCAGTTTCTGTCTGCACACATTAGCATCCAAGTCATCTAAGTACTTCTTCTGTGCCTCTGAGTCATCTCGATTGCTATGGATTACCATCTCTCTGGAGATTCAGGATGGCATTCCCATTATCCACTTAGCCACATGCTTTTACTGTATCATCTACTTAACTTAAGCTGATACTACCAGCTGCCATTACTTCTGTGTTATGAACACTGGAACTGATAGACATCAATCCGCCATTCCTCCCTGTTCCAGAGGATGTCAAGACAGAAAGTACTGCAGCATTTAGCTTAGAGCTTATAAAACAACTTGAAACAGCAAAACCTAAGCTTTGAAATTGGCTAACTATAACTTTGATTTCTTGGTTATCAGTAGGGTAAACATTACTCGCTTCAAAATTCTCCCTCACAAAAGAAACAGTTGCTGTAGACCAAAACAAGAATGGAAGAGCCAGACATGTTCTTCTCACCCTCATATTTCATTCAGCTGGTCCACTGAATGACAGGACCCTCAGTTTCCACAGCTTTTTCCCATGCAGGTACTAAATATGTCACTTTAAACTGTATGACAAGGTTACAAAATGAGGCACACAACAACAGTCAAACAAAAGCCAAGCGCAATATCTACATTATAAACAAAATCTATTTTGTTAAAGTCAGATCAAATGATTAACACAGCACATAAATAATGAGTCACAGGGAAAGACATTCGGTATTCAGTTTTATAAGGTTATTCCACTTTTCAAGACAAGTAACCTACTTCTAGAATGACCTACTAAGTGACACTACTCCATTAGGTTTTCCATAAAAATCACCTTATTGACTTCAAATGCTCTTCTCTGCTTTATATCATAACTCCTAGGCTGGATATCTTTCATGAAAAGACATGCACTATTTCAAAAGTTTCTATCTGTTAATATTGCCTTCATGGAAAACTTGACATATTTGATAAAGTCTTCACCATATGTATTAGGCTGGCTTAAGGAGCTACTAAATAACTGTCAAACTGTTCCAGGCACTGTTAAAAAGGCAGAAAGATCGTAACCTGAAGAATTTTAATTTAAAGAGAGAAAAAAACCACCCCACACATAGGAGAAAGACATGCGACACACTAGCAGGATTAACAAAATACTGATCATTCAACAGGTTTTGGAAACAGAAAAGGTAGCTAGGAGCACACAAAGCACTGGGGGAGGCACGGGAGATGAGGATGAGGCAGGAAGAGTACAGATCTAAACTACGGTGAAAACAATGTTAAGAGCAGTGAAGAAGTAGGAACACTCATGGTATCTGACCGAAGACTGTGCAAAATCCTCAGGTAAATACCTCTCAGGTATTTACTGAGACGAAAGAGGAATTTCATGGTGGGGGAATGTACCCCTTTCTCCTCCTTCCCTCCAGCTTTTATTCCTGAGCATGATGTCATGATGTACGTATTATATGAAACCACAACTCATATTATGGACTATCCCACTGGTCAGTCGGGGCCAGCTGTTCCAGCATCCCTTCCCAAATTCTTGTGCACGTCCAGCCTCCTCACTGATGGGACAGCATGAGAAACAGAAAAGGCCTTGACACTGTATAAAAGTGCTGTTCAGCAATAACTAAAACACAGGTGTGGTATCAACTGTTTTCATCACAAATCCAAAATACAGCACCATACAAGTACTTTGAAGAAAATTAACTCTACCCAGCCAACCCCAGCACGAAAGTCTCTGCAAAGACAGCAGTGTACAGGTTGATCCCACAAGCACCTAGATAAGAATGTGGCACACTGTGTCTTACCCCAGTACTGCAGGTCCTATGACCTGGCTTATGTATTCAATAGGGAGAGGATGCAATCCCTCTTCTCCTCAATGGTTTGCTTTGAAATCACAGACACTGGTATCAGCAAGAGCAGAAGTTGCTGAGTACTTCACAGTATGGTTCCTGGGCTCCGGTTATATGTATTTATCCGTCTGTAGTGTTACTATTCATTAAAAAGTCTGTCCCCCTTTCAAGTGAAAAAATATTTAGTTTAACTGGCTTATGACAGTCTTTGTAAAGAGCAGTGCTATATTGATTCTTTCTTTAGTGTGTATACAAACTCATTTATAATGTTATGACCTGAACCGCAGAGCACAAATTTAAAGTGACCTGTACGTATTACTTGGTAACATTTGGATTGCAAGTTAAATACTCCCTGATTAAACATGAATGCTTGTCCCTGGAAGTACGAGATACCTTATCAGAAAAGCTTTCTTATCAAATTCACCATCCTGGAGGCAGACACATTCTCTTGCAGTGCTGGGAGTTTATAATGATAAAATTAACAATGTTGTATTTCCCAATGAAGTCAGCAGTAGTGCACTGCATCCTACCATTAATCATTAGAGCCAGTTCTCATAACAGAGCCACTTGCTGGCCCTCAGGCACCTGCATCACTCCCCAAGCAATTCCAGTCCCCAGCAATAACTTATCACAGAAGCCAGGGATCAAGATTAAAAACCTGGTGAATAATGGGAGACTGTGTGCACCTCTATTCCTCTGGTAGATACAAGCAAGCTAATAACTTCCTTAAAGGGGAAGCAAATCATTCCATATTTTTCACTTTATAGACAAGCCAGGGAAGACCTGTATCTATGTCTCAGTAAAATTTATTGTATTGTTTAAGTTACTTGTTTCTGCCTTGCGCAGGGCATCAGCACACATAAAACCTTTGCGGGGAGGAGGAGGCTCCTCTGTAAAGCACTATTCCAAGCACACTATATTCTATATTCTGATTACAATAAAAACTGCAGGGAAGAAAATTTTCATTTAAATCAGAAAATCAGAAGTGTTACTCATTTTGCAAAAGCATTTGGGCAAGCAGTATAATCAGAGGCCTGATTTTCAGCAGGTAAAAGACGGCCTGAAATGACATTTGTACCACAGAGGTGATAAAAGAGCCTTTGCAAATGCATTTCAGCCATGGCTTCTCCTCCTCCCTGCTTCCCAGTCACAGAGCACAGTACTGAAATACTGAGTGTTTTGTTGCCGCTGACACTCAGTGAAATTCTATGGGAAAGGGTCTGCTGTGATCAATGCAGCTCACAACTTGCTAAACATACAAGAGACACGGGCAGGTCTGGAAATAAGGAGGAGTATGTTACAGAAACCTCCATGGGAACCTAACTTAAATGTATCTGCTGGGAGAAAAAAACAATGCATACGTACACATATGTAGGTACAGTTGTATAGAGTGAAAGGATTTTGTCTCATTCAATTCAACATCAAATATTATTCCACTTCCAAGTCCATACACAATGTTACCCAAGCTTTTCCTATTTCCACTTACAGAACACATGTACCTTTTAAATGATGATTATTACGTAGGAAAAATATTTGCAGTCCTACGGTAATTTTAAAGGAAGTAAAGGAAGCAGAATCTGATTTAAGAGGCTGACACACTGTATATCATGCTGCTCTTCAACTTCAGTGTTCAAGAATTTCCTAGCTTTTTTGGAGGTTACTGTAAGGGGGTGCTTGAGTTCTTAAGTAAAAAAAGTAATGGCAATGCTTATTGTAATTAATATTTGCTACAGATTTTGTATGAGGTGAGCAGAGAGAACATAACACTGAAGAGGAAGAGAATACAGGGAGCTCAGTAAAGATAAATGCAGAACTGCTGTATTAAGGATCCAGTTTATAGAAGCAGTTCTTTGCCACACCTGTATATGATCCTTTGGTCAACAACAATTTCAGACAACACACCAAGGTGAACATGTAACATGCCACACCAACATGTAACACTGCATCTTTGAGCAAAATGCATAAAGAAACTACAACTGGGTCACAGTCAGGTAGATTTTGAAATACTAGAGAGACTCAGAGGAAGAATCTCCATCACTGTGGATCTAATTTCCCATTTAGACTATATGAAAAATTAAGAATTATGGAACCTGCAAATTCATCTTTAAAAGCAGTAACATATAACCGAAAACCCTGAGAGAGAAAGGAATGGATACCAAAACAGGGCCACAAAAATTTGTCAAGTGACACTAGTCACTGGGAATAGTTATAAAGTCTCAGGGTTTGACTGCTTTCCTAAGAGCTTTTACAAAGCAGTTACTTTCGATGGACACGTCTCCAATTTTCCCACCCACTAAAAACAGAAGTTCATCACAGTTATAAAAGCTTGATGCACCCCAAAAGCTTCCCAAGCATACACTCAAATGAGTTAAGTCATTACTGCTTAGTGATGTACCTGTAAACCTACATGAAAATCACATTATGCGTAATGATTTAGAAGTAAGTAGTAATGCATTAATGTAGCAGATGTTAACTGATGGACAGAGGTAGAGCACTTGATGTCATCTACCTGGATTTGTGTAAAGCATTCAACACTGTCCTACACGGCATCCTTGTCTCTAAATTGGAGAGACATCAATTTGATGGATGGACCACTCGGTGGATAAAGAACTGGCTGGATGGCCGCACACAAAGAGTTGTGGTAAATGGCTCAATGGCCGGCTGGAGACCAGTAACGAGTGGTGTCCCTCAGGGATCAGTGTTGGGACCGGTCTTGTTTAACATCTTTGTTGGTGACATGGACAGTGGGATTGAGCGCGCCCTCAGCAAGTTTGCTGATGACACCAAGCTGTGTGGTTCGGTTGATACCCTGGAGGGAAGGAATGGCATCCAGAGGGACCTTGACACGCTTGTGAGGTGGGCTGATGCCAACCTCATGAAGTTTAACCGTGCCAAGTGCAAGGTCCTACACCTGGGTCAGAGCAATCCCAGGCACAGCTACAGGTTGGGCAGAGAAGAAATTCAGAGCAGCACTGCGAAGAAGGACTTGGGGGTATTGGTTGATGAGAAAATGAATATGAGTTGGCTTCAGTGTGTGCTTGCAGCCCAGAAAGCCAACCGTATCCTGGGCTGCATCAAAAGGAGCGTGACCAGCAGGTCAAAGGAGGTGATCCTGCCCCTCTACTCTGCTCTTGTGAGACCTCACCTGGAGTATTGTGTGCAGTTTTGGTGTCCTCAACATAAAAAGGACATGGAATTGTTGGAACAAGTCCAGAGGAGGGCCACGAGGATGATCAGGGGACTGGAGCACCTCCTGTATGAAGACAGGCTGAGGAAGTTGGGGCTGTTGAGCCTGGAGAAGAGAAGGCTGCGTGGAGACCTCATAGCAGCCTTGCAGTATCTGAAGGGGGCCTATAGGGATGCTGGTGAGGGACTCTTCATTAGGGACTGTAGTGATAGAACAAGGGGTAACGGGTTAAAACTTAAATGGGGGAAGTTTAGGTTGGATATAAGAAGGAAATTCTTTCCTGTTAGGGTGGTGGGGCACTGGAATGGGTTGCCCAGGATCTTAAGGTCCTTTTCAGCCCTAATTATTCTATGATTCTATGTCAAGGGGTAAGTTCTGAATGCTCCATCCCTGGCAGTGTTCAAGACCAGGCTGGACGAGGCCTTGGGTGGTATGGTTTAGTGTGAGGTGTCCCTGCCCATGGCAGGGGGGTTGGAACTGGATGATCTTAAGGTCCTTTCCAACCCTAACTATTCTATGATTCTATGTATTTCTGAATGGATGCATTTCTGAACACCACATGATATGCTGGAATGTCAAATGGTTCAAGGGCAGTGCTATTATCAGTACTTAATGAGGCAAAGTAACTAGGACTGCTCACAATACATTTCTGTGTCTCAAAACATGTAGTAAAAGAAGTGATTTAAATGTTGGATGTCCTAATAGTCCTATTAGAAACAATATATGGACAGTAATTTCCACCCAAAATCACATAAGATGCCATTATTCACCTTTCATGCTTCAGTTTGTACCCAGGGTGAAGAAAACCTAAAATTGAATTGAGTAATTCCACTGAATGATTTTTCCCAATTAACTCTGATAATATTTCATTTTCCACATAAATTTAGTCTGTCCTGATTGTATCTTTATCTTTGATAAAAGAATTATGCAGCACAATAATATTATACATTAAGTTTCATCAAAATGTCTACTGAGCGTATCTTGGGATCCTGTGACTCTTACTAATAGTACAGAAGTCTTCATAGAGGGAGAACAGAGAATACTCATCCTACAATTACTGTGATTTTAGAGTATTATCATGAACGTGCCACATTTGCTTTACAAACTGGCATCAGAACTGGCATCTACTGAAGTCTTTAGAGATATGATACTATTAGCAACTACTCCACAAGTTCTTGAAGGAGGGAAGATCAGTGAGAAAACACTTCAAAAGCTGCGTACAACTGATGTACTACTGATGGAACAGTCAAGGATTTTGGTCATGTCTCCAGAAAGGAAGGCATCAGTTGGATATAAATGTTTCCACAGGATTATTCTTTAGAGAAAATAGACCACAAGTGCATGAAGAAAGCAGCTAACAAGCAGTTTTTACAAGTTTGTGGATTAGTCTGGGAGCACAGGCTTTTATTTAACAAAAAGAATTGGCTCTCTAACCATGCACTTAGGTAATAAAGGTTTGTAAATCAGATCTTGCCAAATATGTTGCTAAATTATTTAGTAAGAACATAACTACACAGTAGACTCTTGAGTTGATCCTCTCCATGCAGAACACACATAATCTGGGTGCCAGAAAGTCCTGTACCATTCCTTTCACTGTCTGTTTTTCATTGCTGTAGTTTCCCTTTGCATATTCATTGGCTTGAAAACTGTTTTTAATAATAATGATCAACAGACCTTTTCTAGTCTTGCTATCCATTTCTTATTTACCAGCAGTGAAGGCTAAGCCGCATGGAGCTCAGTGGTATCCAGTGGAAATGCAAGAGCGTTTTTTCTCAGCTGTGACAGAACACTGGTATGTTTCCTAGAGAAGCTGTGAATTTGCCATTCCTGGAGATATTAAACACCCATTTGAACACTGCCCTAAACAACCTGCCCTATTTGATCCTGCTCTGTGCAGGAGGGTGGACTAGATGACCTCTGAAGGCCCCGTCCAACCCAAACTATTGTATGATTCTATGATCTCCAAAGGTGCCTACCAACCTCCATCAGTCTGCAAGTTTGTGATTCTATAAAAAGATTGTATTAGTTGACACTTTGTGACTCACCCTGGTCCAATGCCTTTGACTGCAAATCTAAGAGATTCCTGTGATGACAAACTGTATAGATGCACACCCTCTCCTTTTCAGTGAGCAGCATTCAGCTTTCAACATACTCCTCCCTTGTAACAAACTGGGCCTTCACGTAGCAAGCAGAGTTCAAAACTGCTTCAGCTGTGCCTGTTGTAAAAGGTGCTGGAGGGTCATAGGCGTAATGGGTGCTTTCTGCAGGAGCACTATGTGTGGGACAGCAGGCAGGAGGGCAGTCTAAGCTGGGACACAGTAGTGACCTGTTTACAACATGTGGTTTGTTAAGAGGTTAGTCAGATTTTCAGTGAGGAAAAGGCTAATGGCAGATCACTGTGGCTAAAAAGCTGTCTCCCTTGGTCACAGAATGGATAAATTAGGGACTTTCAGAAACAGTGATGTTAAGAAAATGAAGTTAACATAAAGATACGGTGCAATTATCTGCTAACCCTGACTTAAGCCTGGAAAAACGTAAGTTTTGATTTAGAGAAACAAGGGAGAAATTTCCAAGGTCAGTCCTCCTTTTAAAACCATACAAGGAGTTCTACCAGTAGAGACAGTCAAGACTTCAACACTTCTGAAATTCAAAGGGGAAGACGCAGGTTTTTTGTTGCATTATGGAGGGAGTACTAGGTTTGGGTGGTTATACAACAGACCAGAGAAAATCCAACAGTAACTATTCTTGCAAAGATGTAGCACTGGAAAGTCTTTTTGTCTCCTCCTCCCCCATTCCCTTATTATTAAAGTATTTTTAATCCTATAGCTCTCAACCCAATACTATTACTCCCTCTGCTCTATGAAAACAGTAATTTTCTTAAAAACAGGTAGTAGAAGACTATATTTATGAGTTAAAACAAATAATTCTTAGACTGTTGGAAAAGTTTCCCTACTTGGGTTTTTTTATGCCAATTGGTCTAAACATACCAAACGAACCCTTAGCATTTGTGTAGCATTGCTCATACAGCTTTAACAAAAATAAATAAAATCCTGAAATAAAGTGAACTGAAATAAAGTAATACTTAACATTCAATTTTTAAACTAGGAAGCAAGAAGTTGGAATTGTTCTAACAGGTTTCAGTGATATATAAAGACACAAACCAAAAAAAAACACTATAAAAATGAAAGCAAAGGTTCAGTCCTGACAATGCTTATGTACATGAATAATTAAAGGACTCTAGAGTAAAATTATTCATGGTTTGGACTTCATGCACAAGCTTCAGGATGAAAAAAAAATCAAGTTATCATCTCGTTGAAATTTACAGTTGTTGTGGTTTAAGCCTAGCCAGTAACTCAGAACCATGCAGCCGCTCGCTCACTCCACCTCCTTTTTCCCCCCAGCTCCTGGAGGGACAGGGAGCAGAATCAAAAGAGTGTAACTCCCACGGGTTAAGAACAGTCCAGTAACTAAGGTATAACACAAACCACTGCTGCTGCCACCAATAATAATAATGATAAGGGGAATAACAAGGGAAGAGAATACAACCATTCTCCAGCCACTGACCGATACCCAGCCTGACCTGAGCAGCGATCTGGGCCTCCCGGGTTTACATACTTTCCCCCAGTTTCTATACTGGCCATGACGTGCTGTGGTATGGAATACCCCTTTGGCTAGTTTGGGTCAGGTGTCCTCTCTCTGCTTCCTCCTGGCTTCCTGTGCCCCTCCTCAGTAGCAGAGAATGAAACTAAAAGTCCTTGATCGGAGTAAACATTACTTAGCAACAACTAAAAACGTCAGTGTTATCAGCACTGTTCTCAGACTAAAGTTGAAAACACAGCACTGCACCAGCTACTAAGAAGGAGAAAAATGACTGCTACTGCTGAACCCAGAACCCAGTTTTATATTGTCTGTTTAATCTTCCCAAAACTCCTGTTGATTGCAATGAGGAGTTTGCAGATGATGATCAGTACATGATCATGTCATTCAAACCCTGTGGTTTGAGTACAGAATGCATTACACATTTGTGAGATTATCTGCATTTTATAAAGCCTTACCTTGTATTTATATACAATCAAACTCAAGATTTTTCTCATTTAGTTTCTAACAGATTGTATTTTTTCCATAACTCTCACTTCAAAATTCTCATCTGTTAATGAATTCCTTGAAATTATGCTTAGATTAAAAACATCTCTAAAGGAAATAGAATGAGACATTTCAATACATCCACATTTTTTTTATAACAGTGCCTACAAAATGCATGCAAAAGATCAAGCTGTTGAACACAAGCAAGCATCTGTCTGTGAAGGCCCTCAAATGTGAGCTCTTCTTATGAAAGAAGTAACACAGACATCAAAGAAACACAGCTACTCCTTAGCCTTGAAGGAAAATACTGCTATTCTACCAAGCATGCGCAGATACAAATCGTCATTCAACTCTCTTTTCCTCTTTCAGGTGGCTTAGTTTTACAGAAACCTTCTCTTCCATGTACAATATAATATGACTTCAGAGAGAGAGGGATTTGGGATTTTTTTCAGTGTAGACCATGCAGATTCAAACATTTTGCCGAGTTAAGCAGATTCACTATATCACCCTGCTTAAGCTCAGGATCTATTTCTGTGTTGTCTATTTTAATCTTAGTTGTGAGTTAAACTGACATTGCTGAAGCTTTTTTCTAAGGGTTTCCAACATATAAGCTGAACTACAGTACCCTGTAAATAAGGTTGTTCCTGTTCAGCATATGGATAGTGATGGACTGAGCTTCAATGATTTGTCTGTGGATGTGAATTCTTAAAGACACTGATTTGCAATACTCAGAAGCTCGGTGACAGAACACATTGGTAGAATATTTCAGTGCACTACTCTTGAAACTAGAAGTTGATATAGCACCCTGTGTGTCTGTAGGCCAACAGTTCTGTGCTCCTTAATATTCCTCCATTTGAAAAAGTGGAAATGTGCCCCTCTACTAATCTGTTTTCACCAGCAGATTTTTTTAGCAATGAATTTTACCATGTTATAAAAACAATGACAAAATATACTAATGACATGACTGAAGGAAAAGAAGAAACAAATAAGTTTCACTGATGGCTGATGAACGTCACTGGCAGGGAAAGGTACACTCTGCATTGCTTTCCATGGCAATGTGCTTCAAGTCAGTATTTTAAAGAGCAGAGTTGAGCCAATTTAGGATGTAAATTCAGACTCCATGGTTATAAAATTATTATCCATATGAGCACCCCCGGATTACATTGGTTTTGCTTTCTCTTCTGAGCAGCAAACTTTGACACAAACAGCTAGCTGATCAATAAGCAACTTGTTTTGTGGTCTCCATGTGCATCGATTCACAAACCATTCATTTCCTTCTAAACACAGAAATTAAACAATTATCACTTAATAATGCACCATTACATTATTAGTAGCTAATCAGAACGCTGAAGAATTGCTATCTTCTTGCCCCTGTATATCATCTGTTTATTGTAGAACATTCAATTTCAGAATAAACCAATATGTATTTCTTTCCATGGCCTGGGTGTTCTGGGAGTGCTCATGTCATTTCTCCCTAAACAAACAAAAGGCCACCTGAGAAACCAGTAACTTAGTTTTTAACAACCTAGAAATAAAAGAAAGCAAGCAGATTTTAAATGAAAGTTTGTACTGAGGAGTTTAACATACAATCTCTATTACAACTGATACTCAAGTTTTTAGATAGAAACTTGCTCTGAATTAATTTAAGGAGCCAATTTTGGTACCTTATGTGCAAGATATACATAGGTGCAGAAAAGCCAAGAATTTCTAGTGAGCCATGAATTTTGGTTAGGATTAGAATGAAATTGCTAATTTTTGTAGATATGCAATGGTAAATTGAGGAACTCTATCTTAATTCTGCCAATCTGTGATATAAGAAACTCCAAAATCTTCCCAAGACATCAGGAAAACTCAGGCTGGAAGACACTTTGAGAGGTATCGAGCCCAAGCTCCTGCTCAAAGCAGGGTCCACTGTGAGTTCAGGTACCTCAGAGCTTGATCCCGTTGGGGTTTGAGAACCTTAAAAGACGGAGGCTGAACGACCTCTCTGTAACATGCTCCACTGCTTCACTGTCATTGTGGTGGTGATGTCTTCCCTATCTTCCCCTTAGCAGGGGACTTGGAACTAGATGATCTTAAGGTCCTTTCCAACCCTAACTATTCTATGATTCCGTGATCTCTTGTCTGAGCATCTCTTGTTTCAGTGTGTGTGCTAAGTACTTCTGAAAAAAAATATGAGCTGTAACATTCTGAATATGAACTATCTTGTCTCTTAATCACTCACTGTAGAGAATCTCTTCTCAAAAATACATGCATAGATGCCACCTCTCGTTCATACCTGCAATGCCCGTAACAATTAGCTCTTGTGTTCTAATGACTATTTCTCCAATGATGAATTGTTTCACGAAAGAGACAGAATTAAGCCCTAAAATTTCTGGTAATTTTTTCTTTATGATTGCCAACTTGGTTCTCTGCATCCCCATTTTTTACTACTAATGTAAGGTTAAGAAACAATAATGACAAAAATTAAATGTGACATTTAAAACTATTTCTTTCTGAGAAAGGAAGCTTCACCCCTGGACTGCTACCTAAAAATGCCTAATCCTATCTGTCACGATTATTTTCCTCAAGAGTTATTATAAATTGCCACAGTCTAGAATATACTTATTGCTTCTGCATATTGCAGTAATCTACATGTGTTGATAGTAAAGGCACTCACTTGGTCATTTTTAGAGCACTGTCAGATAGCACCGAAACATCTCCAAAAAGGACCTTTTGGGGTCATTAGATCAAACCTCCCACTGCTATGGTGTATAAATCTTACCTAGTAAGGTTCTGATAATTTTATTTAAATAGAGTAGACTCTATATTAACACACCAAACCCAAACAAAACAACAAAACCCCACCCTTGCAAGTGCCACCTCCTCTATTTAAAAGATGGTGAAAATGCACCTCTATTCTGTTCATCCACAGCTTTTGGGAGGCATTTAATACTACCTCCCTTAGTCCTTCAGAAAAGGACTGAAGTGGGCAGGCAGACAAATGGGAAAAGGTTAGAAAGGGAACTCCCCAACACAGAAATGTCAATAAAGGTCAACAACAACCAGATGCTAGTCTGAAGCTGCTGCAAAAGTTGTGTCTTTATGTACACACATGCCACAGATCATCCCCCGTAACTGTCAGATAGTGCTGGAACCACAAATTACAACAATTTTTGATTGATACTTTAATTACTACACAAGTACTTAGACAAAAAACTTGTATCGTAGGAAAGCAGTTTAAGTCACCTTGGAAGCCAATACCTAAGGTACTGCAGTAAGTGTTCTTCCTGCATACTTATTTAGTACAGCTTTAACAGGACTTTACATCTTGTGTTTCAGAACTAGTACTTCATGTTGTCATTGTGACAGTCAATTAACAAACCTTTTGGTATCTATGAGGAAATAACTTAATACCAGTGACCAAACCCACACCTATTTTTGCCCACACTACCCGCAGTTGCCCCCTTCTACAGAGACATGGACGCAAACCAGCAGGGTACACTGCACAACCACATTCCGAATGCAATTCCTTCCCAAGACAAATGAAGCCCTCTCACAGCCTTGGTATGACAAAAACCTCCTCTTGCTGCTTCTGTTCAGTGAATTGCACCGCCTGCTTTCACTGCTGGCAAAGACGGAATTTCTATTTCCACCTCACAGCCTGCTGCTTCAGAAATCAGAGTTAACTCCTCTCAGAGAAGAACGCATGGTCAGAAGAACAAAGAAGGGCACTGACTGCAGATTTACCCCAAAACCTCTCATACAGAAATTGCATACACTCTTGTCTTCAGGACAACTACCTGCAGGGTACCCCCACCACCAAGGTGACAGGGAAGTTCAGTTGATGCTAACAAGGTCATCAATTAGAATAGCCCTAAATAATGTTCCCTGGAGGCTACATAAATGCTACAGGAAAATCACCTCAGACTTCGATGTCTTGCGTGACCACACAGCACTCTGTTTTAATTACAACCTTTCTTTTATGCCTAATGACATTTAAAGCCTACTTCTTTCATCAGTTATTTCGGTAGCACTGGAGGTGATCAGAGGCCCACATTTCCAAGAACACACAGGATGTTTGAGAACATCCTGGGTTCAGCATCATCATGTGCTGCATTCACCTAACTACAGATGTTGGTAACATTTTGCTTAATAATGTAAGAACCCTCTGCTGTTTGTACCTTGTGAAGAGGAGGCCCACAGCAATGGCTTTTATTTAATGTTTTATCTATTGGGCAGATTGCTTGGGAAAACAAATTTGTTCTAAGTTAGTGAGGTCCAGTTCTTGGAGGGCGGGGATGCAGAACTCCTCACCACTGAGGCTGAAGCAGAAACAGAGCTTCTCATGTTTTCTGTAACCTTTACTTGGATTGTAATCACTGCAATTTTTGCAAGTAAATAAATATTATTCTTCTGAACTGTAGTATCTGCTGATCCTTGTATGCTATTTAATTGCATAAGCTTTTAGAATCCTACATTGCATTAAGGAAAGGCTGTGTGTGTAGAGCCGTAATTAATGGTGCATGAGAAAAGTGAAATGAGATGACATTTGGCTATCACAAAACTGACTCTCAGGAGAGGTTCACCATATTCCCAAGACCTTCTGGATTCTGCACAGGGCACCACTGATCTGGGGAAGGTGAATTTACACAGTTACACATGGTTTAGATCTTCTGCTCACTTACAAAAAGAAGTTAGGCCCTACATAAAAATCCTGGCTTGAAATAAACAGTGATGAAATTGATTGCTAAGCATATTCATCTAAGTACATAGTTAAGACACATTACATGTTGGCCATCAACACTTAGGTGCAAAAGAAGACACTGAATTCAGACTTTAAAATACCACACAAAAAAATGTGTTTGTATAGCAGCTGACCAGAAAATGACCCAGGTTACAGAACCACAACAGCAGCAGTTCAGATGTGACTATGCAACAGTGTGCTTTTATGCCTCTAATATTGTATTTTTTAATCTTTTGGACAACTGAATGATGATTTTATTTGGCAGTACGGTGGACTTTTGTTAGTCTTTAACAAAATAACCTCCCTAAATACATAGCAATATGAGTGTTAAATTCAGCCAGCCTGGAAAGCATGGCATCTGCTTTGGCTTTGATTTTTGGCTTGCAGGGTTTCTCCCACTCTCCACATCAAATATTGCATTCTATCTTTACATTTCATTTTTTACCAGTGCCAGTATCAAAACAATTAAATATATTTTACAAAATTACAAGGGAAGATGTCAAGAGGTGTTGTCGCGGGAGTCGTGGACAACGCAGAGACGATCAATGTGATCAAGCAATTGCCATTTATTGAGCATCAGACATGATCTTTTATACACAAATCCACACATTGATTACACACTGATTGGTTAACATGCCTTGCCAACAAGCTTCTGATTGGTTTTTACACAAAATTGCTTAATACAAGTTACAACAGTTACCTATGTTTAGCACTAACCTCAACATCCATACACTGCAGTTTTACATCCTGTTTTTTGTTCTTAACATTGCTAACTTTGCAATTTCATCGCTAACGTTGCAATTTCATTTCCTCCACTGCTATCTCTGGCTAACCTCCCCTCTGGCCTAGTATTTTTCCACTTACAGAGAAGCTCTACTTATGCTAACTGAGAAGCCCGACTCACGCTAACTGAATCCATACAACAAAGAGGATCCCTTTTTTCTTTACAGCAGTTCGGCAGACCCAGTGCAAAGCAATAGGCTTACTTAGATTCCCAAATACTTGCAATTGCCTGAGGTATCTTGCCATACATGTCACCTTTATTTGTTCTTGATTCAACCATGTAATAAACCTCCCACCTCCCCTTCAGAAATTTCTTTTCTGAAAAATAAATTTTACAGATAACGGTAACTTTCTTTCACAGAAAAAGAAATTTTACAGAGATCTCCACAGGTACTGTATAAAACCTTCACATGTCAATAGGTAAAGCAACTCAGCATTATGATGGTATCTGAAGCACAAGAAAAAATTCTATGTTGCTGTTTGAACTAACGGAGTGTATTTGGAAGACACAAGGAGCTAGCCTCAGCCTGGTCCTCGATGAAATTAGACATGACATAGAACAGCAGGCCGCATTAATGAATGTGCTTGTCACCGTTGTTTGTAGGGAGGTGATGAACTTGCTTGCATTTCCATACAGCCTGAGATTTCTCTGATTTACAACTTTTTTCTTCTGTCTCCCCCTCCTCCTTGAGGAAAAAGCTTCCTGGCAAATCTGCATACCTTTAAAAGGGGAAGGGCTCTTTATGGCATGTGCGCTCTCTCATGCGATCAAACCTAATTTCCTTCTCAATTTGCTGAGCCACTATCTCTGGTAATTGCAACTGGAGTGTCAAAACTGTTGGCATCTTGAAATAATGGAATACTACCCAGTATCAATCTCATTTCACGTTTCTGACAGAAAGCATGATTTCCCTTTGTCTGTCCATTTGCAGTAACAAATGGCATGATTTCCATTTTCACTAATAATTTCAACACACACAGTTGGCTGACCAACATTTCAGATCTACTTCTTTATTCTTATATTGATATAAATGTTCTTTTGTATTCTTTTGTACTTCAGGCCCCCAGTGCTTGCATTTGACTTTTAAAGCAAATGACCACAAAAGTACTTACTTCCCTAACCTGGATAAATATAGAAAATAATTCCTGAAAACTTGTGGACTCATTTTATGCTGGATTAAAACCAAAATGAGACAAGCTGCGAATAACAAATTATTTCATTTTACTAATAACTGGTATTAAATAATACTCGCCCTTTGCAACTGACAAATCCTCCCATGACTCCAAATAGCTCACATTTCTATTCTGCACACTTAAAGTATCTTTTCAATCTTTTCACATACTTCCCGAGACATCTATTTTTGGAGATATTTCCTGATTGCCCACATGAAAGAAAATCTTGGCCTTTCCAATTTAAACCTCACTGTTTGAAAAAGGAAAGTTTCACATGTCAAATTAATAGAAAACAATAGGTAATTTTCAATGTAACATTCATAAAGTATAGTCTTTTAAATGGGATATGACTCATTTACCCAACAAGAAAACTTTCAGGAGAGACTACAGCTATAAACTCAAAGCTACCTTTAAGTTTTTTTCAGTGGAGCCTCTTTCCCTTCGCTTCCCTCCCTCTCAGCCCCCTGACTTGCAGGCCCACCTCTGGGTTTGATCAAGTTTGCCAGCATCTTGTACTGGGCACAGTATCACAAATCCGAGTTAAGAAGTGCCCAGTAAGGAGAAACGTTTGCACCTCATGGTCCTTCTATCTGCATGAACTAGTCTACTTCTGTCTACCAGAGATCCTACCTCCTTTCACTTAGCAGAAATCCTTATGCTGTTTTGAACTTCTGTTTTCAGGGTAATCTATTTCAAGCAGCCAAGCACTCCTCCTCCTCCCAGTGTCACCAAAGGGGAGGGAAAATAAAAAAAGGAAATAGAATATCTCATGCACTCTTAGCTATACTTTCACTCTTGTGCACAAAACACACCTCATCTGGGAGTGAGCCTGATGTGACTGCAGGAACTAGCACTAGTTTATGCTCCTATAGTCATCAACTCCTTGAAGCTGATTTTTTCCATTTAGTTATGTGTTTGTCTTTGACTGTAACAGGTAGACTGTAACAGGTAAACTGTAACCTAAAGAAGCAGATGAAGATGAATGCAAACTTTAAGACATGAATGGAATTTCAGATTCCTTTTCATCCATCTTTTGTACAATATGATGGAATAGTGACCATTAAGAAAACATTTTCTTATTTCCATTTATATAAAAAACTCCAATCAGATATTTGATGGCAATGTCTGTTTTGACTGAGCAAATGTTGGTTTCAATATATGAATAGATCTTAGATCAGATAACTGCATTGTCTGTAATTTGGGGGAAAATAAAAGCTTTAATGACCTACAGGATCTTTTCATTAGCATTAAGACTTTTCTCATGAAAGGAATCTGTTTCTATTATATCATGTTATTCTTTTTTTGGTACAATAATTGTCACAATATCCTCCTAAAACTGACCTTTGGAAGATTTACAGAAAAACGTCCCCCACTCCTTACTAAGCTAAACCAGTGTGTGTGATTAAAGCCACCTAATCAGGTTGCTACTATGACTTAGATGACCCTGCCTGCTCTCAGAAATGTCTTGGCTGCTGTAGCATGCCAGAAGGAAGAGCTGAGAAAAATTGAGACCCTGCTGCACTCTTTGAATAGTCATATAGTAGCTTACACACTTGAGGTCAACCTGATAGACCTTGCAGGTGGAAATGCTCACCAGTGTTATAAAGATTTTTGCATCCCCACATCAGAAAACACAGTAAGTACAGAATACCTCACTAGTTTCAATTTTAATGACTGCATAAATTTAACACAAATAGGTTTAGCATCAGTTTTGCTCCTTCTCCAACCACAAAACACCATTAAACAGTGATTGCCAAGCAATATTTTTCATTACCTCCAATAAACAAAATTATCCTTCTCCAAATGCTAAGCTTCAGAGAATTTCATGAGACTTGCATATATGCAAGTTTTCTGTTCCTTATTTGGCCAGCAAATCTCCACAGTAAAAGATCTGCTGCCTTTACCGAACAGAGCTGGAACACTGTCTTACCCTTTTCATATCATATTGGTTGAATCCCTAAACAACACAGAACAGAACCTCTGGGGAAAAAAAGCTGCACAGTATTTAGGCATATTGAGCTGTCCCTGAAGAGCCACTGCACAAGTTCAGGGTCTTCCTCAGAAGATGAAGGTTTTTCAGCCTCCCTTCGTATGTCATGTGCTGCAGCGCCCTGACTCTCTTAGTAGCCGGACTGGCTCTGGTTTGCCCATACCTGTACTGTAGTGCAGAACACGCACAAGGCTCCAGGCATGCTCTCCTGAGGGCCTGGCAGAAGAGGATTGCTGCCCTTCTTCTGCTTCTACACTCTTGCTAACACAACCTGCCATGTCATTGACATTACTGATGTGTGGCATTGCTGACTGGCATTAATGATTCTGTGACCTGGTTTCAGGGCTGGTAAAATGCAGGATGGGAAAATATTCCAAACCCTGCTCTCAGTGAAGTAAGGATTTTAGCCCCAGCTCTTGAGTCCAACACCACAGTTCTTGACAGGGGCTCAAGAGACTTCTGCATCAAGAAGTACAGCTGCAGTACATCTTTGATTTGTTTTTGCTTCCTCTGTATACACATGGTGCTTTTGCTACATGTGCAAAGCAGCACAATAAAATTAGAGTGGAGACAGTATAACCAAACACTGAAGATCTGCTTATCTTCTAATCTCTAAGTCTTATCTCTACTATACACACAGGGACCTCAGGGAAAACATTCTATTTCTTTGTGCTCAGCTCTCCATCTGTAGAATGAATATAACAGTATCCCTTTCTTTCGTCTCATTTATTTCAGTTACAAAATTCACTGTCTCAGAATTGTTTCTATTCTGTAGCCTTACAAGGCATACTGGAATACAAGAATTAGAACAATAATTACGCAAGGCAAATGATAAAAACCAGGAAAATAGCCCCACACTGAGTGATTTTATTAAGTCTGAGCTAGATACCACATTGTGCTGGCCACCATTTTGATTAGCAGCACACTTATGTTCCTTTTGACCAATCTTTGATGAAACAAACTTGTCCCTTTTTTTCTCCCCTATGTATCCACTGGCATGCGCAATTTTGATGGAATGTCCTTTCTCAGAGAGCACAGATGCATCTACAGTTCATGGCAGAAATGGCAAATTTCACTATGTGCAAAATGAAACTGTTTAACCTTGAAGTCCCTCTTGCACAGTAAGTTTTTATTTGTAAATTACAGGAATAAGACACAATGAAGAAAGCAAATCTCGCTGCCTATCACCTCCTGTTCTTTAACAACACATTCAGGTATTTGGAATAAATTTTTTGTTATAACCATTCTCATCCATTTCTTATACGTATATATTTGCAAGTGTATCTTTTGGGAGAACACAATTTTCATTTTGATGACTGATCTTGGAAAGAAACTTGAAATACATCTTTTGAAAAATATTTGTGATTTAATTGGAAAAAGAAAGAACTCAACCAAAAGTTTATGAAAATCAAATGTCCAAAAAAGATGTTCAACAATAACATCAGATAAGAATTCTGGTCATATCTCACTACAGTCATCCCAAATCTCAGCCTTGTAAGAACATCAGATCATGAAATTCAACAAAGGTTGTGAGTATTTGAAGTTTGTCAGCCCCAGTGTAAACTTCTGTGTGATTTGGAAGGTTCATCCAAACTTTGTCTTTCTTGGTTTCCTCACCTAAAAAAGAAACACAAAAAGAATTCCTCAGGAAAAGTAGTCAGGTAATACAGTTCAACAAGACAATACAAAAGAAATAAACACACAAACCAAGCAAATGAATGTGCCGATGATCCTATTTATTTAGGGAAACAATAGCAGAAGAGTTTATCTGACCATCTACATGGCTAGTTTTCAAAACAGTTGGTACTGACTGTAAATCCAATAATATCTTGGCAGTTATGATACTACATAGAACAAGATCTGTATTTGTTAAAATGATAATTCACTCTTTTTTTTTGTACCTGAAAAATCTTGCCCCCACAAGAGAGGAAGATTACTTTACAAGCACAGGAATTTCAAAACAGAATTCTTTTTAGGCACATTAGAGGTTCAACGGTACATTCTCTTGCAGTTTCAAACTCCTGTAAAGCAATGGCTTTGAGGGGAGAATATGATCCTCCAGAATTAGGGGAAAACATTCTAGTGTGCTTTTGAAGTAAATATCCAAGTTTGCCAAGTGCATCTGCTGCTTGCTAGAGTCTCTCAACTTGATTGCTTGAGCACACCCCCTATGCTAGAAATACAATTCTAGTATGTCTACATAAAACAAATTTCATTCTAATTGTACATGCAACTAGGAAAAAATATATAACCCTGACTTTATGACTGACAACGAACATGAAAATATGACTCGAAAAGCTCTATGTACTACTGGCAAAAAAAAGGATTCTCTGCCTCCTCACCAGGTACTGGATAGAGAAGTCAATGGACTTAGAGCCAACACACCTAATGAGACAATTAGGCCTTCACAGGGTCTTTGTCTTTAATCTCATTGACTGAATGCTGGGGACGCATTTTGTGCTGTAACAGAGTGAAGTGTTCTCTTCTGCCTTCCCTTCTTCCTTGCGTGACAGCACCATCTGTTTATAAATACATCACTGGAATGACAGTGCTCTGATGATGTACTAATATAATACATCATCAAAGTGCCATCAGTGATGATCTAATGATGTATTAGAAAGCTGTTTATCAAAACCCTGTTGCTTTGATGATGTATAGGTGCAATACATCACTGGAATGTCTTGCACTGGTGGCACTGTACTGATACAGACCTTGTGGGAAAAATGGGTCCTGTTAGGACTCAGAAAGAGAACAAAATGGAGGCAGATACAGGAAAATGAAGGAAATAATATAAATCATTTGTAGATTCAACTGTTTAAGAGGAAGATTCAAAGGTAAGGAGAAAGGGACTTAGGTTTCAGAAACCTGAGTTTCTAGTGAAATTGCATTCATCAGCTGGAGACACAAAAGTTTAAGCACATTTAGAACATGTAAAGGGAATATCAAAAAAAGACCCTGTTTGGTATAGTAACAGTTTCACAGATCTAAATTCCCCATTCTCTTCCACCCCTTCCTCTAATCCATTTCTGCAGTTGGATCAGAAAAGAAACAACTTGTTTTAGACTATGAGGTAGAATAAGGGTAATCTAACCAGAAAGCCTCACGTGCCTCTTAAAGCTAGTTTTAGGTCACTTAATTTGAAAGATTGTGCATAGTTGTTTAGTGGTCTTTTCTCCCATCCCTCTCCACATACTCTCCACAGTTATGAGTGGTCCTGCACTTGTAACTGCTATGCATTTCGTTGTTCACACAACCCAGGGGTATTACACCAGAACTCTGCATTCAGCAAAGACAAGCTGAGATCACAAAATGTATCGGGGCTGTTTGGGATGGAGTCAGTTGTCTCTGGAGTGCTGCATCTTGCACTAAAACAGTGCTGGTAAGACACCACCCAATAAAACAGAGCAAGAAGATGGTGCTGGTCAAAGCTTAACCACGCTTCCTTTCAGTTTTATTGCTGAGCACGATGTTAAATGGTGTGGAATATCTCTGATCAGTTCAAGCCAGCTGTCCTAGCTGTGACCCCTGGCAACTTCCTGTCCACACCCATCCTATCTGCTGGAGGGTGGCAGAGTGAGGAGCAGGTAAGGCCTTGACACTGTGTAAGCACTCTTCAGCAACAGATAAAATTCTGGTGTCTTAACAAGCCCTGGCCTGGTCACAAATCAGAAACACAGAACCACAGAAGATGACATGAATAAAATTAATTACATCCCAACCAGACCCCGTATATATAGAGATATGCACATACACACACACACACACACACGTATATTTCTAAGACGCCAGTCAGCTGCAGGTGCTGCAGCATTCAACACTGTATTAACACTGCATGGTGAAAACAGAGTCAACACAATAACCTTCCATAAAGGCTAGAGATTATCCCAACTTTTTTTTGTTGGGTGATCTCTGAAGCAAACTGATCTTCAAGATTTTTAATGCACATTGCTATTCTTTATGTTTCATTTGAAATTCCAGGGAAGAGGTTGTGGATATGGCAGAGTCCACCTGCAGACAGGTCTGGCATAGCAGAGGCAGAACCAGGTTTCCTTCCTTTCACCACCATGCCTCAGCCCTGACCTTCAGGGTGTTTTCAAAGGAAAAAAAGACAAAAATATTTTCACAATAATATGGATCTTGGACACTGTGGTAAGTATCCATTCAGCAAAATTAAAATAAATTAATATTTATAATTATAAACATTAATGGAATTGAGTAAACATACTGAAACATAAACAAAGCTTTTCACTAGGAAAAAACACTGTATCATTAGGAGACTACATAACCTCATGACCATGACACTGACCAGCGTTCAGACAATGTACAGCTCCCAGCTCTGGCACAAATTCCTGCTATGACCTTCAGCCATTTGAGGTCTGTATGCTTCACTCCATATTCACCCTTTTCCTCCCATTCCTCTGTGTCTATTTTGCCTTCCAGACAGGACTATGCTTGTCTCATCGCACATCAAGTCCCCAGTTTCCACAATATTCCAATGCCAGCTGTAAATGGATTATCACAGAATAATGATCACAGAATGCCCCATTTAGGATTTTATCAAGTCAATGCAAATCAGTTTTGCCTTCCCCCCTGCTCCCTTCCCCTTTAAATGACTGAATGATTCCACTTGATTTTTGACCCCCAGGGGAAAAAAGACCAAGAAATGGTAGCTTGGCAGCCCCTTTAGGCAAATCCAGGCCACATCACATCAATGACAGGGTTCACTGGGACAGGAGACAGGCACATTCTTCTGCAACAGGACCACCACCCATTTCTGTGCTGGGTTGCTATAAAACCAAGGATCAACTGTACATATGCAAACCAAACAGCACGTTAGATTTTCAGTATGTTCCCACATAAACAACATAGATGTTAAAAATTAAGAAACCAGTCTAAATTTTAGAAGTGATTAATTATCATAGAATCATAGAATCGTTAGTGTTGGAAAGGACCTTAAGATCATCTAGTTGCAACCCCCCTGCCATGGACAGGGACACCTTACGCTATATCATATCACCCAAGGCCTCGTCCAACCTTGAACACTGCCAGGGATGGAGCATTCACAACCTCCCTGGGCAACCCATTCCAGTGCCTCACCACCCTAACAGGAAAGAATTTCCTCCTTATATCCAATCTAAACTTCCCATGTTTAAGTTTTAACCCGTTACCCCTTGTCTTGTTACTACAGTCTCTAATGAAGAGTCCCTCTCCAGCATCCCTATAGACCCCCTTCAGATATTGGAAGGCTGCTATGAGGTCTCCACGCAGCCTTCTCTTCTCCAGGCTCAACAGCCCCAACTTCCTCAGCCTGTCTTCATACAGGAGGTGCTCCAGTCCCCTGATCATCCTTGTGGCCCTCCTCTGGACTTGTTCCAACAGTTCCATGTCCTTTTTAAGTTGAGGACACCAGAACTGCACACAATACTCCAGGTGAGGTCTCACAAGAGCAGAGTAGAGGGGCAGGATCACCTCCTTCGACCTGTTGGTCACGCTCCTTTTGATGCAGCCCAGGATACGGTTGGCTTTCTGGGCTGCGAGCGCACACTGACTGCTCATGTTCATTTTCTCATCAACCATCACCCCCAAGTCCTTCTCCGCAGGGCTGCTCTGAATCTCTTCTCTGCCCAACCTGTAGCTGTGCCTGGGATTGCTCTGACCCAGGTGTAGGACCTTGCACTTGGCATGGTTAAACTTCATGAGGTTGGCATCAGCCCACCTCACAAGCATGTCAAGGTCCCTCTGGATGGCATTCCTTCCCTCCAGCGTACCAACCGAACCACACAGCTTGGTGTCATCAGCAAACTTTCTGAGGGCGCACTCAATCCCACTGTCCATGTCAGCAACAAAGATGTTGAACAAGACCGGTCCCAACACCAATCCTTGAGGGACACCACTCGTTACTGGTCTCCAGCTGGACATTGAGCCATTGACCACAACTCTCTGCGTGCGGCCATCCAGCCAGTTCTTTATCCACCGAGTGGTCCATCCACCAAATTGATGTCTCTCCAATTTAGAGACAAGGATGCCGTGTAGGACAGTGTTGAACGCTTTGCACAAGTCCAGGCAGATGACATCAACTGCTCTACCCCTGTCCATCAGTTCTGTAGCCCCATCACAGAAGGCCACCAAATTGGTCAGGCAGGATTTCCCCTTAGTGAAGCCATGATGGCTGTCACCAAGCACCTTGTTGTTTTTCATGTGCCTTAGCATGCCTTCCAGGAGAATCTGCTCCAAGATTTTGCCAGGCACAGAGGTGAGACTGACTGGGCTGTAACTCCCTGGGTCATCCATTTTCCCCTTCTTGAAAACGGGGGTTATATTTCCCTTTTTCCAGTCATTGGGAACTTCACCTGACTGCCATGATTTCTCAAATATGATGGCCAGCAGCTTTGCAACTTCATCTGCCAGCTCCTTCAGGACCCGCGGATAGATTTCATCAGGTCCCATGGACTTGTGCACATTCAGTTTTTTAAGATGATTTCAAACCAGATCCTCTCCTACAGTGGGCGCAAGGTCTTCATTCTCACAGTCCCTGCATCTGCCTTTTGAGACTTGGGTGGTGCAGTCAGAGCCTTTGCCAGTGAAGACCGAGGCAAAGAAGTCATTCAGAACCTCAGCCTTCTCCAAATCCTGTGTAGCCAGTTCTCCCGAGAGCTTCCTGAGGGGGCCTACGTTCTCCCTAGTCTGTTTTTTATTTGCTATGTACCTGTAGAATCCTTTCCTGTTATCTTTAATACCTCTAGCTAAGTTTAATTCTAACTGGGCCTTAGCTTTCCTAACCTGGTCCCTAGCTTCTCAGACAATATCCCTGTACTCTTCCCATGCCACCTGTCCTTGCTTCCACTTATTCTAAGCCTCTTTTTTCCTTTGAATTTTCCTCAGGAGCTCCTTATCCATCCAAGGAGGTCTCCTGGCCCTCCTGCTGCACTTCCTTCTGGTTGGGATGCAACAGTCCTGAGCTTGTAGCAGGTGATCCTTGAATATCAACCAACAGTCTTGAGCCCCTCTGCCCTCTAGGGCTGTATCCCATGGAACCTTTCGAAGCAGGTTCCTGAAGAGGCCAAAGTCTGCTCTTTTGAAGTCCAGGGCAGTGAGCTTGCTGCACGCTCTTCTCACTGTCCTGAGGATTTACCTTTTGGTCTCTGCTTTTTCTGATTTCTGATCAGGAGATTACCAGACTTCAAAACCTTTAAGGAACATGCCAGAGGTACCCAGCTGTCAGAAATCACTTTAGTAAGTATACAAATGCAGAACCACCATTTTTTTAATATTAAACAAAAGCAAAGAATATTTCCAACATATCTTGTCATTTTCTGTTCATGAACTATCTTGCAAAAGAGCTTTTCTCAACTTTGTCACTCAAAATTACCTGTTTTTCCTGCAAATTATTCTCTCTATAGACTGCTTGGTTACAAAGTGCAAGTAAATTACACAATCCTCTGCAATTTATTTAAATAGAATATACCATTTAGCATATGCATATTTGAAGTTCTTCGTGTGACAGCAAGGTACATAGATCATGCAATCGGGAAAAGCACGAACAAAAATGTCATGCCTTATGTATCCAACATACATTTTACGATCAAGTACACAATGCTAGCTACTTGCAGGTCAGTCTGTATCAGTAAAGATTTATTGTTTCAGGTTCAAGTTTCCCACAGCCACTGCTCTTAGGCACTTAAGAAAGCCTGATTTTCAGAAGCAAAAGTAGTTTCCTTCCACAGCTTCTTGGAACATGATAATTTAGACATCAAAACCATAATGTTAAATATAAAAACTCAGGTCTTGCTGCTCAGAGGAAGTGAACACAGATCTGGAATTCTGGAAAGCTGAAATGCAAGTCCACACCATTGGATGTAGAAATTCAGTTACTAAAATCCTTACCACGTGCTTAATCAAGTCTACTTTTAAATGACAGTGTTCAAGAGCCTTTGAAGAGGTAGTATCTTCTATTAATCCATTTGCTTTAATGGAAAAAGAACTTTTAATTTCAGAGTCTCCCCATTAAGTTTGAAGTTTATCAGGTAGTTGCTATTTCAAATGTAAATGCTACCATTGAACAGGCTGTAGTATTGTACTAACCCAGCTGCAATACCAGCAGTTATTTGGAGAGGCCAGCACTACTGGGGTTTCATGGCACAAAGAAGTTTAGGCGTTTATATCTTATGCCCATCAAGAGTTTTCCAAAGACAGCATTTGCTTCTATTTCACCCAAAGGTGAAAGCTATAGACTATGGGACCACCACAATCCATGTTAATAATCTCACTTTTGTGGCTGCTGACCCTAAAGAAGTCATTAAATGCCACAGAGGCTAGAACTGTAGAGAACTGTCATGACTTTATTCTAACAGCAGAAAAAGAATAATTACCTGGATGGAATGATTTATGTGTGACCTGCTGGAGGCCACCAAGCAGCTCTGAGCTAAACTGGAAGACAGAGAACCGAGCCAGGTGTCATAACAGTCTTGCTGGGATTCAGGATTCTCACAATGATTTTCACCTAGGGTCACCAACAAGATGAAAAGAATGATCACTTTTCTCAGAGAAAGTAGGTGTCTTTTGGTTTAACTGTTGGTTCTCTGACAGGATATTTGATTTAAGAGATGTTTTGAAGATGCAGATTCCAGCAAGAGACACGGACTGAAGGTTGATGGGCAACTACTAGAGTTATGGCAACTTGCCTGAAGCAAACATCAGTTGCCCAAAGAAATGGCTTTCTCCCATCAGTGTCACCTGCTTCATCAGCATCCAGTACATAATCTTTCAAGTGCTGAAACTGGAGTATTAGCAGAAGGAAGACAGCCAGTTGTTAAGCCAAGACCTTGAGACCTTTTTCTACCATGCTGTGCCTGAACAGAAATCCTGATCATTGTGCAGCCTAAAGATTTCTGTATGTTGACTACAATCAGAACTGTGCGAGATTTCCATTTCAGTGCTCCCTCTGAACATCCAGAGCATCAGAAGGCCTCAGACACTTCTTGAAATCAGATCCACACCACTACGGCTTTAAAACCATGAAGACTTCAATCTTACAACAACTGGTTTACAGGGAGGCCCCGAGACTGGGCTGTTCTGAAGGGACAGTAGAAGAACAAGCCCTTATGGGAAGATGACCAGCCACTGCACTCCTGAAACCAGGGGCCAAGCTAACAGTGCAGCAAGTGACACCATGAGTGTCAACCAGGATTTCTGCAAATGCAGCAAAACATCTGATTGCATGTAAACATCTGCCTAAAACTGCAACATTCAAATTGTGGTTATTCCACATCAGCCAGAATCCTTGGAAAAGTTGGAACCATTATATAGTGAAACAAGAGATCTCTGGAACACCAGTGAGTGCCACTTGCTAACAAAGCAACGAGCTAACCAAAGCTCCAGTGGTTTGAGCTCCCTGACCATTAAACTAAGCCATGCTTAGTTAGAGTGCCTAATGTTTTGTTGGCGATTTCCTAGAGACCAGAGCTTAAAGAAGGAATGAAGTTTTAGTTAAACAAAAGGAAAACAGCCAAGCTGAAGGCAACATGCGTAGAACAGCTTTGCAAGCTTATTTTTTCCTTTCAGAAAAATGCAGAGGCATACAACTTCCCATACCATAAAAATCAATGATTTACCACCTCATTTCCTTCTTAATTTAATGGTTCTGTTCATTCATAAAATGGAAATACTACAAAGTAAAACATGGACTGAAATTTAAACACCTCATTAGAGTTACGTATGATTTTGTCTACCAAATATATTGCTTTGTCAATGAAACAAGGTGGTTTATGCAAGATCTCTACCAGGCTGTTGCTTTACAGTTATTTTGGAGTCAATTTTACTGTGTAGTTCAGTGATCTACGTGTATATAATTTGGTTTATGTGGAGCACATTCTACAATATTATAATGATTCATAAGGTATTTGTATTGATTACACTTTACCGAAACGTCAAAATTAAATTAATCATAGCAAAAAGAGACCAAGTGCAATCTTTAGTTTTCTTCATAGAAAAACTTCCTGAAATGAGATACGATCCAGAAACACACTCACTTTTCACATTTCAGTTTTGCTTGAAAAAATTTGATTGCTGAAAATATTTGATCAATACTTGTCAGTTCTGATTTGTCATTTCTCAACAGTTGCAGTTAAAATACATTGTAATACAGAACTGAAAACTACCAAGGTAATTAAGTGGATGCATCTAATCCATAAATGTACTATGAACAAAATGAATTATTGGGTTTCTAATCCTTTGAAGATACAAATTAAATTATTAAAGCAAATCTGGATTTAATGAATGCAGAAAACGGGTTGACTTCTATCAAATCAGCTTTCTTATGTTCAAACTACAACTTCCTCTAAATTTCTCAGCAACTTTCCATTTAACCAAATGTCTGTCTAAATTTGAAAGATCATGCCAACCTGGATTTTTACACCCAGGAAAAAGCCATGATGAAATGCGTCATCAAGCCTCCATTCAATCATAAACAAGCTTTCTAGTAACCGCTAAATAATCACCTGACTTACATAGCTCTGTCCACTGGCAAAACAATTAGAGTGGTGGGGCAGGTGCAGGCACAGCAGGCAGAGCAGAATACCAGAGAAGATTAGATCATTGCCCCATAGCAAAATCTCTCCTTACAGAAAGGGAGAAATGGTAAATTCAGCATCAACCACAGAAGCCTTGCCCTACTGCTTAACAAAGCGAAGTTCACGCATTCACTGAGGTTTCGACAGAGCTCTGCCAAGTCATCCTCTTTGTCTGCCTTGGCATTTTTGTCCTCAGATAAGGCAAGCTGTTGTCATACAGTTCAGTATTCCTTTACTACGCACCTGCAAAGGGTGCAGAGGAACAAACCTGTCATCACATTAGGACATATGCTGGGAGAGAGTAAAATGCAAACAAGGTAAGGTGAAGGGCTTTTGCTACCCAAGAGATTACAGATTAAATTTTAGCAAGAGTATTGGTCAGTGTCCCAGCATGCCCTACCCCAAGCAAAAATAAATCCGTAAAACCCCCAAAGGAACATACATCAGAAGCAGGCTAATTTTTTCCAGGATTTATATTGCTATGTTGCAAGTCCAGTAGTGAGGCAAATCAACTGAAACAGCTGGTTCCAAGATAACAGAAGTTTGAAGTCACACAGACAATAAACCAGAAGACCCGTTTTCAGCCTGTGCCCTCCTCCCCTAAATTCCTGTGCTCCCAGTCTGCTCTCTTGGCATTCTCCAAGACCGTCTCTCAAGGGGCAGGGCAAACTAGGCTCTCTCTCCTACACCAAGTTCACCAACAAGAGTCAGTGTCAGGGGCTGCATTCGTCTGTCCCTGTTTTCTCCCTGTCCTCCACCTCTGTGCTTGCCCTGCCCTCAGGGAAAAGGCTTCAGGAATAGCAAGAACTTGAACCCACTCCATCAGCAAAAAGACACAGCTAACACACACACATATATATACATACACATAATAATGCCACCTAGAACACAGCCCCACTATCTCCATAAAGATACATAAAACTGAAGAAGAAATAAAGGATATAATAAAAAATCATGTGCAGACTATATTTCCAAAGCTCCATTTTCACCTCTTTAATGGAGAGTTGCCAAACTTTTCCACAGCTTTCTCCAGATAAACAGAAAACTGGAATGTCAGTAGTTGAACCTCAAAAATATGTTTATCTAGTTAGGATTGTGCAGTAACAAGGTCATGTTAAATTTGTTTTGCTAGGAGCATTTGTTCCACTGAAAAATAATACGGCAAGCCTATATTTGCAACTATAATAAAAGCAATAATAATGCTGACAAGTTCCTCCTGTTTCGCTTTTCATAAATTGGAATCTCTGTTAGCCTATCTGAATTAGATTACGGTCTATTTGAGACCTTTTTGTAAAAGCAATACAATTAACTGCTAAATCGATAAATGAGAGATGATAAACTTTTTAATACAAAAAGCATTGTAAAGCAATATTACTGGTATGCATTATGGAACAACACTTTTTGTCATAAAAATCAACATAAATCTAAAGTTTCTAAGTGTCACAAATTAATCCATATATTTATGTAGAATAATTTTTACTGAAAATGTACTTAACAGAAACCAATACAGCTTTCTGACATAACAGTATATTACACCTGTAAATCGATGTCGCTTCTTTACTGTGTAATTTAATAACATCAAACAATGAGATTTTTATGCAAAATCCTATTTTACCCTTAATATGATCTGTTACAAATAAACATTGATCCATCCAGAAAGACCCTGGCTACTAACATGGGCAGCACTAAACACACGTTTAAAATCTGCTTTACAGACAAAGGCATCCTGCACATGATTCCTATTCAGCCGTGGTATCTTCCTCCAGTCCTACTCCTTACTCTGGGATTCAGATGTCCTTTGGATTAGCCATCTACTGAGCTTCTTTCCTAATTGACTTTCCATAATGCTGGAAATGTTACAGCTGGAAAAATGCTATAGCAAAAGTCACCAGGCAAAGCAAAAAACAAAGCAAAACAATGTTCATGTCTCACAGATAAGAAAAAACAACCAACCCCTGAGCAGCCTTAAAATTCTGACACATCGATCCACTGAGTAGCATAACAGTAAAATAGATACAAGAACTACAGAAGTGTTAGAAACAAACTCCACTCTCAAAAGTTAAGACCACATCCATTAGAAGCAAGTATCTTTCCTATTTCTGCTTCATCTCAACCCCATCTGACATGTAACTTTGAAAATGCAGCAAACTCATTAAAAACAAAGCAACCATGGGCATGGCTGGTGGGTTATGGTCTACCTAGTTATACAAAGTTTGTCCCAGATAAATTAACCTTAACAATTCATTTCAACTACTGCAGGAGACAGTGGGATCTAATCTCAGACAGACACACCTGATGATACTTCTGTATGATATGGCAATAATTTTTAATGTAAGATATATGCCTGTGGCCTTGGTTTTACAAGCCTACAAGACTTCTACAGCTCCTTGTCTCAGTTCACAAGTACTCACCCAGCAAGTTACCTATGGCTTCCAAAGAAAGGTCTTGTCTTTCACCAAACAAGGAGCTGCTCTAACTATAGTTCAGTGAGTGGTCATGCTCCTTGTCCAAGAGTCCACCGTGATACATTTCAAGTGAGATAAAGTGACTCCGTGTCCAGACTGAAATTCAGGAAGTAATACGTTTGTACGCATGGAGTAAACAAGGCTGAAATATTGTGATTTGGTTTTTCTGCCAAAAAAACAGTAGCTGGAAATAACAGTTTTGCTAGTTTTGTCTATAACTGAACACCCAAAGGTTTAAAACAAATTACACAGCATCCACTGGTTTCAATTTCCCAGCTGAAGTGATCATTAATATGGGACCTCTTCCTCCTGTAAATTTGGGATTATCTCCAATGTTTTCTAAACCCATTCTTAGACTTCACTCTTTCATTCCTGATTTATGGTTTCAAAATTGCTAACGTAAGTAATGAAGCGGTGCAATAATAATAAAGAAGTTCTTCTTGCCAGAGCAAACACCTAAGCCTAATTAATGACATTAGCTTTTAGTGACATGAAAATGAAATTCTGATTTCTAGCAGCACTCTAGTGTGTGAGTGGTGGGGACAATTTATCATGGAAGAGGAAAAAATGGTACATGCTGTCACATCATGTATCATAGAAGTATCAAAATTGCTATGGAAACTGTGCACTTTTTATAGAGTAGGCACATAAAATTCACATAGTATGTCAGAGAATAAGTTATTACTGTCCTGAGGCTGTAATAAGATCTACACCCTTATTAGTGAAAGGATTTGACAGATTTTGTTTATAATGAACACTTGTAGCCAATGAGTTTGAGTCAAAGTCACCCTATTTTGACCCATCCACTTGCATTTAGGTTTCTGTCCCCCTTAGATGCAGGGAGAGAGCAGACTAATATAATTTCCAATGGTTATTAGATTCCATTATAGTCACTTTTGAGACAACAGGGCAATTGGCTGTATTCAGGTACCATGTTCAAAATTATGAGGAGGAAATACCTTCTTAGCCTTAGATTTTTTTCTTGTATTATACAAACCTACTCTTAGCATCAGTCTGTTTTGTTTACAATTTGTTGTTGAAGGCAGAGTAGATAAAAATCTAGGATTTATTTGATAAGACTGCAAATAGATAAATCTAGCTTTTAACAGAAAACAGTTTAAAGTATTTCCTGTGAATAGCCTAAACACTGCAGCCCTTTGCCTCCCTGATCTGTGTGTGATATGTTTCTCACTGATTGACAGCATCTCTAATGGGTTAGGTTGGAGAAAAATGAGCTTGTTTAGGAGAGCAAAAGACACTACAATTAGGTTTTGCAGTCCAGTGATACAGTGACTGGTAAAAGAAAGCAAAGTGGAGGAAAATGGCCGCACAAGTAACACCCTAGGGTGCAGAGGTACATTTATCACCTTGTTTTATATGACACATTGGATCATTGTTGATGTAGATTGTCAGCATCAATGTCAGTGAAAGCAATTCCACAAGTAAAAGAGTTTGTATTAAAAGACTCTCCACCAGGAGAAAATTCACATGATTACTTTATAAATAAGCAACCTACAAGATGGAGTAAAGCACATAAGTGTTTATTAAAGACCAGTTTTTCTATTTTGTTCTAAATGCTGGCTCCTGTTTACTGAGGACAGGTAGGCACACAGCAATCAGACCAAAACCTTGGCAAATAATACAGTCATTAAGAAAAGCCAATGTAAAATAAATACACTACAACCACAATCAAGGATAAACTCAGAAGTGTGCAGTGGGAAGAGCAGGTCTATTCTATCTGTAAACACATTATACATTACACTGTTTTACAGCAGTCCATTACTATTAAACTGCATCATATTGATTAGCAAGAGTCTGAGTTCATATATAGGATCTTCAAATGAAATGGGAAACAACTCTTGGAAGTTAGAATTCTATAAATGATTACTAACTCCTACAAATAACCCCTCATCATCAACTATAGGGTGCTGGGACATCTAGGCCATGTTTTGCCCAGCAAAGTTGGACCAGATTATCCTGGAGGACCCTTCTGTAGAGCGAAGGTGGACACATCCACCCCCAGCCACACACTCATTGAGCAATGCCCCGTTTCACACCTATCTGCTATCAGGAGCTGCAGGGTACTGTTTTCTGTGCTCCCCACTCACAGCACCACCAGAACTCACCTATATAATAGTCTGTCACATTCCTCCTTATAACATCATGAAAGGCTACGTCTTTACCTCCTCTTTGTTAAAACCTCAACCTACTGCCATCTCCCCTCTAAGGCATGAGGAGGGTTATGTCTTTTGCCTAAAAGGGCCTCATGACAGTGAAATGGAATGTTCTGAAGCTATTTTATCCAAAGTCACGTTATGATTACGTGCACAAGTACATGGGTCCTAATGAAATCCATCCGTGGGTCCTGAAGGAGCTGGTGAATGAAGTTGCTAAGCCACCGGCCATCATATTTGAGAAATCATGGCAGTCAGGTGAAGTTCCCGATGACTGGAAAAAGGGGAATATAACCCCCGTTTTCAAGAAGGGGAACATGGATGACCCGGGGAATTACAGACCAGTCAGTCTCCACCTCTGTGAGGTGAGATTCTCCTGGAATTCTCCTGGAAGGCATGCTAAGGCACATGAAAATCAACAAGGTGCTTGGTGACAGCCAGCATGGCTTCACTAAGGGGAAATCCTGCCTGACCAATTTGGTGGCCTTCTGTGATGGGGCTACAGAACTGATGGAAGGGGCAGAGCAGCTGACATCACCTACTGGACTTGTGTAAAGCGTTGGACACTGTCCCACATGACATCCTTGTCTCTAAATTGGAGAGACATCAGTTTGATGGATGGACCACTCGGTGGATAAAGAACTGGCTGGATGGCTGCACACAAAGAGTTGTGGTCAACGGCTCAATGTCCCGCTGGAGACCAGTAACGAGTGGGGTCCCTCAAGGATTGGTGTTGGGACCAGTCTTGTTCAACATCTTTGTCACTGACATGACCAGTGGGATTGAGCACGCCCTCAGCAAGTTTGCTGATGACACTGAGCTGTGTGCTTCGGTTGATACCCTGGAGGGAAGGAATGGCATCCAGAGGGACCCTGACACACTTGTGAGGTGGGCTGATGCCAACCCCATGAAGTTTAACCATGACAAGTGCAAGGTCCTACACCTGGGTCAGAGCAATCCCAGGCACAGCTACAGGTTGGGCAGAGAAGAAATTCAGAGCTGCCCTGCGGAGAAGGACTTGGGGGTACTGGTTGATGAGAAAATGAATATGAGTTGGCTTCAGTGTGTGCTTGCAGCCCAGAAAGCCAACCGTACCCTGGGCTGCATCAAAAGGAGCATGACCAGCAGGTCAAAGGAGGTGATCCTGCCCCTCTACTCTGCTCTTGTGAGACCTCACCTGGAGTATTGTGTGCAGTTCTGGTGTCCTCAACTTAAAAAGGACATGGAACTGTTGGAACAAGTCCAGAGGAGGGCCACAAGGATGATCAGGGGACTGGAGCACCTCCTGTATGAAGACAGGCTGAGGAAGTTGAGCCTGGAGAAGAGAAGGCTGCGTGGAGACCTCATAGCAGCCTTCAAGTATCTGAAGGGGGCCTATAGGGATGCTGGTGAGGGACTCTTCATTAGGGACTGTAGTGACAAGACAAGGGGTAATGGGTTCAAACTTAAACAGGGGAAGTTTTGATTGGATGTAAGGGGGAAATTCTTTCCTGTTAGGGTGGTGAGGCACTGGAATGGGTTGCCCAGGAAGGTTGTGAATGCTCCATCCCTGGCAGTGTTCAAGACCAGGTTGGTCGAGGCCTTGGGTGATATGGTTTACTGTGTGGTGTCCCTGCCCATGGCAGGGGTGTTGGAACTAGATGATCTTAAGGTCCTTTCCAACCCTAACTATTCTATGATTCTATTCTATGATTATCAGAAGGGCCCAACTACCCAGAAGCAGCAGGCCTCTCCCACCTGCTTCATGCCACACTGAGCCTGGCCAAAGCACCACAGCTGATCTCTCTACCTTCCAGTGCGGGAACATCCAGGGCACAGGTTTCCGTTAACACCTGGGGAGAAAAGGGGTAAACATATGTGCATACCCACATCCCTTGAGTTCAGAACTTGGGAGCTCTTCCTCAAACCTCCACCTGCACACCTGAAGAAGTGTAACTATATTAATGAGAAAGGACTGACTTGCTTTGACCATGCAGTCATTAAAATTTCCAGTGGGTGAGGATATCGCCTGTGCCCATATAAAGACAAAAAAAGTTTTCATATTTCAACAAACTTTTGCTGTTGAATTCTGAAAACTTATCCTATTTTCCATTAGCTATGTAAAAAAAAGCAACTTTTTAGAAAAACTGTTTTGCTTCAATTTCATTTTAAGGATTTTAATTTTTATGAATGTCATACTTGCATGTATCTATATCCTCTATTAAATGCACAGCATACACTTTTCAACATATTTCAGGAAATTTAATGAGTTTAATAAACTTAAAGGGATGTTATGTCTGTTCACTCCGTAAAGATTGTTTATTTCAGGAAATAAACCATTTTGAAATGAGTAATATGACTTTTAGAGTTATGACTATCTCATTCAATTAGTTTCTGTAATTACTGTCATTCCACACAGTATATGCAGTACTAAAGGAGAAAATACATTTTCAGGAATTACAGTGTAGGTGTACAACAGTTATTGTTAATGAGCCATAAACTTTAGTCTCCTGCTCTCTAAATTCATGCCAGTGTAATGTAATTTGGCAAAATAAGTTGACAGTTACAGTTGGACAAATAATGTTATATTTGAATATTTTCTGAGATTGTTCATACAATTTATTCTTCTATATTTCAGAACATCATCCTAGTTTTAAAAAACATGTTGCAATAGTGAGATCTGAATCTCAAGTGAGATCTGAAAAGTACTGAATTCTCATTGCTCAGTTACATGCTACCTGAACTATACACAGGGAATTGATAAGACATCTTTACCTCTACCTAGTTTCGCATTATCTCACTTTCAAAGAGGTACTGAGAATAAATTAAATTTAATCCTGATCTTCACAACGCATTGACTTACTTTTCATCAGCAAGTAGCATAGATGAGGAGCAGATCTACAAATGAAGCAGTCATTACTGAGGCCACACAACAGTGTGTTTGTGGGTAAAACTCATAACTACCTTTAGTCTAATTCCATGCACTGTGGTGCAATACACATGCTCCTAGAGAGTATCTTCCAGTAAAGGTCCATTTGTAAGGTACCCAAATCATGAGTGCACTAAAGCAGAACTCCCTAAGGAAAAAGCTGGGAGATTTCCTTCATAACAGTAGTGGAGCTGAACAGTTAGTGGCCCAACTCAGAGTGCTTCATGTCGATGAACAAAATAATTTTGACTCACAGTCTCAAAATGTCTGAGAACAGGTTTTGGTGCCAGTGCTTCCCTCCCACAATATGAGGGTCCCCATGCTTGGAATATGGTATCTGGGGTGGTGGAGAAGGAGTAGGGCAAGGAAAGATTTAATAATAGTTCAGTAAACATCGGTACAGGCACATTTCTGATAAATGATTTCTCCCTTGGAGTTCATGTTACCCAGTGCCCTGCAGTTGGGAGCGTTCCCCACTTCACAAGATCAAGTTTGCTCTATTTCCCTTAGGTAGACAACACGCAAGCCTGTCAGACAGTGGATGGGGAGTCTTACAAAGAAAGAGGCAAAAACTGATTGCAACTATCATCATTTGCATTCTGCCCATAAAGCAGGTAAATAATAACAATGAATGTTCTTTATACAGAAGAAGTTTGGAATTGTCTGAACAGCCTCCAGAGCCTGGCAATGAACAGCCAGACTCAATACGCTGATGAATGTGCCTGCTGTATTGCGAATAGCTGTTGTTCTGTTATGCACAGATCATGATAGAATATTCATCATCTAAAAAAGAAGAAAAATGTAAATAATCAGACTGCTGCCATATCACTCCAAGGAAAAAACTCTGATCAGTACTTTCTTCGCTTGAAGATGAAGAAATCACTTTTGACAATTTAAAATTAGTAAAGGACCACCACCATATTCTCTATTTTGCTATATGAATTCAAGTTACATTTTTTCATTGCTATACACATTTATGTATGGCATACCTGAGGCTTAAATTCAATAGAAGCTAATTTTCACTGGATCTTTCACCCTCTGAATATTACAACAGCAAGAAACATGGTTAGCACTGTAATCATTATATCCTGTCCACGTTCAAGTTCCTCTGAAAAGCCCCCTGCTTCTCACAGTTAGTTGGTTCCTCACCACAAATGATTTTCTGTCTCCTCAGGTTGTGACAAAGTAGAATAAAAGCCACTTTTCCAACACATGAAATGTACTTTGCATGCTACCCAAAGAAATGAAGGCACATAACCTAGCAGCAATATTACAGAACAGGCAAGGACAGGCAAACAAAGATTGCCAAAAGTAATCAACTGATTTAGAATGACTTGTTTCTTGTGTTTATGATGTAGGTCACATCCCAGCTTCTGAGGATGGATACTCAGCTATCCTTGCTAATCAAGTTATCAAAATCAGCTATCACTTTTAAAAAGCTTGGTCATAATGTACATATTTATATATTTATGTGAGACCTTCCCTTAACTGAATCTACTTGCTCTCCTGGCTTTTATGAAGATTGCTAAGTTGGTATCAGAAATCATCAAACTAGTTGGGGTAAGGCAAAGGGAAATGTCAAACAATTTACATGGCTACACTTTCTGTGGCTCCTCAGCATTTCAAAATCTGGAGTTTGGGCTTTGTTTAAATTGAATGATTGACAGAGTAAGATTAAATTTCTATGCTTTTAGAATTTATTAAAAAAAAAAGAATGTAAGTTGGAACATTTTTGGCTTTATCACGAGGTAGCTAGATTATTCCATTAAAATGGATATATTTTGCCAGATATTACACAGTTTCAAAATGATAACTTTTTAATGTACCCATTACTGTCTTTTAGGCAACTGTTAAATCATTCAGTAGCTTTACCAGGAAGGACAAATAAAACAAGCTGTAGTTCCAGATACTGTGTCTAAAGCAAAAAAGATTTGGCTCTTCCCAGCTTTATTCAAAACTAGGGTGTCCATCAAGAAGGGAGATGATTGAATAGGAAATGTGAGATACGTGTTTGTGATAGATGTTTCTTGTATGATATTTAAGCTACCCTGTTATCAATAGGCCAGCATCTCAACCTTCAGAACAGAGGTAATAAAAGCACATCTGATTTAATTTACGATTATCTCATAAGGAGCTCCTAAACCCTCCTGCTGATTTCCATCCTATTCACATGAAGCACAGACTATTCAGTCTATTTGCATTTCTGGGAGACTTGCACTTTGGGCATCTTGTAGGTTCAACTTAATTGCTTTTTTCTACCCAATCCTACCTTTTGCAATAGCATTTAGCATCAGTAACCCTACGCACACAATACAGTATTATAGTGCCTAATTTCTTTTACATGATACAGTGGTACAAGATAAATGTTTTAATCAATTACCTATATAAACACATTCTTCAGCAGAGCCCCAGCTATTTCGGAATTGTTTAGCCAGTTGCCATTAACAAATTCAATATCAAAATTAGCATCCAAGGACTCCAGAGATCATACCAAGAAAGACAGAAATGAGAGAAAACCCCAGTGAAACCTCAATCTGCTTAATTAATAATATCTTGCAGTTTAATTGCAGAGCTAGCTTACAGAGAAGCAATAATGCAAACAGCACTTTTCCACTTCACACATCAGACATCCATATTCAAAGTAACAAAATGCAGGACTCATGGCATTAGTATTTGTTAACTTCCAGATACCTTCCAACCAAGTGTGCAGTAAGCACACAGCCAACAACTTTCAGGCTACAAGCTAGACTGATTATCTTTTTCCATCAATACCACTGTTTCTACTGAGATGTATTTAGTGGCTTGCCTGGACTGTAATTTGAGCATGTTCCAGAGAAGTCTCCTTTAGAATCTCTACTGCAAGATCTGTTCACTTTTAAGTTTTACTTTCTTTGGGAGTAATTGCTATGCCATAAGATACACAAAAAAAGCAAAAAAAGCATTTCTGGGTGCTTATAAAGCACCCTTTTAAGTCCTTCCATACTTTCCTACTGCAAGCTATCAGAGATAACAAATGACACATTTAGAGGATGATTGAACACTCTACAAATGTTAATAGTGGAGGAGCATATAGTTGCTCAGCACAGCTGGCATTGTAATTGAGATGTATTTGAAAGTTTCTTGGTATTCAGCAGTCCCGACTTTCACAGGAGGACAGCATTTAGCAAATGCTGTTGTACCAAACACCCATGCAAGAGCAAGGTTAACAGAAGGCTTTGTTCAGGACTCTCTCCCCTGTAACTATGGCATAACGATAAAATCATAGAGCAAGATAGTTCTCTCCCACCCTCCAAATCACTCATACTGCTGTAACGCCTGGAAGCCCTAACATGAGGATCAGGACTTACTGAGAATGGAGAAATACCAAAGACCTGCTGCCTAAAAGTCAGTCTCATTTTCTCTCCTCCCTACCAGTTTCTACTAGGACCCAAGGCTGACAAATTTTGCCCAAAGTACCTAGAGGTGCAAGAAAAGTTGGTTAAACCTCTTGGAGGAGCAGCCAGTTGAGACATTAGAGAGAAACACTTTCCCACTACCCCCCATCCTTCCCTTTCTTTTCAGCTACCTCTTGAGTAAATTAAAATACCTCTCGCACTGGCAGGTTACATCTGACCCTGCTTTCTTTAAGGGCCAATCAGGTAAAGTAGAACCCAGCAGGCTAGAAAGTGGGAGGAGAGAGCTTTGGGATCTTAATTTACACTGGGCCTGTAATCCCCAACATGCCACATATGACAGAGAAGGGAAGGATGGCAGATGTTCTTCTAAACCACAGGCTGAAGTAGCAGCTGCTGAGGGGCTCTGCTACACCCAGGGGGCAAAGATTTTTCTCCAAGCCCATTCCCTGCTTGCTTTCATGCCCTACTCTAGGGAAAAATGCAAGCAGCAGTGGAAGGGAAGCTTCTACAGCTTGTGAGGAAGCAAAAGAATCATGAACTTCCCATACTGCACCTGTAACAGAGTCAGGGTGAAAATGCCCACTTTGTAATTTGTCCTTCCATAATTCTTTATAATTCAGTAAATTGATTAAGCTATAATTCAGTAAGCAGTGTGACTGAAAATGCACCAGTACTGCTTTTAAGTGCTCAGCTCCTCTTTAAGGATTCAGATTGGAAACATCACAATTTGCTTTAAAGAGCAAAAAATCTGAGTTCCCCTCTCTAGCATGTCACAAATCTTCATCTGTAATAATTTGTGTTATTTGCCAAAGATCAGTTTTCAGTCATTCATTTTGACAGTAGACAAACTGGAGAGAGGGCAGTGAATTAATATAAATGAATGGATCACATTCTGTGTGCCTAAAGGACTGAGCTCCTAAAAACAAATTAATTTCATCTAACGAAGCTTATGTATGAGGTTTTTTCCCCTCAACACCATGTCCCCTCCAATTTCTACCACTTTAAGCTTTACCTTCTCATACAAGATCTCTTACAAGTTTTTTATCAAATCTCTGGTGCACATTTTTACAGAATAATGAATATACCATGTTAAATACAAGTGCCTCAACAAACAGAAGCTCTTGTCAACTAAAGGTGCATCTATACGTAAATATATCCACAAAGGAATAGTGTAGCATCTGGGAACCTAGATTAAAAATAAAGAGATCAAAAAAAAATGGGCCCCATTGAATTGCGAGAGTGAAAATCAGTTGAGCTCTACCTCAGGCATAGCTGGCTTCCAAGAGAGTTCGGTGTGAGCCTAGGTACAATTTCAGAACAGAGACCTGGGCTGGTGTAGGTTTTTGTACACACCCAGGAAGTTCCAGGCAGCAGAATGCCAATACACAGAATTATCAGCACATCAAAGGCATTATATTTATCAAACCCTGCCACAGCACATTTACTAGCTGTATGATGGATGTTGTTGTAGCAAGCAAGGAACACTTTGATGTACGTGGCCTTCTTTGATTAATGAGGGCCCTTGCTGAGAAGCTGCAGATGGAGTAAATTACTCTTTTCGAAAATGGCTGATTTGCACTATTGTACTAATTATGTCACAAGCTCAGAGTCGGTTCCAGACTCCGTCATCCCAAACGAAAGAAATAAAAAGTCACGTATACAGGTCATGCTTTTGTCACACACATGCATCAGCTCACGATCCTAATTAAATTAAGAGTTTCTTTCTGTCTGCAGAGAGCACTGACAAGTATTTCCTCCCTCCACTGGAAGTTTCCAAAAATCCAATGTTTAGCAACAAATTTGTTTCTCTGAAATGAATGCAATATTTTTGATAAATCCTGTTGTATTTTTTTAAGAACAGTATAAGAGCTCTGAAAACATTTTAATTCTTCACACACAAAAAAAAAGGCAGAGGGAATCACAAAGCACAAAGTGTGCCTCTTAAAAGCATTTTCTAGATTAATTCTAACAGCTAGGAAAACACTACAAAAGTGAAGTTATTCCATTAGCTTCAATTCTCTAAGTATGTGGTGCCTTAAGCAATTTATCCACTTAGTTTTAACAACAACAAAAGTGTTTCTTTTACAGCATTAAAGCAGTTACTTTCTTAAAATTTTGAACAGTAAATATTTTATCATGTTAATTAAGTATTTCTGCAGACTCCAACTTGTTACTGCAGATGGCAGAACCAGCACTTTCCCTAGGATCATACTGAGTGCACAGATCCAACTCTGATTTTTACCACTGGACATATAAGCAAAATGAAAGACAACAGAAAATCTGTGCTCCTTCCCGTGGGTGACCCTCCACCGAGGACAAAATGATTTCTTAAGTGCACTTTCTGTTAGGAAGTTCAGATTTAATCCAACTTCGGTTTCATAATTCAATACTTGTACACAACACCGTCTGCTGTAGTTGCATGACAGCACATGAATTCCAAAAGAGAAAAAGCACTAGCCCACATTAACCCTATAGCTTAGGCGATGAAACATCACTAGACACCCTGCCATCACAGATCAAGCTAAAGCTTGAAAAGCCTTCTCAAATTTGCATGTGAAACATTCAGGTGAGTGAATCACATAATCATAGAATCAACTGGAAGAGACCTTTAAGACCATCAAGTCCAACCATTATACCAGCACTGCCAAGGCCACCACTAAACCATGTCACTGAGGGCCACATCTACACAGTTTCTGAACACTTCAGGGATGGTGATTCCACCACTGCCTTGGGCAGTCTGTTCCAATGCCTGACCACCTTTTGGTGAAAAAAGCATTCCTAATATCCAGTCTAAACCTACCCTGGTGCAGCTTGAGGCTTTTTCCTCTGTCACTTGTTACCTGGGAGAAGAGACCAACACCCACCGCACTACAACCTCCCCCCTCTGAGCCTTCTCTTTTCCACACTAAACACCCCCAGTTCCCTCAGCTGTTCCTCATCAGACTTGTGCTCCAGGATGCTGGAAGAGCCTTCAAGAGGGTCTCTTCAGACAGCAAAACCAAGGCTTCTGCAACCCTCCCCATTCTGCCTGTAGAGCCAGTAATTCTTGCAGGGACCAAGAATCTGTAGCTCAATGTTTTGTGTTAACTAAACAAAGAGGCTTGCATCTGACACAGATTTGGTTTTACCTCTCTATAGCACCTACGAGGCTTCCACTGACTAGGCCAGATCACAGAGTTCTGAACCACAACTGAGGGGTGCAATGTGTTTAAATAGAAAGATATTCCTAGGCAATGTCCAGTGTTTAGGAAATGACAGATTTCAAGTACATTGTGCATACGCTTATTCTGAGAGAAATCAGCCACGATACCATTCTTCTCTAGAGATTTCTACAGAGATTTCTGAATTGCTGCAAGGAAGAGAAAGAAAACAGATTCTGTGACAGGTACAGTTCCCAGATCAATAACATGTCTTTCCATTTTTTTTCCCACTGCAGCCTTTTATTGAAAGCAAGTTCTCCAGGTATATAAAATGCTAGTAACTTTCCTGAAAACATAATCATGAATACCTGCACTGTCAATAAAACATCCAAAGTTAGGCATTTCCAAACTACTAAGAAAGTAGCAAGTTACAACTTAGAGAGCTTTTCTGAAAAGTCATTTCTCTTGCCAGAGAACAAGCTAGAAAAGCTTTTTCTGTCATAGCAAAACTGGATGTGATAGTAATATCCATAAGGGAAAATTACAGGGGGAAGGAGTTGAGGAGAAAGACATTCAGATCTTTGACAAGTCTCCCTGGACATGCTTTAGAAAGGTTAGGAGCTCGCTCTGGGAAACTGGCACTCACAGTGAAATATTGTGCTGTCACTGGACGGCCCACAAGGACTGCCATGAACTTGCTCAAAAGCTCTGTGAAATGTCACCTATCAGCACCAAAATAATTCTAGACCTATTTACAAACAGACTGAGCAGGTGGAGCCCTACCGCTCTGTCTAGAATTGCTAGCTGAACAGCCAGCCGTATAAACATCTTTGGTGCTATTAGTACAGAAGTAAAACAGTAAAACCAGTTACTATGCACTAAGCAAGACTGTTCTTGGCTCTCCTTTGCTGCAGGTTTCGCTATCTGCTTCTTCGAGACATCCTGAATCTCTTTAAATTTAGAAGACTTTATTTAAAACATTAGCAATTAACTAATCCATACAGGACATATTACCTACCAACATTAAAACAAAATACTAACTGTGAGTAAGCTGAAGTCTTTCAAGCTTCTTTGGAACACCCTGAAGTTGACTCAATTTCTGCTCCATGAGTTATGTACAGCTCCCCAGAACAGCTGGGACTACTCAAGCTCCTGCTTCTGAGATTGCTCAGTACAGAGCCTGACTGTTGCAAGTTCCCCGAGATGAAGAACCAACTAATTAAAAAGAGCCATGTTGTAATGTGTTTTTAGGTCTAGTTTAGAAACAGACTGGGAAAGATTAGAGGTTTGGTTTGAATCCAGAAACTGAACTAAAAGTAATGCAGGTACTCTCAAATACAAGTATTACAAGACTTTTAACTTCTGGTCAGTCATACTGAGAATTTCTGTATCAAGCAGATTAAAAGGTTTTATTAAAATCTTGCATAAAGTTCAAAAGAAGATGAGAATGCTTCTTATTCATTACAACCGATACAAGGAGGCTATGAGCAATGTAGACCATGTTGCCTGCTGTAGATGACAATCTTTTCCCTGAGAATTTTCCAGACAAAATGTTCTTGTTCAGAATCCTGCCAAAGTCAATATTTCATCTGCTTCTAATTCCTAGGCGAAAAATGTCTGACCATGAAAACTTTCCTATTACTTTATATAATGAAAATACGGGGTGCCAATCCTTTTTTTTTTTTTTTTGCTTCCCTAGAATTTCTCCCATCAACTTACTACATTACATTAGGTAATAAACAAGAGAATTAGTTTCCAAAGCAAAATTGAAAATACTATAGAGGTATGTTCTCAGACTACAATATTCTCTGTAGAGGAATGCCTCATTTCCAACCTTATTCTTGTATTACCAACATTTTAAAATAAAATAAATGCAACCACGAGGACTGCAAATTCTGTTAGAAGACAGCTCCAACTTGTGCTGAGCCCACAATACCAAGGAAATACAAAATATAATAGACAAAAGGAGCCAATGCTGACCTCACATTAGATGCAAACTGCTGGATCAGCCTGCTCCCTCCAAAGTCACTCCTTTGGCTTCAGGGCATTTTAAATAAGCCTTTGATGTTGAATTGCTACTGTATAGCTGGAGAATAGCAAATGTTGAATTTAAGAGGCAAAAATCTAAAGGCAAGACGGGTAACTGCAAGTTCTGAAAGGAGAAAAAGTAATGGTAACAGTTGAGAGGATGCTCCCTGAACATAGCAGGACAAGAAAACAGTAAATACTGAGAAGCAAAATATTGACACCTGAAAGTACATAGAGCAGGACAAGTAGGTATAAATCAGCTACAGGTTTACGGCAGTGATTAGAAAGGGTTTGACCAATTAGAGTTGCAACAGCCTAAAATAGTTTTACAATTAACAAAAAAACCCCATGAACGAACACGCCAAGCAACAACAACAAAAAAGCACTATCAAAACCTATTCAAGTGCTGTTAAGATGGCTGAAGAGCAATTCTGGGACTGCACCAGCTACAACAGCAGAGGACCAGACTCAAGGCATCGTCCAGTCCCAAGATCCAAATTATCACCTGTATTTTAACTCAGAAACATACGATTCATGGTTGTGGATGCCTACCTGGCAACCAAGAATAAAATTCTGGCTCCCATAAGAAGTGCAATTAGTTTTAAGGACAGAATGCTGTTTTGTACTTGTCATACATATTCATAGCAGGTCTGGTGAGTAACAAATATGACATAAGGCATAGATGATAACATTATGGTTAGTAAGACAGAACTGTTAGAAGTCATAATCGGTATTTACAGGCACCTGGACTGAAGAAAAGAATAATGGCAAGGTAGGTGCAAAATAAGCATCTTAACCAACGGCCTTTTGATGTATTAGAGCCAAACTGCTGAGTCCCAGCACCTAACTCAGAAAGGATTCTAACCATTACTTATTTCCTTCTGGACCTCCTAATGAAGGTGTGCTAATGCTTGTGGCTGCAGAACCGGAATACAAACCAACAGGCAAGGAGCCCAGTAGCCAAAAGCAGGATCAAGTGCAAGCCTTCCCTTTGCATTATCACACTGATAGTGAGTGTGGCCAAGCACATTGCTTTATCCATAGTGCAACCACCTGGTTTTACCAGGAAAACAGACAATCGTCCAGCTCTATGAAGTCTGAATAAGCAAAAGGGTGAACTCTGATTAATTAACATACATTTCCAAATATTCCCATCTTCTGTCACATCAGGAGAGTCTCAGCAGCACCATGCATCTCCCATAGAGTTTAATTTGCTATGATGAGAAGTGTAAGGGGGCTCCTGCTTCAGCTCTTGAGACTCAGCCTAGGAAAGACTTGGGCTTCATTCCAGTACTGTAAGGAAGTTAATAAGGCCATTTACAGTTTACAAACTACTTCCACTTGCATTGACCATTGTAAGCCTCAAGCAAAGCTGTCATGGTGCTTTTGTAGGGGAAACCTTATGGGCTTTGGTTAAGGCTTGCTGTCAAAAAACTGCTTGAAATGAATTCAAATCACCAGGCTCCCTCACTGAAGGTCAAACACAACATTTGCAGCTGGAATTGCCAGCACAATAGCAACACAAGGGGAAAAATAAAGACCCATCTGATAGGAAGACACTGGCGGCTTTGTTAGTGTTTTACCCACAGCTGGGAAGAAGGGGAGCAAAAAGGCAGGCATAGCTCTGGGAAGGCACAAGCAGAGCCATGGGCTGCCTGTCAGAAAGGCAAAACTATGAAACCTTCTACCTTCAGAACAGCAGTCAGCCCAATGTCTGAATTTACTTTATAGGCTGAGAGCCAGCCTGTGCCAATGCTGTAAGAAGAAGTACGCCTGACCATCTCCTCCCTGCTTTCTGTGCCCTACCATTTGCAGGTTGTCTTCTAGTGGAGAAATTTCCGCATCCAGCAGTTCAAAAGACAGCCCTGACAGCTTCTGGAAGGCACCCACCAGGCCATCCATAGCCACCATCTCACAGAATCATAGAATAATAAGGGTTGGAAAGGACCTTAAGATCATCCAGTTCCAACCCTCCTGCCATGGGCAGGGACACCTCACCCTAGACCATGACACCCAATGCTCTGTCCAGCCGGGCCTTGAGCGCTGACAGGGATGGAGCATTCACAACTTCCTTGGGCAACCCATTCCAGTGCCTCACCACCCTAACAGTAAAGAACTTCCTTATATCTAACCTGAACTTCCCTGGCTAAAGTTTGAACCCATTACCCCTTGTCCTGTCCTATCACTACAGTCCCTAATAAAGAGTCCCTTCCCAGCATACATCATCAGCCATCTAACAGCCCCCACCATGACTTCACACAGCAGAAACAGTGAAATCCCATGTTGCTCCGTTGCCCTACAGCATGGGTCTATGGGCATCCCATAGCTCATGTGGGCTCCTGATGAGCCAAGGTGTCCTGTGCTGTATGGCACAAATGCCTGTGCTCATGGCCAGAACTGAAACAATGGATTAATATCCTCCTTCCTGACTTATCCCATGACATGCTGCTTGAGCACTGGAGCAGCTTCCAGAATATTCCCGCTCAGTTATGTAATTTCTTGTCTTCTTTCACCCATTCACACTGTTGCTGGCAGAGGTAAGAAACCTTCCGCACTCAGGAGAAGTTTACTATGAGGAGGTTTCTCTAAGCAAACTCCAGCTGGCAGAGGGGGTGTCAGGGAGCTGGGAGTGGAGGGTGACACCAGCACCTGCCCTTCCACACAGGCTGCAGCCCCACAGGCTTTGACCGCTGCAGGCAGAACTGATGCCTGCTCCTCACAGGGACACCAACAGCCACAGCCAAGGTGGGGAACCCAGCCTGTCCATGGAGGCACCCTGTCAGGAGCAGTGAGAAGGGAGCACAGCAAAGGAGCAGCAGTGTGGGGCTCCTGGCAACAGGGCTGGGCACCCAGAGCCCAAGCACTGGGGCTCAGCACCACTGGCTCCAAGGTGGTGGAGGGAGGTTAGGGACATGTGAGGCTGGTCAAGGCCATTCAGACCCACCAGTGCCTGCAAGGCAGGCAGCTCATAGCTCTGACAGAATTCTTCAGCTTCAGTATGGTAGCTCATTAAAACAAAAAGATTATCTGCCACATTTACTGGAACCTATCATCCTACTTTGTTTCTTATATAATTCATCTTTTGGGTTCAGCTCTGGCCAAAGGCCCAGATTCAGGACATATTTCCCTTTCCCTACTCCAAATAATACAGTTATAAAGAAAAGCATTAAGAAAGATGTGACCAATTTTGTCCACTCAGAAGTTCAGCCCTAGTGAATGTACTTTTGGACATCTTTCCAGAAGAGATTTATCTGAATTTGTATTAAAAAGCAAGATTCTCATTTGCAGTGAACCAAGCTACAAATCTTAGCAAATCCCAAGAGTGTCAGAGGAGTAGCAGAAAGCCCAGACCCTGTAGGTGCTGAGCGTGCTGACTCAGAAAGCTGTTAAGCTCCCTCCCCCTGCCCCCCCAAGTGAACAATACTAATAAGATTGGCCCCTGGGACCAGAATCAATCTATTAACCAATAAGATCTGGAGACCTTGGCTTCTCTCTCATATTTTCTACAAACTGTACTGTTTCTTGTAAAGCAAAATCCTTATGGTATAACTCTCTCGGGATTACAGCAGTGTTTCCCATATTGTATTGCTGCATGATAAGGAGCTAAATATATTAATATGAAAACAGACACCAGCTCAGAGGGGGGAAAGTAAAAAAAAAAGACCATTAATGTAAAAAATAAGAAGAAATATATTTTGGCAGAAAATTTTCTAGTAGTGAAAAAGCCCCTAGAATCTTATGAGATTACATTAAAATGATAAAGGAAAAGTTGTTTAGGCATTAGTAGTTATATTGAACTCCATGCGCTACAGAGAAGGTATAGGGTATGCATACATGTGGAAGGATGAAAGCTAGTTAGAAGCCAGCTCGTAAATTTGTTAACCCTTTAAGAAGAAATAACTGCTTAGAAATACCCAACTGCAGCAACACACTTGACCAGGAACCTCCCAGAATAAGCTTTCAAATAAAACAGTGTATTTGCCCACTCACATGAGAAAGAGGTGCTATCCCATTGTTTTGGAAGCATGTTTGAGGTCATGCACAATGTTCGAGGTCATGAAGAATGCTTGAGGTCATGCATAATCCCCTTTATCCACTTCAAATGTGCCTACCATTATAATACTGTGACAGCAGTGATATTAAAAGAGTAACACTAGTTTTACCATAACAGTTTCAAACACCCCGTTATTTTACTGCATTTTTACTTTTTTCACAGGGCTGGGGGACTGCGTCTCACGTCCACGGAAATCACGTCAGGTGGGAATTCTGAAAGATTATAGCTTAAGCAGATGGAAGATTAGGCCTACCCTATTCCCAAGGTAGAACATACGTGCAGCTTCAAAGAGTTGTTCAGAATTTGTTATGGCACTAACAAGAACAGAATTAGTTATCATTATTCCTGGGAATAAGAACGCTTGATCCAATGAACACAAACCTAGGGTTCTGAGAGAAAAAAAAAAAAAAAAAAGGACAATAATTCTATTTGAACCTGGCAGCCACTTTCACTGTCCAGCAGTCATTGGCATTTATTGTTGATGTCTAGTGACTGCAAGATTATCCAGGAAAATGGTTACTTTCGTCTTTTCTCTCTATAGTTCCTGCCCAATACTGTCACACATAAAGTCTAAAATCCAGGAAAGAACCTTTACGTTCTTAGATTTGCCTTGAAACAATGGAGCCTTCCTACAGCACTGCATTTATTTTCTTTTAATAGGAACCAGAGCCCAAATATCACATTTGGCTATGCTGCCCTTTTGCAAATAAACCCTGAAGGAATATGAGGAACAGATACTGTAGTTAAGGGCTCACCAATGCCTGCAGTAACACCAATCTATGCATCTCACTGAACTGTGCCATTTAGGAAAGGGCAGAGAGAAGACTGGGCAAGAAAAAAAAAATCATGCTACATCCAAGCTTACTTAGTTTAAAAACAATAAAAGCCTAAGACACAGAAGTGGCTGTTTGCTGTTTTCTACTTCTTGCTGCTTTATTTTTAGTACCCTTGTAGCCATTGCGTGGTCTTTGTCAGTTTAGTTGCTCAACTCAATTTTTAAATCTCATGAATAAAATACAAATCATGTTCAATGAGCATTTTAGGAAATAAAAACCAGACTTAATCTATTGAATTCCATAATCCTTTTCCCCTTACAGGTGGTCTGCAGCTTCAAAGCATCTCTGCCTATTTCACCAGACTTGCTCCTCCTCAGATCACAGGCTATAGTTTCTTACTGGTTCGTCCCACTGGAGACAATTCATTCTAGGAAGTATACCAGGGCTGTCTCCCATACCTTCAGCTGTTCTAGAGAGCATATCACACCATCAGCACCCTTACTGAAGAAAATGAACTAAAACAGATTCCAACTAGATGATGTGAAGAGCAGCCCAGCTCGAGCAGAGTGCTGAGTTGTGTCTCAGCATTCAACAGCTGTTAGCAAATGATGCCCTTCCTATCATTTTAGAGAGCAACAGATTTGCAAGAACAGAGAAGCCTGGAGAGCAAAGAAAAACTTCTTTCTTGGTTTGCTCATCCTGCAACACTAAACACCCAAATTGTGTAATAAATACTTTTAATAGCGTCTGAGAAAATAAAACAGTAACTAGTTACGTTAAAAATTATTTTAATATAAAGAAATATATAGTCTTGGGTTTAGAAATAGAGCCTGAAAGTAGAAGTCTCCTACCTCCCTTTGTGGTGACATGCACACGCTCTGCTCAACCCCTCTCTTAAGCAAATCTCAGCCTTTAACAGCCACATAATAAGCCCAATTATTAAACTTCTCATTTCAGACTGAACTTCCCAGAGAGTTCTGTTTTATTTTTATAGCCAATAATGTAAAATAGTTTAACTTCAGGATATCATTTTCCTAGGGTTTTGTAGAATCCTGGTATCATTGTGGCACTGATTCCATGGCCCAGTTTCCATTTTCAGGAGGGAAAAAAAATACAAGAGAAAAAAAAAGTTGTAATTGACATGGGGTACCTGCTCGCTACCCCTTTTGGAGCTTCAGCCAGGCTCAGATGCATGACTTGAAAGATGCAGTACCATCACTGCAATGGCACAACTCCTGTTTTACACCTGGGTAAATCATTTCAACTATCACCTGTAATCCAGTTCTAATCCCCCACCTAACTGAGGAAATGAAAACACCCAGTGTGAAGCCTGAGGACTGTGTGACCCTGGTTTACCTGTCCCCCTGTCTCCATACACAGCACAGAGTGAAAGGAGCTCATTAGCTCCCTTCTGCAGAGGCTGTTGCCAAGAGCATATTCCTATCTTTGAGGTTTCAGTGTCTGATGTGGGGCGGACAGCCCTAACTGTGCCATCCCGTGCAACCACCTCCTGCTTCCCAAGGGAGAGGCGATTTTAAACACCTTTTGCCTTGTTCTCTCAGACTGCAGATGGGTCAGTGTGGTGACAATAAAATGATCATACTAGGAGTGATCATGAGCTTTTTCCCAACTAAAGCCTCTGTCATCTATTTTAGGAGGTCTCACGTGTCTCTTAGCTGTCACTTCTTATAAGTGTACAACTGTTCTGAGGACATTGTACTATTGTATCTCCCTCCATCAGATCTGGCTCAGCTGTTTTTTCCCCTCCTCCTTTGCAGGAGTTACCTTAGGTGCCAGGAGAGTTCCCTCACAGAATTTATTGTAGCGATCTTAATTAAATTAATATTCCCGAGTGCAAGGCCACTGGGATCTGAGGCTGATATGAGGTTCATCGACTTTCACTTAGAGGGTAAAGTTTCCAGTTTTCACTCTCATGAGGCAATATGAAAAATTTATGACAGAAGCAGGAGAACTCTTGCTAGAGGCAATGACATCCCTGTGCAATTAAAACACTTTCAAGTGTCTTTCTTTCCCCTCCCTTCTCTTTCCACTCATCTCAGAAAACAATATACAGAGCAACTTTATTCTGCACCGCACATCTTTAACTTAGACTTATGAGCAGTTGACAAATTATAACCTGATCATAAGAAATTCCTTGCAGTTTGAAATGTAACACATCGTACAAGGTTGTGGCCAGATGGTAAGAAGCTTTTATTTTTAAAGAAAAACAGTTTTAAAGCTTTCAAGCAGAGAAGAAACTCCCTCCAAAAACAGCAAGAGAGACCCTCTCCTGTACTCCTGAGGAGATCACAGCAGTTCTATTGACCCCCTCCATGAGCAGTTGCAGGAAAGGGCAAGGCTGAATACAAGGGCTCCCAAGTTTTATCTGTGCTCTGCAGTTCTGGTGGGAGGTGCCTCCTGGAACCATCCCAAGAGCCAAGCTGTGGTAAGTAACCACACCAGATAGTGTCATCCTGCTGCAGTCTGGGCAGAGGCAATACCCCTTTTAGAGAACCAAACACTGAAAGCAGAAGCGACACCCTGTGACTGCCCCATGCTCTTGGGCCAGCTACACTGCTCATGGAGAGCTCTGCTGGCAGTTCTGAGATCCAGGATGGGAAGAAAACCTCTTTATTCTTTCTCATTTTGCACAGCTGTGGAAGCGAGAGCTTTGGGGCAGTCAGCCATTTCATAAACTTATGCTGAAGTATGGTTGTGGATGCAAACTATGGGAATAAAGAAACAATAAATACTCAATAGGCACGACAATGCCATGGTCCTTTCTTACCTAACCGGAGGATATTATTTGTTGCAAAATGCATCACAGAGCACACTGCAGCAACCAGAGCTAACTGTAACTTGCAAATAGGAGACTTCTTTCAATGACCATGTATAATTGCTCTTAACAGCATGTGCCCTGAGAGAAAAATTTACTTTAATAGCCCATGCTTAATTCTGAGTATGCTCATCTTTCTTATCTCTGCATAGTTAAAACTGCTGCAACACAGTAGTCTTTAAAAGAAAATACTATTTATTATTCCCCAAATCAGTAAATAATGAAAAAGGGAAGCTATAATTTCTTAAAATTCACTTCAGAATTTAGGCCTGAGTAGCTTCAAGGACGTAAATATTATAGATACCCACCAGCTGATCCAAGCAGAGCTATATCGTGCTAAATACTTTCTTACTCTGATCATAATGGCAGTAACATAAAACACACCTTGAACTACAGGTACACAATTTTGCACATGGTGAAACATTATGAGTCTAAATTCACTTTGATCCTAAGGTGGATCTGTTGTTTTGTCTTTGGGAAGCTTTAAAGAAACCTTCTATCCTCATGTCTCTGCCCTGCCTCTGCCTTCTCACTGCAAGTCCAGCCCCTCTTTTGGCAGTGTTTCAGAAGTGGGACAGTGCATACAGCCACGTCAGAAACCCAACACAAAAAACAACCCCCACCTCCATCCTCAGTCACAAGCCCTGTGCACCTGTCCTGTGACAACGCAAAGCTCATCTGGTCCCAAAAGACAGCTCAGCAATAGAGAGGTTCTGCTGTGTAAAGCAGCAAGAGTGACAGTACGTTGCCTGCACCCAAGCCTATGGCTCTTGCCAACACACTCTTTACCAAGAACACCAGTCAACTCTCAAGGGACCATTACTGACTGTTCCCAGTGACATGAGAAACAGAGTTTGTGCACCTCCTGAAATTAGACAGCAAAACTTCTTTGGTACATCCTAGATCAACAACACTACAAAGGCAAGATACTGTTTATCACACTAAACAGAAACGTGTCTCTGTTTCCTTTTGCTGCTGCAAATGACTAGCATCCCTGGTATCTCTCACCGTACATTTTGCTCATTCACTCTTGTAGCAGTGAAGACCTTTTATAATTTTTATTACCATACAGGCCTTTTTTTCATTCCATTCATGACCTAGTCTTAAGGCTCAACTGCTGTGTCAACAATAAAGCACACCAGAATTGCATACCTTGGAGGCACTTTCTCAGCATTGGTAGCTAGGATACATGAGAAGCCCAGAGCCAGTGCTACCACCTATCACTTCCTATGCCAAAAGCACCTCCTTCAAGAAACATTCTGCTTGATTTTCCACAGCTGCATTGACTGACTAGTGCGATGCTTCAGGTGCGTAAGATGTTCAAGTGCTATGTAGGACTTCTTCATATAAGAAAGGGCAGGAGCTCTTAAGTGAGACATATAAGAGGACATACAGATCCTTCAAGCCAAAGCTAGAGGAAGACAAGTTGTAACTGTCAATCAGTAGAGATATCCTGTAAAAGAAATGCAGGCTCGTCTCCAGGACAGGACCCAAGAGCACACAGGAACCGGATCCCCTCTTTGGAGGTGGGCATCTTTGAGTCGGTGCTTCAGGCAGGAAAAGGGTGACTTCAGACAGATAACCCAGCTTCTGGGAGAGAGGCAATGAAGCACAGCCTTTTAGATGTGATTTTAACAGCTGAACAAGCACAAAACGTCACTCAACCACCAAATGTGTGAAAAAGAGAGAAGCAAGCAAGGTACTACCACAGGGCCAACCTCCAAGTATGACTGATTCCACCTCATTTTCTCACATCATGTATGATGATCAAGTCAGAGCTTTAGTTTAAACATATGCACAACAACGTTTGGTACACTGATCTGATCTTTCACGGTACATGGTGTAACTATCACATTGCTGTATGCACAACTGTGCTGAACTCTTCAGCTGGTACAAAAAGCCTATGCAAAGTACAATTTCTGAAACTCTGTAAGGGTAAAATTTCTGAAACGCATAAAGAAAGGGTGGGGAAAGAGGCTGCATTGATGATGGTTAGTGTCACAAGTAAGTGGAAATGTCAGTCCACCAGACAAGAAAGAGAAGACTGGGATATTGCCTTTTTTGAATGCATCAATGTATTAAACTTACCATCTAAGGTAACCTTTAACCATTCCTGCTGTCAAGAGACTCCCACGCTAAAGACACACAAAGATAAATAGATATCAGCTTAAAGCTGAATTTGGAAGAAAAGTATAACCACTGGATAAAGTAACTCATTAAGGTATAGATGGCGATGACAACATAAAGCATGAAAAAGCAGGAACTCTTGCTGTCTTCAAAACATCCCTGCTAATACCTCATGTTTCTATGCAGTGGGAACTGCTCTGCTTATCACAAATTCAGGAAGATTTTCTGTATCTTTTCCCTCCATCAACTAGAGTTCATATAAACAAGCTCTGGATGTTTCAATATCTCCTACATTTTGAAGATAAAGAGGGGGTTTCAAGCACACAATCACCCCACCTTCTCAATACAACCCCCTCACCTGGAAGTCATAATTCCCACATCTTGAGAAAATTCAGCCTACCACCTTCATTAAGTGGGCAAATTAAAAAGCTCTATTCAACAAGCTCTGTGATAACCTCAGCTGAACATGCAAAGCAGGAATGTCCTGAAGTATTTCAGCTGCTTTCAAAGTGAATGTGTAGTTTTGTCCCAAATTGGGAAAATCTGAGGTGAGAGCACCAGATTGGTCAAAGAGTCTGTATTCACAGGCTTCTGTCATGGATGTCTCAGAAAATCTGGCAAATCATGCAACATCAGCACGCTTCACTGTTTGTATGTAAATGATACATACAGTACTACCTTACATTGTGAGGGATTTTTGAGGATAACTGCTGTAAAGCACACAAGGACCTCAGATAACCCCGCAGTCAAGAACTACACCAAATACATAAAGGATAAATTGGACAGGCACCTTCACTTTTTCTGTCGTTCTTACCCCAGCCAGTGGACAGATCAACAGCTGCTGCAGCCTAGTTAACGAAAGCAGGAATTTGGGGCACCAAGGGCAATTGATACTGCATTATATATTTTGCCAATTTAGCCTCAGTAAAGAAATCTATATTCCCCATCTGCACAGTGTTTTGCTAACACAGCATAAGACAAATAGTAACCACTGGCTGTAATATGAGAAGCGAGGGATGAAGGAATTCATGAAGTTCAGAATAGTTTCCCAAAGGTCAGAAGCTCACATCACCAAAACAGCACTTGGGGAGATCTGGGACTTCACTGTGAGAGCAAATACAAGCCCGAATGGAAAAATCCTGTGTGAGAGATTGTATCATAATTGGTGTCATGGAAAAACCTTCTCTTCTTAAGGCAGAAGAAATAGATGGGATGATGAAGGTTATAAGAGGCATCTTGCACTGTAACTGACCTTGAAACCCTCCTTTTCTCTTGGCCTGATTAAGGGAAAAATACTTCGTTAGAAACTCTCTTTGTCCTCCACATGGATAAGCACAGTAAATAAAAAAAAAAGGGAGAAGGAGAAAAAAATCAATACAAGATGGCTTCAGTTTAACCAGCGTGTTACAATGAATAGGCTTATGTAAGTTCACTCAAAATCTTTTCCTACAGTAAGGAGGAGCACAATTGCTCCCACACCACCAAAAGTTGCTAAATTTTAGTGTAGCATTACTTTCGTAGGTGTCATATAACAAAAAGAAAATGCAGGTGTTCTTACTGTCCAAGGACAGTACTTGTATTAGAGTGCAAAAATTACTAACCTGAAATAAACTCATCGGCTCTAATATGGTGGTTGTGACAGCAACCACTACTACACAGTACAAGAAAACGCAAAACCTGCCACACACATAGAACAAGAATAAGTAGGGATAATAGAAGTACCTCTTCCCGTCTCCCTCAGAAAGAAGATTTATGCTCTGGAAGAAGAACTAACATCCCATCAACGCTTTTTGGTTAAAGTAAACAGGTTTAAACCTACACAAAATCATAAATGTGTACGTTTTCTTGATAAATAGCCCAATCAGCTTAATGAGCACTGGTGAATTCCTGTTCTTGCTGGTATCTTGTAGCCGTCAGTTCTGCAAGGAAATGCCATGTTGTATGAAAACACAGTCCAGCTCCCAATTTCTCTCTTTTCTCTCTTCCTTACATAGAATCATATATATTCTCACTGAAACAGCTGTGTGATCCTGCCTGACAAAAACGAGATGGATACTAAGAAACAGAAATAGGGGGTAGGAAAATAAGCAGATGGTCTTGCTTTACTATGCAGGTGTTGTTCAGCAATTTTTCCCACCAGTGAAGCTGCTGTATTTTGCACAATGTTTTCCCAATTCACTAGACAATCAGGAACAGAATAACGTGAATGCTCTGTTCTGCTACGATGTGCTGAGACAGCAGGTTATCGCTGGTGACTCTGAAGCTTGCTGACATCTGACATGAATTCCTGGCATGCTGACTTTTGAAAAATCGATGGGGACAGACCTCAGAGAAACAGAAATAGCTGTGAAGTTTAACACTCCTGAAACTGTTCAGGCTTGATTGGCTGGTGAACATGGAAGGTCAGAAAGAGGAGCACTGGATCCTCATCAGTAGGAACAGAAGCAGATTATTATAGAAAAAATCACTCCGAAGTTTCATAGCTTACTGTTCCTGTGAAATAGCCGAGATCAGGAGATGCATAATGTGCAGCAGACCTCTTCTTTATTAATACAACCTTAAGCTAAGGATGAAAAATGTATACTGGCACACAGAAGGGCTCAATGGAGTGCTACAAAGCCATCGCTTGACCTCCATTTTAGATTATTTTGGAGCACTTCCTAAAGACTTTTGTTAAAGGAAATAGTTTAGTCATAGCCACACTGTTGATACTACATTTCACTCTTCAGAGTGGAAGTGGGAGGGAACTGTTAAGCTCCAGGATAAGAGTACCTGGAATTTTATGGTTTACTTAAAACATGGATGTAGCATTATTACTTGCCTTGTTGCAAACAAACTGATACAATGCGCATCACTTCAATATAGACCAAATCACACAAAAACTGCAAACCACCTTCCTACAGAATTAATTAAGCACAATTTCTTATTCGGCCTGATTGTCTATGTGTGTTAAGGGTTCACATAGAGGGAAACATCGAGTTTCCCTCTATGGGAAACATTTAAAGGGAGACCAGGACATTTAGGACATTTCCCTCTATAGGACATTTAAAGGGAGGCCAGCAAGCCTGTTTGAAAAGCTTTGAGAAAATACAAAAAAAAATTGCATTGTAGCTTTCCTTTCTAAATAGAAATGGAAATAAATCATAACAATATAAGGAAAATAGAATGTTTTTGTAATTGTAACATGTAGTTAAAAGTCTGCTTGTTAAATGAGCAGTTATGGCTGCATAGAGTATCTCCCTAGTACCTTCCATCTAAGTGATCCAAAAGTACTTCAAAAGTTTAATGAGATTTGCTTGGCATACAAATTAGGTTATGTAGCCTAAAAGTAAATTGAAATGAGCTGAAATCTTCTAACTAAACTATAAGATGGGTTAGCAATATGAGGTCCCACCACTGATGGGGGCTTCCAGGGCAGTATTCGATACAGTGGTCTTGGTGCTATTAAATTGTATTAGTTCAACCTCATGACAATATTCCCTTTTTGAGTATGCAAAGATATGCACTGCTGAAAATTATTAGACATGAAGAGGCAAAGAAGGTAGATGCTTAACACAGTCAGTCCCTCTCTCCCACTGATGTTTGGGACAGCCAGCTGTGGTGGATGGGTCCCCTGGCTGCAGCAGTATTTGCAGTACCCTCTATAATGGCAGCACAGCAGCCAGACTTTCTGCCCAGGCCCCCAGCAGCCCTACAGAGGTTTTTTGCCCTTTCCCAACATCTTTCCTCTCCTCAAGGCAAACATAAACCAGATGAGGCACACGGCATCACTCTCAGCAGTCACAAAACAACAGAAAGATGAATAAAGCCTACTCCTGGGAACTTCTTTGCTAGGATGTGAGGGCAGACCATATACAGCAGCAGAGAGTGAGTTAATACTCTGGTAGATGGGGAAGACAAAAAATGAACAAATTATTATGTACTCATAATCCCCTGGTGCAACTCACTGACCCTTCCAAAAATCAACCAAGAAAAACCCACCACTTCTAACCCACATCTGTCTTCTTGTCCATTCTCCCCCTAAAGGTTTTTCAGATTTTGCTCCTGGACTTCTCATCAACAGTTCCTAGCTCCCTAATAAAAACCGTGTAACACCTTTCAGCCTCCAGTGAACTCATTCCCCCCCCAAAGCCAGTGTTCTCACCCAGTCTTGGTCTCATCTCTGAAATCTATTCATCACCATAGGATCCTGTGCTGCCAACTCAACAGTGAAGGCAAATGAGCTCATTTTTGTCTTCATCTTTGGGGCAATTCAGTGTTGCCTACACGGCTGAGAAGACTTGACTTGATTCTGCTGCTGAATGTTCTGACAAAGGGACAATCAATAAGGGAAGTATGAATTGCTCTACCTTGTTTCATAAAACATCTGCGCATCAGTGGCATGGCCAGATATAAAAACGTCAGTATCCCACAAAGATACTCATATTTGGAGGTAGATGGAAACTGGACAAGCAGACACTGTGAACACAGGAGAGGGGTGAAAGCTTTTTTCACCTGTATTTTTCAGTAAGACCTTTCTCTTACAGATTAAATAATGGCATCATGCTTTAGAATGCAAGTAATATAAAAATCTTATTAATACACCTTACTGAAACCAAGTAAAAGGACATTGTCAAGTGCTCTTATACAGTTTCTAACGTAGGCATTTCACTCTCCACTGATTGTACAATAAACTCTCAAGAGTTTGAAAATAACATCTCTTTCTCTACTTGCTCGCTCTTACACTAGTTGGTAAACACAGTTTCTGCACTTATGGACACAAGACAAGATGGTAATGGACTTCTGAATTCAGTAGCAGTTAAGTAGTGTATCAATGGGAGCAACCAAGGTCACAGATCATTAACCCTGCTGCCTCTTTTATTTCACTTCTCCCCTCAGCTATCTTTTTAATTTTTCTGAAAAGGAAAAATGAAAGAAATAAAGAAACATTTTTCCATATAATGCATAATGTGCCATGCATGTAACCCGAATTGTGTTGATTTCTGGTAGCACAGCATGTAAAGTGCTTATTCTAGCAGGGCAGTATGAGTTCAGGATGCAATGACCCAACTCTTCCTTATGCATAAGTAGCCAAGAGAAGGAAAGGAGTCTCCCAGAAATGCATGCTTAGCAGAGTTTTCTAGCAGTTCTTTCATAAGAACAGACCTTTTACAAGCCGTCAGGAACTCTTTTTACTCCCCTCATAAGACAGGGATTTCCTCTCTTTATGGACACTCTTTTCACCTGTTTCACTATCTTCAACTCCAGAAGGGTTCTGTTCTTCAGAAGCTGAACTGAAAGTGCATCAGAAAATAAGGCACTACATACATCCCAGAGAGAGGAGAGGCATTCTAGAGAGGGCTTACTGATCTCTTTGCAGAGTTAGGCCCCTTATTATGGGGCCATTATTATGGTCAAGGAGACAAATATGATGCTCATGCTTTGAGTACAGTATCTGTAAACTCCCTGCCATGTAAAACTGCACAGCCACAATGAAATACCTCCGTAATAAAACTGCCAAGTGCGTCTGCAGTGGTTATTCGGCTCTCCTAGTAAATTCTCTTCATCCATTCCATGTATTTGATATTTAAATATCTGATGACTAGAGATGCATTGTGGTCAAATTACCTTATCTAAAAATATGCCTACAAGGGAAGTGCCTCATTTATTCACTCCTAAAGATTTTTCTTTTGAACATTATTTTGTTCACAACTATTAAGCCAAAGCATTCTAAAGGGAAACCAGCATAAGCATATAAAAACTGAATGAGAATTATTTGCCACATAGAAGATAGGTTTTTGAGTTATTTTCAGACTCAAAGTATAACAAGCTAACTCTATCCTGTTTAGGTTTGTAGTAAGTCCTGTTGCAGTACATTTCTTACTCATCCACATTCTGAGCTTAGTCCTGTACTTCCCCCAGAGCTGTGGAGCAAAGGGAGGGAAGTTTCCTGGAGGTTCTAAACTTAGAGATTTCAAAAGATCGAAGCTGTTTCATGGACACAGTAATAATCTTCAAGTGATCATTCAGAGATAATTATTTTGTAATGTATCTGTGCATGATTGTCTTAATTCAGGGTTTATTTTTAGACTATCATATTTTAGAAGATTCTGGATAAAATATACCAAGAATCTAAAATCAATCCAAGATACTGGGGGGGAAAAAAAAAATCAAAGCAAATCTGACTTACTAACCACAGTAATAGTAATCATTGTATACTCCAAGGTGATTGGCCAGAACACAACACCCTAAGCAATATCCTCCTATTTATTTATAAAACCAGCCATCCTTTTTGAATGCTGAACTCAATGCATTCACTGCAAAATCTGTGGAATGCGTACATCTCCTGCATCTCTGTTCTGTGTTCAGCAGTAGCAGTCATTTTTCTCATTCCTAGTAGCTGGTGCAGTGCTGTGTTTTTGACTTTCAGCCTGGGAACAGCACTGATAACACCAGTTTTTTTAGTTGTTGCTCAGTAATGTACTCTGACCAAGGACTTTCTGAGTGTCAAGCTCTGCCAAGGAGGAGGGGAAACTGGGAGGAAGCAGAGACAGGACACCTGACCTAAACTAGCCAAAGAGGTATTCCATACCACAGCACATCATGTCCACTATATAAACTGGGGTCAGTTACCTGGAAGGGCTAGATTGCTGCTCAGGTCGGGCTGGGTATCGGTCAGCAGATGGTGAGCGGTTGTATTCTCTCCCCTTGTTATTTCCCTTATCATTATTATTATTGGTGGCAGCAGCAGTGATCTGTGTTATACCTTAGTTACTGGACTGCTCTTATCTCAACCTGTGGGAGTTACATTCTTTCCATTCTCCTCCCCATCCCTCTGGGAGCAGGGGGAGGAAGGGAGGGAGTGAGCGAGAGGCTGCGTGGTTCTGGGTTGCCAGCTGGGCTTAAACCGCGACAATCTCCAATGTCCCTGCAGAGCCTCCTGATTCCTCCTTGGCCATTTTTTATGGTTGAATCCCTAATGTCAGACACTTTAACTAATCAGAGCGTTAGTTCTTACCATGCTTATTTCTGGAAATCGGAACACTCTGCTGCCTCTGAAATACAGAGATCTTCTCTCAGATGTTATGCATTGTACTAAAACAAAAGTTTTATGGCAGGAGTCACTGAAATATAGCACAACAGAAAAAGAATGATCTAAACACTATTTAAAAATTTGGGAAGACAAAACCACACCATTTAAATGGCCTTTTCTTATTTCTGCTTTGGTAAGACAGTGGATGCCGTGTATAATACAGACTTTTAGCTCTGAGCTGTTGACAGCATTCAAGAAAACACAAATTCCAGGAAATCAAGAAACTCTTACAATTTGAAATTCTAGGAAACCCACCAGATGGACTCCCTTAGTGTGAGACAAAGAATGTGACCATAAATATTATCATTTGAGGCTTTACCTCAAATTGAAAGTTTAGAAGCAATTGAACTCCTCTGTTTCTCTGTCCAAATCTGTCTACAGTTCTAAGTTATAAACAAAAAGGATGCCTCAGTCCCCATGATTTCAAGGACGGTGGGCTATTTCAAGAGCAGTGAATTCTAAATGCTTAGAGGCACAAATGCTTTTACTGTCAAATGATGATTTATAACAAACACATGGGCAATGAATAAACCCAGTGAAGATCTGGAGTGAGGAAGAACACATCCACAACAAGATAAAGACCCACGTTCACTGAAAATGTGAAACAGTGACAAAGTTTCTCAGCTAGCAGTAATGAAATTGAAAGCAAGAGAACTGCAGAAGCAGTCCCAAGTCCAGAGTCATGTGCATGGCTTTGTCCCTGTGTAGCCTTAGGCTATTGTTTTGGAAATGTACATTACAAAGTGTGCAATATTCTTAGCACTGCCAAAAGTGCAAAACTTCAAGTTCTTCAGATCCACCCCTAGAAGTTTTCCCCAGGAGGCCCAGTCAGAGCAGCCAGTGCACAGGCTTCAGGGAGGACAGGATCCTGACAGTAGCTCCAGAGGTGCTGTATGGTGCATCAAATCCCCAGGCATGCTATGCGCCTCAAAGAGAACATCATGAACATCCAAGACAGTGCTTGAGGCCTCCCCCAGTCCTGAGCATTTTACAATCAGAGTGAGACCAGGTCATTTAAAGATGCATTGTCTTCTCTTCCACGTCGCTCTAAGCCCTTAAAGCACATTACAAAGTCAGTCCTTTTAATCTCTCAATTCAGTGTTTAATACATATCTTCCCTCCAGACCAACAGAGACTTCAGTAAGTCATTTTTGCAACTTTCTAAGCAGATTTAAAGGAACCTAGACCAAAAAGGCTTAAAATTAATGTGGTAAAATAACTTTTTTCAGTAGTTAAAGCTCAACAAGAAGGTAAATTTACATGTGCTCCAGATATTTTTTAAACTTCATTGGCCCACTGTACTGAAATGTAACTTGTTTTCTTTGACTTGGTTACTTAATATTATCATTTCACTATTACCTAATTCAAATAGGTTATGAGTGCATCTTTATAATGAAGATCCTTTCTACAGTATATTCTGTATAATGAACAGCCACACAGAAGCTCAGGGCACAATAAGACCTTTTATTTTCATTTCAGAAAGTCAGAGCTCTATATTTGAGTTCAAGAGTTGTTAACTATTGCAGATAGCATTCTGGGAAATTTTGAGATTTGAGTAGCTGTTTCACAATCATGAGTTAATTTAATATGCAACAAAACTCAGTTACGCAGAAAGTGACTGCTGAGGGGGCCGATGCATAGCCCCAGCTATCACAGTATTACAGCACACTGATACCACTGTCAACCATGACCCCACTACCCAGGCTGTGTGAGAGGGCAGGATCAGAGCCTGACACTTAGCTCCCACTCTCAATTTTCTAAAGGCTACCTGTAATGCGGGGCTCTCTGTACTTCAGTTCCCCATCTCTTAAACAGGGATAACAGTGACAAGATCTTGGGAGTTCAGTTTCTGCACAAAATGTGAGAACAGAAACATCTTTGACACCGAGGACAACCTCTGATCTCACAAATCCAAGGACCTGCTGTCCACAAGCAGTGAACAGCACGTTAAGAGAAACCACTCTCTAAGAGAAAGCAAGAAAGCATTGTCCTTTACTGGCCCCTTTGATTTTATCACCTGTCACAGGATCAAGTGGTCCTTTCAAAATCTGTGAGAGTTGAAATATTATGGCTCCACAACAGCAGACAAGAAAAATGACCCTATTTTTTATTTTTTGCAAGGTAAGCAGGATTCAAGACGGAAAAAAAAAATCATATTTGTAAAATGCTTCTTATAAAAATTAATTCTGAGGACAGAGTTACTACAGGTGAAAAGTATTTGTCTCTACTGATTTGTTTGGTTTGTGACATTGCTTCATTCTCTTTGAAGCTGGCTTTACGTATTAAAAACATCAAATGTCAGCCTGCTATCTTTTCCTGACTCTAATTCTGCTACTGACTCATAAAAGAAAATATCCTGATTATGTAGTTACCATTAGTTTCTATTAAGAGCCCTGACTGGAAGGCACAAACACTGAGAATTAAAGCAATGACAGTATTAGGTTTTGCTTTATGCTTTTTCACTTATAAGCACTAGGATTTTCATGAGACTCTTCAAGGGTATGTAAGAGCAATCTTTTTTCTTTTTAGGTCGGTCTAATGCAATATCTATGCAGAATTGTAATGCGAATTATGTGGAAATGTCACTAAAGCTGGGGCAGTAGTCAGCCTTCTTCAGGATTTTGAAAAGCAGTGACATTCCTTTATAGAGTGGGTTTTTTTAAGACTGTTCATTTGTATTATTGTATTGCAGAGAAAACGTGCCTGTGGATCGGAACTCTGCAATGCTAGGCACAGAACAAAAGACAGTCACCATCCTGCAACCCAAAAGACTGGCTACGTTCCCCTTGGACTTGAACTTTTTGTCCTGAAACACATATTTAAAATAGAGGACTGGATATTTAGAACTTCATGAATGGAAAACAGAAGACGCAGATGCAATTTAGAAAAGCAGCAGAGAAAGCCAAGATGCAGATCAAGCCTTTGTTTCGAGAATATGAAAGAAAGGTACATGACAGCGGTTTTGGATAAGCCACTGCCTGGAAAGGTGCTCAGCTCTTGATGTAGTCAAGACACAAACCTCTGAGAAGTTTTCATCTACATACAAGCAAGTTTGCCAATGACACCAAGCTGTGTAGTTCGGTTGGTACGCTGGAGGGAAGGAATGGCATCCAGAGGGACCTTGACACGCTTGTGAGGTGTGCTGATGCCAACCTCATGAAGTTTAACCATGCCGAGTGCAAGGTCCTACACCTGGGTCGGAGTAGTACCAGGCACAGCTACAGGTTGGGCAGAGAAGAGATTCAGAGCAGCCCTGCGGAGAAGGACTTGGGGGTATTGGTTGATGAGAAAATGAACATGGGCCGGCTCCAGTGTGCGCTTGCAGCCCAGAAAGCCAACCATATCCTGGGCTGCATCGAAAGGAGCGTGACCAACAGGTCGAAGGAGGTGATCCTGCCCCTCTACTCTGCTCTTGTGAGACCTCACCTGGAGTATTGTGTGTAGTTCTGGTGTCCTCAACATAGTAAGGACATGGAACTGTTGGAACAAGTCCAGAGGAGGGCCATAAGGATGATCAGGGGACTGGAGCACCTCCCATATGAAGACAGGCTGAGAAAGTTGGGGCTGTTGAGCCTGGAGATGAGAAGGCTGCATGGAAACCTCACAGCAGCCTTCCAGTATCTGAAGGGGGCCTATAGGGATGCTGGGGAGGGACTCTTCATTAGGGACTTAGTGATAGGACAAGGGGTAACGGGTTCAAACTTAAACGGGGGAAGTTTAGATTGGATATAAGGGGGAAATTCTTTCCTGTTAGGGTGGTGAGGCACTGGAATGGGTTGCCCAGGGTGTTGTGAATGCTCCATCCCTGGCAGTGTTCAAGACCAGGTTGGTCAAGGCCTTCGGTGATATGGTTTAGCGTGAGGTGTCCCTGCCCATGGCAGAGGGGCTGGAACTAGGTGACCTTAAGGTCCTTTCCAACCCTAGCTATTCTATGATTTTATGATTCTATACATCCTATCCAATAAGCACGTTAGACACACCCTCCATCTTGTTCAGGTTTACCATGCAGTAAAAAGAATTCACAAGACCTCATATTTTATCTTAAACCCAAAGACAAAAGGTTTGTTGACATAAGAGAACAAATCTTATCAGAACAGAACCACACTTACTCCATCTCAAGAGCTGCATAAAATCAAACCATTCTCTTCCAGAGGAGCTCTTTTACATTTTATATACACACAGAAATACATTATAATGGAAAAAGAAAGACTCCCATCCAAAGTGAAAGACTAGCATTCTGTAATTGTATGATTTCAATTGCAAATATATAGATTTTTTTTTGGGGGGGGTTGGTGCTGGGGAGAGTTTCTTTGTGGTCAGTGGTTGTTATATTCCAGAAGACACAGAAAAAAATTAAGGAAGGATGCTGCTTCCAAGGAGCTGGTCTCCACAACTGCAAGGCAGGGTGACCTTACCTTATTAACATTTTGAAGATTTAAAGGCATACCACAAGACTATATACTCACACTAGAAAGATATTTGTGTTTCTAACTTAAAATTGAATGATTCATCTGATAAATCACCAAGCTTTTTTACAACAATGAAATTCAGTTCTCTTAATGAGGACCAGTAACTGTAGATTCAAAGACTGCACAAACCAGTCAGCAGGATATAATATGCAATATGTAACCTCAGGAAAAGCAAACTGGAAAAAGCAAGACCACTGGCTTTCATAAATCATTTTTTGACAGGAAGGTTATTTATCATGGGAAATAAGCTTAATCAATGATAGAATGAAACAACCTTAATAAAAAAGGGAATCAAGCTCTGTTCTGTTAAGAGCATTATAATTAATGTGGGTAGGGGGAGAGAGAAGAGGCAGAAAGAATTGTTACAGAGAATTGTTATTATCCTGACAAATGAATTCTGGATTGTTTCTAAAAGTTCATTTTCATCCAGCAGCTTTGAATGAGGAAGGACCAAAAATCACATTCTGTTTTCTAAGAAGTAATGAGAACTTTAGAGGGAGGTGCCCAATTAAGGAAGAGTTCCTCATATGATCAATATATTTCTATTTGATCTCAAGTGAATGACACAATCAATCATGACGACATTACAAATCAGCTTCCTTAAAAGACGTGGCAGGCCGAGGTTTTTGCAACTTACTGTTACATACAAAGCAAGCATTAGCTCTTCCAAAAGTCACAACTTTGGTCTCGGTTGATTAATTTTAGAAATCTGAGAGGAAAGTAAAAGCACCCAAGAGGAATTTTGTAAGTGTGATGAAATGTTTTCGTCAACATTACTACATGAATTGTTGTGTATTTATAGTAATTGTTTGGTTCAGTTACTTTTCACTTATTTTTACAACTACTTTTATAGGCAGATGAGAATTCCATCAGGTTATAAAAAGGTTCAGCAAATTTTTTAAGAACACTACACAACTTCATCTGCAAAAGGAAAAACCTCCATATACCTACTAGTATGCATCCCAATCAAAGGGAATATGTACCCCAATCACATGCATTTTTTTTCAATCCACTTGGCCACACCACCAACAGACAATATAAAGAATGGAATTATGAATGTTTGATTAATTCAAGACAAAATTTCTACCTGAAGCAAAATTCAAAAAAAAAAAAAAAAAAAAAACCAAAAAAAAAAGAACTTTGCCCCTAAGGGAAGTTCACAAAGGATTTTGTTGTAAATTTTTATGGAGAACATACAGTTGCTATAGTACTCCAGAATACATCCATGGGGAGAAAGGGAGGAGGGGAGGGAGGGAGGGAGGGAGGGAGGAAGGGAGGAAGGAAGGAAGGAAGGAAGGAAGGAAGGAAGGAAGGAAGGAAGGAAGGAAGGAAGGAAGGAAGGAAGGGAAAAATATGCATAAAGGTAAAATGCTGAAAATGAGAATGGAAAAATAAACAAAAAATTTTCTGGACTGACTTAGATTTGGTATTTCAATAAAGAAATCCAAAATTCACGAAACTCAGAGTTTATCCTAAACCATGAAGGTAACTTTCTACAAGAAACCCACCCCAAAGGGCCCATTCATTTAATAATATAATAATCAATTTAATAATTAGCAACTCTAGCTTAGACTTCTGAATTTCAGAAGAGTGGCTCTTTTGCCAAGCCTCTGCTCTACAGAAGACATTTTGCTCCCATTCCCAAAGCTCTTCCAAGCTCTGCTCAGTATTCCCGAGTATTCACACACAAACTATAGGTCAGCAAAAGCAGAGCAGCAAAGTAATTCTTCTCCAAGATATCATTTAAAAGGCTCTTAAACTGTTCCCAGACAATTTGTGAAAGGGAAGAATAAGATTATTAGGTATCTTACCTACTAAAATTATTCAGCAGCTGAAAGATCTGGAAAGCCAATTGGTTTTATACGGCAGTTGGTGAAAAGAACAGAATTTTTTATGCTTTAATGTGAAATTATTCATTTTTCATTTTATCTAAGGATCAAAAAATGTTTTCAGGTAACTTTTTATATAATCCCTACCATATATTAATCTCAGATTTTACTCTGCTTGATCCTACCAGGATTAACCCTAACTATTCTATGATTCTGTTTCTACGATTAAACTGGCGATGTCCCTGTTTACTTCAGAGAAGCAGGATCAGGATCTCTGGTCTTCAGGAACTAGTGATTTTTCCACTCACAATTTACATCAATACTGTGTCCTCAAACTGGTGGAGTAACACAGACATAAAGCGGCAGGTAAGTAGTATAAACACTAGGTTTTCAAAATGTTGTAGCCTAGTCATCTTCAGGTTTCACTGGGAATAGTTTCAATATTCTATTGTACAGAACACCTCCAGAATTCAGCCTGCTCTTCCTTCCCCATCTAGCATTGTCACCTAGACATGGCTTCTTGCCTGAAATTAAATGCTCAGCATTTCTTCCTTCATATTCTGTTTTACTGCATAACATCAGTGATGTAAAGCTGGGTTAGTGTTAATTTAATTACATGGTAGGATGGAGAACAGAACATGTTATTCCAGTGTTATTGATAGTAGCAGCACCTACTGATACCCTCATACATTCCCTCTGGAGAATGTACTGCTTTAATCATGCATTCTGCTGCAGTGCAAATGTGCTTTCCACTCTTTTACGGCATTGCTTTTAGGTATTTTCTATTTATATCCTCTAGAAATGCATGGACTGTGCTACAGATCGTAAACGTGTGAGTGTCACAAAAATGGAACCCAGTTCTGTATCTGTGTGTACATTTTTGCAGAAGTCATTAGAGCTGCAGAAGAATCTTTATTCTGCCGGGAAAGACACGGCAATAGTGACTGACCGTTTCTTTTCCCAGCTTGCTTCCAATAAAACATTTATTCATAATACATGTTTAGTGCTGCAGGTGCATTGTTACTGTTCAAAGAACCCTACTCAGTGTATAATGTGGTCTGCACTTCATCTTCTTGAAAATGAATCTTGAAAACTTCTTGAATTATAGATCTCCTCCTGCTTTTCAGTGGATCCGTAATTTTCTTCAGAAGATGAATTGCAGACAGCAGCACTGATGAGAATTAAACTAGCAAGGTTCATGTTAAGAACATAGTCAGTAAATCAAAAGCTGAAAGTAATGTCAGAGATGCAAAATCACAGACTGACAATATCCTGCGATACGAGGTATGATGGAGTCTGGTAATGAAGTCATGAGGTTAAACAGCAGCCTTTCACAGATACCCACCTGCTAAGGTACCATAAAACTGCGTCAGTGGAAGAAAAGGAAACCTCAGACAACTTATTCTAGAAGGAAGAGCCTACATGCATCAAAACCCAGAGTGCTAATCTTTTTAAATGCTAATAAACAATGCCAATAACCACAAAGAGCTTTCTGAAGTTACCACTGGGTATACACCACAATTGGAGGACCAGAAAGCTGTGTGTTCAACAGCAAGGGAAAGAAAATTTAGCTCTAAAAAAAAACATAGAAAAATTACCCAAAAAACATATTAAAATCTCTCAGTCTAAACCCATCACATTCACCTTTAGGAGCAATTGTATTGATCCTGTTTAACTGAAATAATTCCCTAGTAATACATGGTACATATATCAATTTATTGTATAAACATTTTAATAACACCTTCTGTTTCCCTGATGAATAATCCTGCCAAAATAATTTGTAGAGCAATCGCATTACCCACGTGAAGCACATATCTGCTCCAGCAGCTCTTTCCTTATCCATCTGTAGGATAGTGAAGACCTCCAAGAAAGGCAGAAAAGAGGATTCTTATCCTATATGTTTTATATTTCTGCCTTTAATAACATGCACATTCATCTCCTTGTGTCCTACACATTTCTGTTTCTATGTTGACAAATAATTTGCTGAGAAGAAACACACACACAACAAATACTTAATACAATATGCAGGGATTTAGCTGTGTGCTTCTGTTAAAGCTAAGGATAGTCGTGCAGCTATGTCTCTGTGCCTGCATGGACACTTCACCTCTACACAGAGAGGGCTTTAGGCTTCCCGGAGTGTCAGGCTTGAAGAAATTGATGGGCTATATTCTCATCTCAATGCATATAACTCTCTCTGCATGGGATTTATGTACAGAAACCTACATGTGGTAAGATAACCTTACTTTATAGTGGTAACCATATTAAATCAAAATGCTCAGCACTGGAAAACTCACACCTACACGCAGGAAGTAATCTTCCTCTTTCTAAATGAGATCTCTGAATTCTGCGCATGAATTTAATCCTTGTGAAAACAGACTGCCAGCTCTCAACATCACATTTCTCATTTAGCTCCAGAACTGATTCAGGACAAATGGAAGCACCATGCCTGTCCTCCACAGAGTTCAACAAAATCTCTCAACCCTGGCCAGGATACGAGGGTAATTCAAACTTCATGTCAATAAAATCTCCACGTTTCCTCAAATTTCCAAGTGCAATAGTGAATTCAGGGGTATGTCAAACAGGAGCTAAACCAGATCCAGCAATTTTCCACCGCCTTGATACATGCTTCCAAAAGAGGAAGAATTTAACAAGCCAGAGCTTCAGCTGATATAAATCAGCACCATTCCACAGAAGCTAATACAGCTGCATTGATTCACTGCCACTGAAGTCTTGAACTCTAGTCTCACAAATATGATAGAAAGTTCCATTTGCTAATGTAAATATATATTGATATATATCATGTAAATTCAGTGAGCAAAATGCATGATTCAGTACTTTTTTTTAGTAATAAATCGCTATAACAGGTAGGAATAAGCTCAGGGCTTTTAGAGAGCCCGATAATACACATGCTTCAGTCACACAGTAAACCTACAAGTACTCCGCTGCCTTTTAAAACACCTTTTTTCTTAGTGCCCCTCTCCTGGTGCAAGACCAGAAATTGCACAACCCCTCCTATGACTCCAGACAGCAAATTTAAAATACCCTTAATTGGAAGCTGAAAAAAACTAAGCATGCTGCACAATGGCTGAGACACAAGACTTATGGTTGTTTACTGTAACACTAAGACAGTCCCATTAACAAGAATGATGGGAAACTGCATCCTGGCATTATTCTTAGCAAAAGGCTTGACAAATATGTTTTGTAAATGAAGGAGCTACAACAGAGAAAACATATAATACACTTTTCCCCTCTTTTTCCCAGTGAAATGGTTGCATGTTTAATGCTTTATACATTATTCAAGGCTCCATTTTCCAGGGTTCATCAATACCCCAGTCCACAGCAGCTAGAAGCTTGTAACAACTGACAAATGTAGACAAAACACGCTGATTAACCCAAGAACAGTGGGTCAGAGAACAAACAGGAAAATTTATTGTCTTTGCTATATTACTGTTGGAATGGAGAAGTAAATGAATACCATATGTTATAGCTTATCACTTACAGTATGAGTGTATCATGAACAGCCCAGCATGTCCTACTTAAATAATACTGATGGATAACATGCAGGCAGCTTTTGTTCACTGCTGAGGTTTTGTCTTGTCTACATGTTGTTTATACTTACTTAGGGCGAGAGGAAGAGACAAAAGAATAGCAAGAGTCATGCTAGGAGCCCACACAATCCCCTTCCTCTACATGTCCATAATGAATCTAGACTGTGCCTACTACGGAAAGTATTGCAAAGAAATAAAAAAGTCTTCTTGGGATAAAAAGTAGATTATACAATATATTCTTAGACCAGATATTATATTATTTCCCAGCTGTATTTGTAAGCAGCTCTGCAGAGGACAAAGGAGAAACAGGGGAAAAAAAAGGCAGGGGCAGGGGGGGGAGAGGTATAGCAACCTGAGTTTTATTGCCTCTGCCTGCTGGAGAACTGTATGGAGATGAGCAATAATTTTTCTGTTCAGTACAGTACCTCTGAAGGTGACTCAGGAACCTGTGTGAACTATATTCTAGCAGAGTATAAGCAAAGCTCCATGTGGTGCTATTTCTCTATTGCCCTCAGTACCCTGTATAAGCAGACCATTACACCTATGCAAAGCAGGCCAAAATGCACCTCTCGATTGCTATTGGAGGGGCATTAGCATCTTCAGCACGATTCCTCAGGTCTCTAGTGTGAGGAGATCAGATTGCCTGGGGATCTCATCCCACACTGTCATCACACTATTTCAGACTTTATGCCGGTGCTGTGTGAATGGCAAATGGGTGGGAAAAGGCACCGTGTTCTTAAATATGGAATTCAGAGTCATTCCACATTCACCCTGCGAGTGCACCACAAAAGCTGCAAAGCAGTGTAGAATCAAGACCCACACAAAGGAAATAATTTAACAACATGTGAGATGCTTTTCAATTGTTATTAAGGTTTTTGCTATTCAATGGAAAAACAGAAAACAAAAGACACACCCCCAAAAAGTAGTTTTTCCCTAAATAACTGAAGGTAGCTGCAACTGAAGGGTCAGATTTATAATTTTTGGTAATTCAATTAAACCATTAATATTTATGACAGAAATAAATTTGGTCTGACACCTTTACAAGCAGGTTTTTACCAACAAAAAGAAGACATTCCCACCCCAACATGAATTAAAGAGAGCCTGTCTACTCAAAACACTGTATCATTTTAATTAAGATTTTGCAGTCACCACTTATTAATTTAAATCTGACCTATATCTCAGTAAAGGAATCTAAGCTAACAAGTCAGGCTGGAATAGATTGGAGTTCCTTTCACAAATCACAGTGATTTTAATGAAGCAGCTCAATATTCCAGCTGTATTTACTCTAGCATGATTTTGTGATGTATGGCAAGCCTCCAGTGAGAAGTATTTCAAAAAGGAACTCAGCTGCACAAAGGAAACCAGATAGGAAGAGTTCAAAATTGGACTTAGTTGTCCAGTTCTCAGGGGTCCAAATCTCATATGGGTCAAGATGACCATAATCAGCAAAATATCACATGGCAGTGATTTCTATGCATACGTGAATTGGTTCTTTAATACATCCTGTTCATTATTACTGGTAAATTTATACTTGGTATAAATGAAGGATACATATATTTACTGAGGTACAAAAAAAAAACAAAGCAAAAACCAACAAACCCTGAATTCAGCCCTTGGAGCTTCTTTACCCAGTTTAAACCACAACACTCAGTAAAGAATTTCTTCTTTCGCACTGTGCTTTTCAGCACCCATTTTCCTCCCAGAGCCTCAGAGATCTGTAGTTCCTGAAGGCTTCCAGTCACTTAAGCAGACCACAGCATGACTCAGAAGCTTTTCAGGATCTGTAAACTTTGCCATCCTCTCTAGCACTCCAGAAGATCACACAGACAAGCTAAGCACAAATATGGATCTCCAAAGCATCAAGGGCCCAAAATAACCTAGTGATAAACCCTCACACCAAGGCTGACCTGCCCAAGACATCATACACGACCATTGTCCCTGGCTTTGTCTTCTGGTATTGCCACAAGGAGGAAGAGTTTGGCTCTACCATGTTTGTTGCTACCTTCAGTTAGAAGCAGCCATCAGATGCATTCTCATCTCTGCTGTACTAAACATGCACAGCTCCCTCAATTTGCATACAGTCATGCATGCTAGGCCCCAACCATCTTGATAGCCCTCCTCAGGGTTTACCCTGTCTAGTTTCTCAGCATCCCTCCAGAACTGTGGGTCTCAAATCAAGACTCATGCTCTGGGTAGCAAGAGCAACACCACAGGGAGGGTTGAAACAGCTTTCCTGAACCTGTTTGCCATGCTGTAGGTGTGGCAGATCTGTGGATGGTGGTGTTTGTGAGGAGAGCACACTGTTTGTCCTGCTCTGAACTGCAGCTCCTTTAAAGCAGGGTTGTTTTCAGCTGACCAGCTCCCAGCCTGTATCAGCACCATGGGCTTACTTTGCCCTAAGGTGACAAGAAGCCAGATACAAATCTCCTGGTGTCACCGTAAAACTTTACAGGTCTACATGAATACATCATCATGATGTATTAAGTAACATTCATGTTTCCCCCATGAGGTGCAACCAGTATATGTGTCAGTGCATCTTAACTGTTTGCAAGTTCCACCTAACTCAGTACTAACAATAGCAAAATAAACCAGTATCAAATTGATCAAAACAAAGGGCAAACTTGACAGTGACCCAGGTATGTTCCCTTCTTCCTTTATGACATTCTGATGTTAGCTCTAGTTTCTGCATTCATTGCCTCCTGCTCTGAAGCATTTACTGAGAAATAACCTTGAACTTGACTTGTCACCGTTCCCCAGGCAAACTATTATGTCTTCTTTAGATTCCTTCACCCTCTGGTATTTAACAATTTTGGTTTCTTGTCTGGGTTCATCCAGAGCTTCAAAGTGCAAAATAAAAAGCCAACAGAAATGTGCAAGTAATGCAATAATTTTTCAAAGACATTCTGTGTGGAACATAGCTAGAATAGGGCACAGGAGAGAAAACTGCTAGCAACAAAAACCTGCAAAGCTAAATGTAAAATAATAGTAAGGGTTCCACTTCAGACAATAATTTCTGGTCATTAACATCATCACCATCTGAAAAACACTGATTACCTTACAGGGTTAAACACATATTCAACTTAGACATTCTGAGGATCAGAAACATCTGCCGCACATAACCTTGCACAAGGAAAATACCAAGAGACTGAAAGCACAGTGAAGTTCTGCTTCCTTGCTGGAATTTCCTTTTAAAAGAAAGCTGATCAGGATTGGAAGTCTGGTCTGTATAGTGTTAGTGACAGACAAGAGCCATTCCATTGGTCCACTAGATATTCAAAACAGAGACAGCAAACCTTTTCACTGTATCACACACACTGGGTAGAAGGAAATCTCAAAAAATTTATATTAAAAGTATCAGGGGCAAGGGAATGACAGATGGATGATGGACAGCAAAACTCCACAGAATAGATGCTTAACAGCCAAGAGCAAGGATATAGTCAGTCTCCTGAAAAACTGTAACCTTTCCTTTACTACCATTTAGCAAAAGCTGATGTCAGACAATGGATATAGAAAGGGGGGGGGGGGGGGGGGGGGAAGAGTCCTTGAAAAGAAACTGCTTCTTGGCTGAAAAGAACAGTCAGATTCAGGCAGTCACTGCTATGGAGATATTTAGCAAAACACCTTTTTTGCACTAATCGCTGTTTTAAAGTAAAGTTTTTTTTGCTCCTAGTAATTTACTTACTATGGTGTAAATTTGACCAGTTTCTGAAGCACGACAAAACCAGAAGAATAACCTTAAGATGCCTGGAAGTTATGAGTCAACATGTTTTTTGCCTCACTTTTTTATCGCACATGAGCATGGCCCTATTGTTGCTTATAAACAGATGTGAATCTGTCCCTGCAATCCCACTTCACTGTGCAAGAGAAAGTAACAGAACTATTTTAACAGCAACTGCAGTGACACACGATGTTGGGCATTTTTTCATCTGTCTGGTCTAAACTGAGTGCATTAAAAGGACGTTGTGAATAAATCTAAACCCATTGACTTCTGATTCACAGAATTCACTAGCCAGGTAACAACTTGGATCCATGCTGAATCCCTGCCCCCTTTTATATGTCAACAAAAGTGACAGTTATTTAGTCATTGTTTCAAAAAGCAGCAGTGTCTTCTAGTTGCTTTTACATCCTCTGAAAGCCCACCAGAAGATGTTCTGCCTCTGTTTCCTCTGACTCTCCAGTACAAAAAATCTCTCAGCTCTAATGCTTTCAACAGTCCCTCAGAAAATCTCCTATGGACTTGCAGCTTGTTCCCCCATTCACCTGTTAGCAAAATCTGGCAACTTAATAAAATCTTATTGTACCTAATACCTGGATCCTCCTAAGACGTAACATACACCAAAAAGTTGCAGTGCACATGAAAAATTACGAGAAAGCATACAACACCACCTTGTTTTTCAATAAAGGACATTCCTCTGTGTCTTCAAATCACATGAAATTCATAGAAATATAAAACTACACCCTAATTTTACCACGTTTCGTTACCCTACATACACCTCTCCAGGCAGCACCCAGCTGGATGAGTCCAATAGGAAAATACCTGTTTTATTTTTCTCCATGATGAACTTCAGGCTGCATGCTGTCTTCAGCATTTGCACAGAGCTCAAATGGAAATCAAAAGGATAAGTGGTTTAGATCAACGGCATTATTTGGCCATCTATAAACAGAGGGTTTTTTTTCTGCAGGTTGAAAAATGGTCATTATCTTTTTGGTCATGAGACTCAGCCAGTTTGATATCTGAAACTAATTCTTCCAGAACTTAATTATACCTTTCACAGGGCTCCAAGATATTACAGAACCATAGAATACAGAACAGTTAGAGTTGGAAAGGACCTTAAGATCATCAAGTTCCAACCCCTCTGCCATGGGCAGGGACACCTCACACTAAAGCATGTCAAACAAGGCTCTGGCCAACCTGGCCTTGAACACTGACAGGGATGGAGCATTCACAGCTTCCTTGGACAACCCATTTCAGTGCCTCACCACCCTTACAGTAAAGAACTTCTCCTTATATCCAATCTAAACTTCCCCTGTTTACCCATTACTCCTTGTCCTATCAATACAGTCTCTAATGAAGAGTCCTCTCCAGCATCCCTATACCCCCCCTTCAGATACTGGAAGGCTGCTATGAGGTCTCCATGCAGCCTTCTCATCTCCAGGCTCAACAGCCCCAACTTCCTCAGCCTGTCTTCATATGGGAGGTGCTCCAGTCCCCTGATCATCCTCGCGGCCCTTCTCTGAACTTGTTCCAACAGTTCCATGTCCTTTTTATGTTGAGGACACCAGAACTGCACACAATACTCCAGGTGAGGTCTCACAAGAGCAGAGTAGAGGGGCAGGATCACCTCCTTCGACCTGCTGGTCACGCTCCTTTGATGCAGCCCAGGATACGGTTGGCTTTCTGGGCTGCAAGCACACACTGAAGCTGGCTCATGTTCATTTTTTCATCAACCAACACCCCCAAGTCCTTCTCCACAGTGCTGCTCTGAATTTCTTCTCTGCCCAACCTGTAGCTGTGCCTGGGATTGCTCTGACCCAGGTGTAGGACCTTGCACTCAGCATGGTTAAACTTCATGAGATTGGCATCAGCACACCTCACAAGCGTGTCAAGGTCCCTCTGGATGCCATTCCTTCCCTCCAGGGTATCAACCAAACCACACAGCTTGGTGTCATCGGCAAACTTGCTGAGGGTGCACTCAATCCCACTGTCCATGTCACCGACAAAGATGTTGAACAAGACCGGTCCCAAAACCGATCCCTGAGAGACACCACTCGTTACTGGTCTCCAGCCGGACATTGAGCCATTGACCACAACTCTTTGTGTGTGGCCATCCAGCCAGCTCTTTATCCACCGAGTGGTCCATCCATCAAATTGATGTCTCTCCAATTCAGAGACAAGGATGTTGTGTGGGACAGTGTCAAATGCTTTGCACAAGTCCAGGAGGTGACGTCAGCTGCTCTGCCCCTGTCCATCAGTTCCGTAGCCCCATCATAGAAGGCCACCAAATTGGTCAGGCAGGATTTCCCCTTACTGAAGCCATGCTGGCTGTCACCAAGCACCTTGTTGTTTTTCATGTGCCTTAGCATGCCTTCCAGGAGAATCTGCTCCAAGATTTTTGCCAGACACAGAGGTGAGACTGACTGGGCTGTAATTCCCTGGGTCATCCATTTTCCCCTTTGACAATGAGGGTTATATTTCCCTTTTTACAGTCATCGGGAACTTCACCTGACTGCCATGATTTCTCAAATATGATGGACAGTGGCTTCGCAACTTCATTTGCCCGCAGAAGGATTTCATCAGGACCCATGGACTTGCGCACATTCAGATTTTTAAGATGGTCTCGAACCAGATTCTCTCCTACAGTGGGCCTAAGGTCTTCATTCTCACAATCCCTGTGTCTGCCTTCCAAGGCTTGGGTGGTGTGGTTAGAGCATTTGCCAGTGAAGACTGGGGCAAATAAGTCATTCAGAACTTCAGCCTACTCCAAATCCAGGGTAGCCAATTCTCCTGATAGCTTCCAGAGACAGCCCACATTGTCCCTCGCCTGTCTTTTATTCGCAATGTACCTGTGGAATCCCTTCCTGTTGTCTTTCACATCCCTAGCCAAGTTTAATTCTAACTGGACCTTAGCTTTCCTAACCTGGTCCCTAACTTCCCAGACAACATCACTGTACTCTTCCCAGCTGCCTGTCCTTGCTTCCAGCTTTTATAAGCCTCTTTTTTTTTTTTCCCTCTAAGTTTCCTCAGCAGCTCATTATGCACTGATAAATTTACTTTACTTTCTTTAAGCATGTCAGAAGCAACACTGTGTCTTTGGTTGCACATATGGAGTGGTTGGCATTCAGGAAGTAAATTGGTAAGTAATATAACAACCTGATACTAAGTCACTTTTCTGGTCCTGAAGCAGCGACCCTCATTTCTGACTACCCTGTGCTGTGTGTGTGCCTGCACACATGTGCCTGAGGAGTCTGGCAAACTGGGTTAGATCTCTATTTCAGTGACAACAGGTTAAATGAAAAGGCAACTCCATGGAACTACTAGACAATCTGCACTGCCTCTTCAGGGTTAGTCTAACTAACTGTTTCTAGAACTATTCAGTGCAACATTGGTTTATTACATACAAAAGATCCCATAGAAAAGGGTTTTACTGGATATTTTTACTTATAAAATTTGCAGAGGTAGTTATTGTCTCAGCACTGTATACACACAGAATATATAAGATGTTTACCTTCATTAAAGAGAATATTATTGATGGCTTTGATTAGTTTTGTTATTCTCTAAGTGAAACATTCATTTTCCAAATTAATCCTCCGCAAAGAGAAGGGGCAGAACAGAGGCATTATTGGTGTAAGAGCTTCACTAAAGGCTGTATGAAGGAACAGGCTGATGGATATTTTATTAGGGGAAAAAAAAAGTATAAGAAAATGAAATGGAATCTGAGGGGAAAAAGACAACACACCAAACAAACAAATAACAACCAACACCAAACCACAAAAACCACAAGATGAACTCCTTATATGAAAAGTTAAAATTCTCCACTTGCTTTTGATGGCTGCTGGTTTTATTATTAAAGGTTTTGCTGACAGTCTGCATTTTGATGTGAACACATGAAAATAAGTTGACTGGCACAGAAAAACAAACTCATAAATTTCAACTTTAAGTATCTGTTTTAATATATTATTGTACTTTATTGGCAATACTCCATCAGAAAATGTCTTTTTATTATTGTATCCCCTCTTTGCAATAAAGAGGAATGCTGTTGACTGGCTTCCACTTCGGGAAATATGAAAACATTGTTTCTTGCTAGCTGTGGGCAAGAAATAGTATTCAAACCATGCTAAAGTTACAAAAGCGTACTCACAAAAAGTATATAGCAAGAAATACGTTAGTACCTTTCATAAATTTTCAATACATGGATACAGCAAGATAATTTCCAAGCATAAACAGGCCCAGCAAATAAAATATTTTATCTTAGATAGGTATCATTCCCCTGTATGACAAAGGATGGGTTGTTCAATAGCACAAAACAAGTAGACTTCAGCCTAGTACAGGCTGATACTTGAATCAGAACAAGAAACTTAGTATTTTACATAAGTAGTCTACCACCTCTGGCTAAATCCTTCATCCCTAACTGAAGCAAAACTCACACTGGCTTCAGAGAACTCTTTGCCTCTCTAGAGGGGTATTGCTGACTTAATTCAAAACTGTGGAGCATTTCAGTAGCTGAAAAGCAAATGAAAAGGAGAACTGAGGCATTTCTCCTTAACCATATAAACAGGAAACAGTTGTGGAAACTACAGTCTTTGCGAGAGAAAGGAAGCACTGAGCCATAGACATTGTCCCAGATGCTCATGTCACCATGCACCAGCAAAGCTTGTAACATCTGACAGGAGCTCTACCAACAGGCAAGTGCAACTCCTGATGCCCTACCTTAAATATTCTGTCTTCTCTCCAGTTAGGAATCCACAAACCCCCTTGTATTCCATCAAGTGAATGATCAAATGAAAAACTTCTCTTAAAAGAAGTTTTGTATTTCTGGGTAATAACTTCAGTAGCACAAACTTGCTCTCACTGGACAAAACTCACTGTCACACTCCTTTTTACACATCAGCTCCCACTTCACATGCTGCCTCGCCTCTGGCATGCCTGTCCTGTACACTGCTGCCTTCTCCCTCTGAACCAAAAATATACTAAACCCAACATTTTAGCCAAGAAAGCTCAAGGAAAGGCTGAGAATCAGCCTTTAAGCAAAAGAATAATCTAGGGCCACCTGATAAATGTTGGTTTTCCAGGTGAGGTGTAGTCCTGCACAGGCACTTGGCCTGCATACATGTCCTTGAACCTAGGCAGTTTTCTTGGAAGCTGAAAAATGCAATATCAGGCTGGGATCCATTTGTTAACAGCCCTACGGGTATGGTTACTCAGATGGTTGAACAGATGGTTGAAAAACAGCAATTTGAGATTATTTTTGTATTCTTATTGAAGTTTATTTATGATGAGCTAGTAAGGTCCATTATAGAATGACTCATTTTATTAATACTTGATAAACAGGTCTAAGATAAAACCAGAATCCTTTATAGACAATAGTTCCATCATTTTTAGGGCAACCTATTAGCATTTTTAAATTTCTCACACACAGCTGTTGGTATGAATATTACATCAAAGGATCCACTATAAGCCCCAATCATTTATTGACATATTGCAAGTTGATTGTAAAAGAAGGCACTATCCCACCCTAAGCAACAGTTGACAGCTTCATTCTTGTTCCCAGTGGGTATGCATCAACAATGCTGTAGAAACCTTTGGTGCTCATCAGTGATGCTCCAGGTTCACTTACTGGCACTGACCTAAGAGGAAATTTCTTTTGCTTCTGTTTCTGTTATTCTCTGGAAAGATAAAAAAATACAGTTTGGGGGCTTGTGAATATAAGATGTTTCACAAGCAGTTAATTCAAAGACAACTAAACAGATCCTTAAATTCACAGAATCACAGAATAATTAGGGTTGGAAACAACCTTAAGATCATCCAGTTCCAACCCCTCTGCCATGGGCAGGGACAGCTTACGCTAAACCATATCACCCAAGGCTCTGTCCAACCTGGTCTTGAACACTGCCAGGGATGGAGCATTCACAACCTCCCTGGGTAGCCCATTCCAGTGCCTCACCACCCTAACAGGAAAGAACTTCCCCCTTATATCCAATCTAAACTTCCCCTGTTTAAGTTTTAACCTGTTACCCCTTGTCCTACGACTACAGTCTCTAATGAAGAGTCCCTCACCGGCATCCCTATAGACCCCTTTCAGATACTGGAAGGCTGCTATGAGGTCTCCACGCAGCCTTCTCCAGGCTCAACAGCCCCAACTTTCCCAGCCTGTCTTCATATGGGAGGTGCTCCAGTCCCTTGATCATCCTCGTGACCCTCCTCTGGACTTGTTCCAACAGTTCCCTGTCCTTTTTATGTTGAGGACCCCAGAACTGCACACAATACTCCAGGTGAGGTCTCACAAGAGCAGAGTAGAGGGGCAGGATCACCTCCTTTGACCTGCTGGTAACGCTCCTTTTGATGCAGCCCAGGATACGGTTGGCTTTCTGGGCTGCAAGCACACACTGAAGCTGGCTCATGCTCATTTTCTCATCAACCAACACCCCCAAGTCCTTCTCCACAGTGCTGCTCTGAATTTCTTCTCTGCCCAACCTGTAGCTGTGCCTGGGATTGCTCTGACCCAGGTGTAGGACCTTGCACTCGGCATGGTTAAACTTCATGAGGTTGGCATCAGCCCACCTCACAAGCGTGTCAAGGTCCCTCTGGATGCCATTCCTTCCCTCCAGGGTATCAACCGAACCACACAGCTTGGTGTCATCGGCAAACTTGCTGAGGGTGCACTCAATCCCACTGTCCATGTCACCGACAAAGATGTTGAACAAGACCGGTCCCAACACCGATCCCTGAGGGACGCCACTCCTTACTGGTCTGCAGCTGGACACTGAGCCATTGACCACAACTCTTTGTGTGCGGCCATCCAGCCAGTTCTTTATCCACTGAGTGGTCCATCCATCAAATTGATGTCTCTCCAATTTAGAGACAAGGATGTCATGTGGGACAGTGTTGAACGCTTTGCACAAGTCCAGGTAGATGACATCAAGTGCTCTACCCCTGTCCATCAGTTCTGTAGCCCCACCATAGAAGGCCACCAAATTGGTCAGGCAGGATTTCCCCTTAGTGAAGCCATGCTGGCTGTCACCAAGCACCTTGTTGTTTTTCATGTGCCTTAGCATGCCTTCCAGGAGAATCTGCTCCAAGATTTTGCCAGACACAGAGGTGAGACTGACTAGGCTGCAATTCCCCTGGTCATCCATTTTCCCCTTCTTGAAAATGGGGGTTATATTTCCCTTTTTCCAGTCATTGGGAACTTCACCTGACTGCCATGATTTCTCAAATATGATGGACAGTGGCTTAGCAACTTCATTTGCCAGCTCCTTCAGGTTCCACGGATGGATTTCATCAGGTCCCAGGGACTTGTGCACATTCAGGTTCTTAAGATGGTTGAACCACTTCCTCTCCTACAGTGGGCGCAAGGTCTTCATTCTCACAGACCCTGCGTCTGCCTTCCAAGGCTTGGGTAGTTTGGTCAGAGTCTTTGCCAGTGAAGACTGAGGCAAAGAAGTCATTAAGAACCTCAGCCTTCTCCAAATTCAGGGTAGACAATTCTCCCGATAGCTTCCAGAGAGGGCCCCATATTGTCCCTTGTCTGTCTTTTATTTGCAATGTAACTATAGAATCCCTACCTGTTGTCTTTCACATCCCTAGCCAAGTTTAATTTTAACTGGGCCTTAGCTTTCCTAACCTGGTCCCTAGCTTCCCAGACAACATCCCTGTATTCTTCCCAGTCTGCTTGTCCTTGCTTTCACCTTTGATAAGCCTCTTTTTTCCTTTGAATTTTCCTCAGGAGCTCCTTATCCATCCAAGGAGGTCTCCTGGCCCTCCTGCTGCACTTCCTTCTGGTTGGGATGCAACACTCCTGAGCTTGTAGCAGGTGTTCCTTGAATATCAACCAAGAGTCTTGGCCCCCCTTGCTCTCTAGGGCTATACCCCATGGAACCTTACTAAGCAGGTTCCTGAAGAGGCCGAAGTCTGCTCTCTTGAAGTCCAGGGCAGTGAGCTTGCTGCATGCTCTTCTCCCTGTCCTGAGGATCTCGAATTCGACTATCTCGTGATCACTGCATCCAAGGCTGCCCTGGAGCATCATATTTCCAATGAGCCCTTCCCTGTTGGTGAGCACAAGGTCAAGCATGGCACCTCTCCTTGTCAGTTCCTCCGTTACTTGCAGAAGGAAGTTGTCTTCTACACAATCAAGGAACCTCCTGGATTGCTTGTGCTGGGCCGTACCGTTGCTCCAGCAGATACCAGGGTGGTTGAAGTCACCCATGAGAACAATGCCTGTGAGCATGAGGGTTTTCCTATCTGTCTATAGGGTGCTTCATCCACAGAGTCCTCTTGATCAGGCGGTCTGTAACAGATCCCCACAGTAATGTCCCCCATCACTGTTCTCCCTTTCACCCTTACCCACAAACTCTCTGTGCACTGCTCACCTGTCCCCAGACAGAGTTCCATACTCTCCAGCCTATCCCTAACATAAATAGCAACTCCCCCTCCCCTTCTGTCAGGCCTGTCCTTCCTAAAGAGCCTGTAACCTTCCATTCCAACACTCCAGTCATAGGAGCCATCCCAGCATGTTTCTGTGATGCCTATTATATCATACCCCCGTAGATGTGCACACATCTCTAATTCCACTTGTTCATTCCCCATGCTATGGGCATTTGTATAGAGGCATCTGAGCCGAGCTCCAAATGAAGCCGGCTCATTGGCTGGAGCGACTGGGATATCTCTACATTGCTTCAAGCATTTAATATGGGCTCTGGCAACTGACTGGGTGAAATTCGGATATAAATTAACTTGATTGTAGAAATTAATTGATTCTCATTAGCCGTATTTCCTTCATAGAATACCAGGTTGAAAGGGACTTTTCATTGACTCAGAACCATGCAGCTGCTCGCTCACTCCTCCCTGTTCTTCCCCCTGCCAACTTCCAGAGGGATGGGGAGGAGAATCGAAAGAATGTAAATCCCACAGGTTGAGATAAGAACAGTCCAGTAACTAAGGTATAACACAAATCACTGCTGCTGCCAGCAATAACAGTAACGATAAGGGAAATAGCAAGGGGAAAGAATACAATTGCTCACCACCAGTCAACTGATACCCAGCCCAACACGAGCAGCGATGTGGGCCCTTCATGTAACAACCCACATTTTCTATACTGGGCATGATATGTTGTGGTATGGAATACTGTTTTGGCTAGTTTGGTCATGTGTCCTGTCTCTGCGTCCCCCCTGCTTCCCGTGCCCCTCCTCACTGGCAGAGCATGAAACAGAAAAGTCCTTGATCAGAGTAAACATTACTGAGCAACAATTCAAATCACCAGTGTGTTATCAGCGCTGTTCTCAGGCTAAAGTCAAAACCAGAGCACTGCACCAGCTACTAAGAAGGAGGAAAATGACTGCTATGGCTGAACTCAGGACATCTGCAATCTCAGTAACAACTCTCTGTATGTCAGATGAAATTAAAAGAGAACACTGGTGAGCTCTCACAGTGGTCATTTATTACCTGGTTTACACACATATCTTATCTGAGACTCCTGTGGTCTGGGATTTCTAACAAGCAATGCGACAGCAGGTACACGAGATGCAGTATTTGACAAATTGGTAAAATTATAATTACAATGTTGTCTCAGGGAGTAGATGAAGAGAAATCCAAATTTTTTGCTTCTTGCAACAACTGCCATGCATAAAGGAAGAAAGACAATCAAAGGAAGAAAGACAATCACACATGAAAGCATCATGGAACTGTTTGAGCAAGTCCAGAAGAGGCCATGATCAGGGGCTGGAGCACCTCCTTTATGAAGACAGGCTGATAAATTTGGGACTGTTCAGCCTGGAGAAGTTGTGTGGTGAGCTCACAGCAGCCTTCCAGTATCTTCCAGGGCCTACAAGAATGCTGGAGAGGGACTCTTCATTGGGGACTGTGGTGACAGAACATGGCAATGGCTTCAGATGTAAACAGGGAAGCTTTAGATTAGATATAAGGAAGAAATTATTTACTGTGAGGGTGGTGAGGTACTGGAACAGGCTGCCCAGAGAAGGGGTAAATGGTGCATCTCTGGCAGTGTTCAAAGGCCAGGTTGGACAGAGACTGGGGCAACCTGATGCAGTGTGAGGTGTACCTGCCCGTAACAGGGGTGTTGGAACTAGATGATCTTAAGGTCCTTTCCAATCCAAACCATTCTATGATTCTATGAGTCTACCTAGGACTAAGCAAGAGGATTTGTTTAGGCACTGGGCAAATATGCTGAGCGCTCCACTCCATCTGCCTTTTCCAATAGAGGGCAAATAGCATGCATGGGCCTTTCCTATCCCAGGTTATAATCCTGAAAAAAAACCAGCAGTAACTTCCAGTCTATAGTCAATCTCCTCTCTCCAGTCTAATATCTCAAAATATAGCAGGTAACAATTAATAAATCCACATAATGTTTTTATGCAGGTCCTTTCTTACTGACTTTCTTACTGACTTACTAAGCAGTATACCTCTAGTCTATGTTAGCAATATGTGTTATTCATCATGAAGAAATAAAAAACCCCTCTTGTTACTCTTTCATTTGCATTCAATGTGAACATCAATATTACTGCTCAGAGTCACCATGATTTTTTTTTTTTCGCTCTGAAATAAAACCTAATTATAGTACTACCATGCAAACACAAAAAAAACCTTGCATGGTCCTTCTCCCCTAAAACCTCACAGTCTAAATATGTGAATGTTATGAAGCATAAGTAACAAACTATTGATCAAAAGCAGTTCTGAACTACAGCTTCAGTGGGAATATACAATAATGGACACATTGGAAGTACCACAAGAAAATTTACATCTCCACTAAATATTAGCATAAGGGCACAGATGAAATGACATGGCTAAACCCATGACGGCTTTTTGTCTTCATTTGTTTGTAAATCTGGAATGTAAAAAAACCCAGATTTGCCCTGATTTCTGACGCACTCTTCCTTTCTCCACGAAAGGTCCCATCAGTTAACAGCATATCCCAAAGACATCAAAACTCCTGCTTCCCAGTCCCTCTAAGTTACACACATTACTCCCACCAGTGTCAGAAGTTATCTGAACCCAGATTCAATCCTGATGACTTCAGGTCAAATTCAATGAATGTTATGCCTTGTCATTCATTTTCCCAGCATTCCAAACATTCACCAACAGTCATCATGTGACCTCTAGGCAACAAGAAGCTACTTACCAAGTAGCAACTAGACTTATTCCAGATGTGCTTATACATATCTGCACATCTGCACATAACCAGCACACAGGCTGCACACCTTTAACTACATAACTTGCCTAGCAGTACTTCTAATGGCAGGTCTCTCTGCTTCGCACCAATGCAACTAAAGGAGTTTTTTCACTCTTCTTATTTCTTCTCATCTGAAAAGTGCCAGATGTAACACGTGTCACAAACAAATAGGTGGGAAGCGATCCTTGAGATGTTCTCCATGTGATTCATGTAATTTTCTTCTCCCCATTTAGTGATACTGCATACCCGTATTTCAATGTGGGCACCTCAGAAGCATAATTTGGTTCAGTGCAAGGCAGATACAAGAAAACTGGACAAAGACCAATTGAAGCATGAGTTTGATGAGTGCAGCATCTGTTTAGCAGGTTCCAAATACATCTTGTAGACATAAAAATAGTCTAAAAAAACCCAGCCAGAATTCATGTCTTCAACGGACATGTACTCCAGATGCCACTTATGTTCTGCAGAACATGATCTAAGAATTGCAGCAAATCCACTCGGGCCACCTCCGGTCTTTCCAAGATGCATTTGGAAATGCAATTTTATGTAACAGTAAGAAGTGATCCACTCATTATAGCTTGGAATTCTGGGCAGGATAGTTTGTCTGGCTGTCTGCTTTTGCTGGCATTAATGGGGGAATCCTGCAGGCAATCCTTTTCTACCCACAAGTGAAGCAAAATACCCTGTCCTTCTTGGCTAGAATTTGTTATTTTCTGGAGCTGAGGGCTGAATGCAAAATTACCTGCCTACTTCGAATGTAAGTTCAGGTAGGTTTGCTTAAGTCTGTCAGTCAAAGAGATTCACCTTGAACTGAGATTGTTCACAGGAATTACGATTAGATATAACTGTTTTCCTTTTCATGTCCTTGTTACAAAGGAGGATGAGGTCAAATTAAAAAATAAATAAGCAAAATAACAAGCCAACCTGCATTTTATTTGCAAAGAGCCAAAGTTGCAAGTGGACAGTTGCTGAAAGAACAACCTCATCTTATCCACTGGAAACTTTTACTTTCATTAAAATTACCTTAAAAATAAGGACTTGAGCTGGCAGCAAAAACCTAAAACCTGAAGAAAACACAGCCTGCTTCCTTTCTGCCCTGGCACACTGCACTGACAAACAGAAAAAGGGGCTTTTAAAATGCAACTTTCAGTATGGTTAGATTTTGTGTTTCTCTGTTCTCTCCAATATTTTGTTTTTAACAGACAGATGAATGTGATGACTTTACTTGATTCATTGGCAGTGCTGAAGTACTGACTTCTTTAACAGCAATCATAAATGGTTTCAAGATACGAAACAAGTGTTCCAGCATGGTCCATTGAGCAGAATGGAGAACAGTGCCTTCCCTGGTGTCACTGCACATGATATATTTAATGATTGCTACCGTACATTCCAATCAAAAGTGCTTTTAGTCATTTACTATGTGGGACTCCATCTTGTTTATATTCTCTGAAAAGGCTGCATAGACAGCAGTAGTTCGATTCTCTGGATTCAAAACTCTGAACTGCTCTTTCAGACATCAGATCTTCCCAGCTCCTTTTATTTCCTTTTATTATTACCATATATTTATACAAATACATTAAAGTAAAACACTTAAGGATTAGAAACTGTTAATTATTGGCTGGAAAAGAACATCAAGTCTGCAACAATTTAAGATTACTATAGCCATAAATGTATTACACCCACATTCCCCTTGCAGCTGTTCATCTAAGCCACAACACACTGCTGCCATTCTCAATATCTTGAAACATTTTTCAACAAGCAACATTTAGAGCTGAGAGAGAAAAATGAACTTTCGTTTGGCAGAACATTTCCAAATTCTGGTTTCATTTGTTCACATGAAAGCTAGTGTTTTAAAAACTCCAAAAAAAATAATAAATTCTAATAAATTTTGATTCTCTGAGTGTTGTATTTGAGTAAATGGCAATATTTTTAAAGAAAATAATCAATCTCAAAAATGCTAAATACTTCAAAATACCATCTCAAGCAGGTATTTATGTAAATGGTGAAGTTCATTTGTAGAGATAAAGTGCTATGACATCCTGATCTTTTCCCTGAGCAAATTATTACATGTTTTTGCTTTCTTTTTATCTTTATTGGGCTAACATGGCTGATCAAAAATGAAAATAAAATTAAAAATAGGGGTGAGAGCTTAAACATAATCCACATCCAGCCAGGAATATTAGCACAACTTCTCATTGCAGGAAATAGCATTTTGCTCAATATCCAGCTGCTGAAGGTTTCTCTCAAGAAATTCAATAGATAAGTGATAGGACAAGAGGAAATGGCCTCAAGCTGCACCAGGGGAAGTTTATATTCAATAACAGGAAAAATTTCTTCACCAAAGGGGCTGTCAAGCATTGGAACAGGCTGCCCAGGGAAATGGACACCATCCCTGAAGAGATTTAAAAGATGTGCAGATGTGACACTTAGGGACGTGGTTCAGCGGGGGGCTCGGCAGTGCTGGGTTAATGGTTGGAGCTGATGAGCTTAAAGGCATATCATGATTCTGTGTTTCTGTTCTACAATTGAAAACTGACCCATAGACAACAGTGTGGAATAAAGAGGTCTCACAGTGACTAAGAACAACTGACCTACAGGCACTGCCTATATAGACCATCTGCTGGCATCCTGTCCCTAAACCTTGCCAAGTATTACCTGCTTATTTCTCCTTCCGACTTGAGGCACAACCCCAGAACATACTTCAGATCATCTCCCTCCACTGTCTGCATGCTCCTGGACTGTACCTTGCAGGGAGAAGTTCAAAGCAGTCAGAGTCAAATTTAGGTCAACTACCAGCCAAAACTTAGATTCCAAAGGATAAACACAACAAATGCAACCTCACCACTGGTCCACAGAAGGTGCCTTGCTGTACCTCTGTAGATATATTAAAATCAGATGAACTTTCAAACTGCTCACAAAAATAAGGAACAATTTTAACTCAGCTACTTTGCACCAGGGACCATGTGGGTTCTATGTCAAGCACCCTTCCCCAAGTGCTATGTGCAGTACAGTATGTAATCTGTTCTTCTGAAATGTGCACTGATTCAGGTAAAGCCCGCTCCTCTGAGCAGCCATTCTGCAGACTATCTCATGACTTTGAGAAAAAACTTTCATTCCATGCAAAGCAGGTCACTTATTTCTGAATGATGGTTTCTGTCCCCCAGATTATGTACTGTACCTTAATTGTGCAGTTTGATAAAGGTACTTGATATCCTCAGGATTTCTGTAACCTTTATTTTAGCACACTCTGGGATAGTAACACTGTAATCAATTAAAACATGCTGATGGCACATAGGGAGCTCTAAATCTCCTATTGACAGCTCATCAGGGAAGTCAGCACTTTTTTGTAATTTTCCATTTAAATGATTCCTTAGTACAAAGCAATCTCAAAGACTCCACACTGTTTGTTCACTGTCCCATGATCCTGAAATGGAGTTTACAGAATTTTATATATTTTTATGCATCTTTTCTATATCTTCAGCTTTCTTGGTTTAGAGTTTTTGTTTTTTTGTTGGCTTCACAGAGATACACAGGCCCATCTCCAGACTAGAAAAATATTTGACAAACCATAAAGCTGAGTAGTACTCATACTTTCTAATTCCGCTCTTAGCTTTTGTACTATATTCTCCCTGTTCAGAGAACTGATGGAAAACACAGTTCATTAAAAGAATTTAATTTCATTCAATGCAACCTACAGCAGTAATTCATACACAGATGTTATTACATGAATCCAGCCACCAATCCATTTCAATGACAAGATTAATTACATTTAAGCTCCCTAAATCGTTAAGATCTACATTTTCAGGTTAGATAATACCTAAAAGTAGTTACGTATTTTTTCCGTAAGTACCATGTGACTTCCTCTTGATCAATGGTAAGTTATGGCAAATGTCAGAAGAATTCATTACAAAAATATCAGCAAAAGCTAAATTATCAATATCAAAAGCAAGGCAGATTAATATTAGAAAAAAAAAAGCTGTAAAAGTTATTTCCAAATGCTGAAGAGCATTGTACAGAACAGACTTTCTCTACAAGGAAACGTTATCACTGTATATCAGAAACACTTGAAAACAACAAATGCTGGTTTATTTGATATTTATTATAAAGTCCTGTATTGAGAGAGAAAATAAAGGTGAAGCCTTTTATTAGCTAAGACTCACTTTCCATGCAACTGTAGTGCTTTGACATTTGCAACAAAGCATAAGAACACAGTAAATGTGTTACAGTGAGAGAGTCTTCCAACATACCTTTTCTATCCTTGAACTCTAAACAAGGACTCCTGCCTCCCTCTGCCATTATAGACACCCTCTAAGTATTCAAATACAGTAATTTCAGATGGATTTAGTTCACTGTGCAACAATGGAAATAGCTATGCCTACTTCAAAATGAGGAATGTGAACTATCAGTCTAGAGGATTCACTGAGCCTTATGTAAATGCTCAGTTTCTGCTGTAAATGCAAACATTCTACATGGTGCCTGAATTCCATTTTCACTACTGAAAATAACACTTTGCGTAGATAAGCAGTTTTAATTAAGCAAGAACTATAACAAAGTCAAGAGCAGATATAGTAAGTGCTCTTAAGACAGAAAAAGTAATAAAATTTAAAACAAAAAACCTGAACAAATGCTGAATCCTTATTGCTTGTCTCATTATCTCTAATGAAGTCTTTAAATCCCCAAACCAGTCAAACTAGGTTTTTAAGTCAATATGGTATCTTCTTACTTAAAATAGCTCCTCTACACATTTGGCTTTTTATATAGAAAGACTTGCAGAGAATAAAATCTTTATCTCAGAATACCCAACAACTAAGAATGAAAAAACTGCACCATAGATTGTACCAAGAGAAACCAAAGAGAAACTTGCTTGACTTCCCTAAGACCTACTACTCAGTTGAAGGTTTAGGGAATGATTGGCTTTGACTGTCAGTCTAAAGCTATAAAAAACTGTTATGTGTAAAACAAACCTAACCAGGACTGAAAATTGTAAGGAACTCCAAAATCTGGTGAGTTGAATAAGCTGCAATCTTACTGGATAAAAGATTACTTCCATATGATACATTTCCCACAGCACGTCTAGGTGTTCGCATCATACATGGACCTATATGCTTACAATGAGACTTCATGTGAGTAGAGAGCCATTTAGCAATACCTGAGCTCTTCATGCTTGTCATGGTTTAAGCCCAGCCAGTAACTCAGAACCACATAGCCACTCGCTCACTCCCTCCTTTCCTTCCCCCCGCTCCTGGAGGGATGGGGAGCAGAATCAAAAGAATGTAACTGCCACAGGCTTGAGATAAGAACAGTCCAGTAACTAAGGTATAACACAAATAACTACTGCTACCACCAATAATAATTATGATAAGGGGAATAACAAGGGAAGAGAATACAACCACTCACCACCCAGTGATCGATAACCCAGCCCGACCCCAGCAATGATATAGCCCTTCCGGGTAACTGACCCCAGTTTATATGGTGGGCATGATGTGCTGTGGTATGGAATACCTCTTTGACTAGTTTGGGTCAGGTGTCCTGTCTCTGCTTCCTCCAGGCTTCCCCTCCTCCCTGGCAGAGCATGAGACTCACAGAGTCCTTGGTCAGAGTAAACATTACTGAGCAGCAACTAAAAACATCAGTGTTATCAGCGCTGCTCCCATGCTGAAAGTCAAAAACACAGCACTGCACCAGCTACTAAGAAGGAGGAAAATGACTGCTACTGCTGAACCCAGGACAGTGCTTCATCGCATAGCGGGAGGACAGAAGGTCTAATGGACATGGTTTTGAAGGAGAATGGCTTTCTACTTGTTTCAACACTGCTTTTTTCCACACATAATTATGCAAAGGAAGTAAAAGGATCATCATGGTAGAATTTGCATTTGACCATTTGATCAGAATGTATGAGAGGAGATCATCTGTTATCGGCAGACTTTTTGAAAGAGGTTCCTGTCTTTAGTGAGCATGTTGTACCACAGCTAAAATAACAGTCAGGCTAGGTCATCAAACATCTATTAAAATTACAATTTAAAACAATACCAACTCCATGAAAATCCCAGACTGAAGACACAAACAATATTTTTCCTATGCAATGAAGCCAGAAATCCAACCTAAAAATCTAAAAAGACAGAATTTACTTACATAAACAAACATACACAACCAAGACTCCCTGTCACTTCTTATCCTCGTTCTTCAAACCACCTATTTTACAGAAAAATAGAACCAAAGGCAGATTTTCTAATTACTGTAGAATATATTATCAGGGTCAAGCACACATAAAATCATATTGCTGATTAAAAGATGGGTTACATTTTCCAGGTGTGTTTCCTATTGTTACTCTGGTTAGACTTAATAACCTTAGAGCTGCTTAAAGCCAGAGTCATAAGATTTATCAATCTAGCCATGATTTTTTCTGCTTACTTTGATTTCTGGATTTTTCCCCAGGAGAGGATTTTGTGGTGTCACCTTGCTTTATTGCAATGATTTCACATGAAGATGAGGTCACCAGAGTGAAGTGTGAGGATGTGCTGCCAGCCTTACAAGGAAGTATGATATTTATTGTAAGCTTTAAATGTAACTCCCAAATAAAAGCTCATACTGGTAAGACCAAGCCTAGCAAAATTCTGGTGTGTAGGTTCATGTGTGACTTCAGTCACAATCCATGACTGCTGAACAGGTCTGTGTTTTTGGAGATATGTAACAGAGATAAGATTAAAAAGAAAAGAAAGGATATTATAGACTATCAATAAGCTGAACTAACTTTATTGCTTCTGATAGAAAACTCTCTCAGGGTTTACAGAACCTTAATAACTATGACCAATGCAATCTTCATGGTACAACACAAAATGTGTAACGGTACCAGAAGATTTCCCAGAGCACAATTCCTGCATGAACATGAATTCTCAGGGAAGTAATTAAGTGGTTAAACTTTGTTGGTCTTGATGAAATAGTCCCACAAGGATACTATAATGAGCAACAAATAGGAAGAAACGTGTCCCGGTTCTCTTCCCTTTTCCACTGGTATATTTGTTGTGCTTTTAACTGCTTCTGATGTACAAAAAGGTAAAAGCAGTAATCAGACAGTTGCAGACTGTGGATAGCTCAGTGCATGCATCTCATGAATTCACTGTTGTTCTGAATTCTGATTAGTGAGGACATATGTAAAACTTTAATTCTGGGCAATATCATTCACACCAGCCTTCCTGGATTATTATGTCTATCTGCATTTCTTACTTGATGACTCTCTGTTATAGGTAATATAGTTACTTTGAGAAAGATCAATCGGTCCCAGTGATCCTATAGACTCAGGATGTAACTAACGCCTGTAGATACAAACCAACACATTAGCACTGACACAATAAAGATGATTAGTGCCAATATTAGTCCACAGACTTTATTTTAAATTTTTAAAATATTCCAAAAATGTTTCAAATATCCTTGCTACTTAAACATCAACTCATACCTTTTCTGGGAGTTCTAAACATTATTTTAAGAGTTTGCTCAACTCTGAATCTTAAACAAGGTCTTCTACCTGTTTTAATGGCCATGTAGTATTTTCTACTTCAAAATAGCTTATTTAACTGGCTGTGTCAAATCTCTTCATCAAAACACACAAAATGTTACTAAATTCTTTAGTATCAGGGATTTATGTTTTACTTTATACACATTACCTATGATTACACGGCACTATCTGACGCAAACAAGATATTATCTGTGAAGCATATATTTTTCCATGTAAAAATCCATTAAAGCAATTTCTCAGAGAACAGTTTAAATATACTGTTCCCAAGGCAAACTTCTTTGCTATAACATAAATATGAATTTGCAAAAGCTCCTAAGCAATAATTTGCCACCTTGCAAGGCTGGCTTGGTATCCAGTTGTGCAGTAGTTCTAGCTGTAACACATTTAATTTCCAACCTACAAGATGACATCCTCAATAAACTTTGTCCTTAACTCTCATTCTGAGAGTCACCAAATTCCTGCTACATATTCAGCTGACTGGAAGGAAAAAACACACAAAAAAATAAATATCTGGGCATAGGTCTTAACAAGACACTAACTAGAGGCAACACCAGTTCTTTGGGGTTCTGAACAACTGAGTGATCTGGAAATAGTTCAACTGTCATGACCAGGAGAAGAGCTGTGAGAGATCTTTTAATGCCCTATGAACCAAGCCCAATGTAGTGGGAATTCTCTAAAGTTCCCACCACAGAAAAGCATCACACCTGGATAATCTCAGCAAGCTTTCATACCAGCATTGACCATTCCAATGATTCCACTGAAAATCTCCATCAACTTTTGGTGTTATTTTGGAAAACAAGTGGGGAGGAAAGTGACATAAGGAAGTGCATATTAAGAAGCAGGAAAGCAAATAGAGATCATATTCTAAAATGCAGTGGAATTTAACTCAGTACTTCTGAAGTTCTAATGCTCAACAGTAAGGGCCATAGTGCTGTGGGAGGGAGTAGGAACAGAACAGATCTCTCTCTCACATGGTGTTATCACTGGCTAGTGGGTAACATGCAGACACAGCCCATCTGAGCACACAGCTAACTTGTTCAGCAAACAGCTCTACCTGCTCCTTGACTTTACTGCCCAGCCTCTCTCCTGAAATCCATCCAGGGTCTCTCTGCAATCCTCAGTGGTTGCTGAGCCCTCCTTTGCATGAATCAAGTTCATTTCCCCATATTTTGTAAATAAAAAAACTTCACATAGATCTCTGTTCCAGATTAGTGTAATAAAGAAGAATAAAAGTTTGTTTCCTTTTTTTCTGGTCTGCAGGAAGCTGAAGTGATAGAATACACCTGGAGAGTTTCTCTGCAGACACCCTAACATAAAACTGCAATCACCTTTGATGATGGAAGCGGTAAATAACAAAGAATTCTCAGTCTCCTAATTAACATGAGAAATGTTTGCATTTCTTCAAATATGCAACGTGACTAGCAAAATCAGGAGAGGAAGACTGAAGAGTTGAATATTCTGACAGTTTAATAGGAATTTATTAGTAGAAAGTACTGCTGCATCATTCAGAGAATTCATCACAGACTGACAACATAAAAGTGCCTAAGTTCTAAGTGTATCCTGAGAGTCAGTTCATTTCTTTATTCTTTCTCCCTGCAAATTAAAGTAATATTTATAGCATGTACTTTCTGCACAGGTTAACCTGTCTATTTGTCTATCAGTTTTGCATCACTATGCTCATTCACATACTACTACTTGTGCAGCCATCGAGTAAGTTATAGTATACCATCTTTGTGTGAATATATACACTTAGAGGAAGACTAGAGACTTACCCATGTAGGTAACTAAAAGCTTCACAACACTAAAGAAAATCTGTATTATGTATTTAATAATGTAACCTCATGGGGATAGAGAAATTTTATCTTGAGACCAAAACATACAATTTTAATTTTTTTTTAGTTATAAGAAATGCTGTTCCAAGACTGATTGTGAGATTAAAACATGTAATCTTTCTGACCACTGAAAGTATCACAGTATCACAGTAACAGTATGTTAGAGATTGGAAGGGACCTCGAAAGATCATCTAGTCCAATCCCCCTGCCGGAGCAGGAACACCTAGATAATGTTACACAGGAATGCGTCCAGGCGGGTTTTGAATGTCTCCAGGGAAGGAGACTCCACAACCTCCCTGGGCAGCCTGTTCCAGTGTTCCGTCACCCTCACTGAGAAGAAGTTTCTTCTCAAGTTTAAGTGGAACCTCTTGTGTTCCAGTTTGTACCCATTACCCCTTGTCCTATCATTGTTTGCCACTGAGTAGAGCCTGGCTCCGTCCTCGTGACACTCCCCCTTTATATATTTATAGACACTTATAAGGTCATCCCTCAGTCTCCTCTTCTCCAAACTATAGAGACCCAGCTCCCTCAGTCTTTCCTCATAAGGGAGATGTTCCACTCCCCTAATCATCTTCGTTGCCCTGCGCTGGACTCTCTCCAGCAGCTCCCTGTCCTTCTTGAACTGAGGGGCCCAGAACTGGACACAATATTCCAGATGGGGTCTCACCAGGGCAGAGTAGAGGGGAAGGAGGACCTCTCTCGACCTACTAACCACCCCCCTTCTAATACACCCCAGGATGCCATTGGCCTTCTTAGCCACAAGGGCACAGTGTTGGCTCATGGTCATCCTGTCGTCCACTAGGACCCCCAGGTCCCTCTCCCCTACACTGCTCTCTAACAGATCGTTCCCCAACCTATACTGGAACCTGGGGTTGTTCCTGCCCAGATGCAGGACTCTACACTTTCCCTTGTTATATTTCATCAAGTTACTCCCTGCCCAACTCTCCAGCCTGTCCAGGTCTCGCTGGATGGCAGCACAGCCTTCTGGCGTGTCAGCCACTCCTCCCAGCTTAGTGTCATCAGCAAACTTGCTGATAGTACACTCAATTCCCTCATCTAAATCATTGATGAATATATTAAATAATACTGGTCCCAGTACTGACCCTTGAGGCACTCCACTAGTTACAGGCCTCCAACTAGACTCAGCCCCATAGACTACAACTCTCTGGCTTCTCTCCTTCAGCCAGTTCGCAGTCCACCTCACTACCTGATCATCCAGTCCACACTTCCTCATTTTAGCCATGAGGATGCTGTGGGAGACTGTGTCAAATGCTTTGCTGAGGTCAAGGTAGACCACATCCACCGCTCTGCCATCATCCATCCACCGTGTTATTTCCTCATAAAAGGCTAAGAGATTGGTCAAACATGATTTCCCCCTGGTGAAGCCATGTTGACTGCCCCTCATAACCTTCTTAACCATCTTTGTAACAACATCAGATGAACAGAAAAAAAAACAACTTTCACAACATTCTGATTTGCAGATTATTTTTTTTTAGATTCTAAACTCCTGCCATGAACACCGTGGAGCGACGGCAGTCCATGCTGCAATGCCTCCTTCTATTTTTGCCACTGTACTAAAATCTTAACTGAACAAAGCAATTCTCCTGGAACACACCTTAAAACCTCACTACAATAAACAGGTAGGAAAGATGACAGTTAGAGGAATATTACTAAAGCAAGTAGAGAAGCCCTTCAGGTCTCCAGGATGTTGAGCCTGGACACCAGATTCAAATCAAGCTCAGGCCACAATCCCTTTTAGATCTTTCCATGTCTTTTAAAGCCTCCTCATCAACACACACAAACAGCCCAAGACAAGTGTTCTTTTTTATACCTATGTCTTGCCTCTGTATGATTCTTTTAATCTACCCAGTATATTTTTTTTTTTTTTGAGGGGTGGAAGACTTCTCCTCTCCTGACTTGCACACAGTAATCTTTTCCACAGGCAGAACTGAGAGTGAAGCACATTTTAAAGTCTGAAGAATATTAGGGATGTCCAAAGAGGGTCAGCGGACTCATCAGTCACTCAAGCTCAAACAGCATAACAGCAGTGTATTCTGTTAATTTTGTTAAGTAGCTAGACGTGCAGGATAAAAAAGTCACAATATTGAGCCAGTGGCAGTAATGTGATAAAAGATTTAAGAGCCGGCATGGCGGGGAGAGAGAAGGCAAAGCTTTTAAACCTCATTTAATGGATAAAAGAAAACCATCTTTAACATTCCAGTTGTCTTTGCTTTATTGTACTGAATACAAAAGAGAAGATTTTTACTTGATGTCTCCAATGATGTAAGTCAATGTTGAGCTCTCAAAAAATGTTTCGAAAAGCTTCTATGAGAGAGGGGGGTAAAACACCCTGTTTGACCATAGTTTTATAATCCCATCTGAATAGGCTGCCTCTTTGTTTTACCAACTGATTTGCTGTGAGGATTAAATGCCAGGCTAACCCCTAACAAAGTTGTAAATCATTAAATACATCAGCAAAACAAGCCTTTTTTTTTTTTTCTGGTTTATTTAGATATTCCTATATTTCTTTAAATTTCATTAAGATTATAGACATAATTGCTGAGGTGAGTAGCTCGATAAGAGAAAGCCTTCAACACCGGAGCGAGGGGGAGATCAACGTCCAGGAGCCTCAACTCAGAGCAGCAAGTGCCACCGAGGGAGCCTCAAGTCCTCGACAGGGCCTGCCCTGGAGCCGGCAGCTCAGCTGACGCCAGCGAGCAGCTGACTCACACGGGGCGGAGCCAGGAGGGATGGCGCCATCCCTGACTGGGTAAAAACCTGCCCCAGGGAGCGCGAGCAGCCGGCAGTGCGGCGGAGCAGTTTGTGCGGGCGGGCAGGCGGGCGGCGTGGTGAGCACTCGCAGCATGGCCAGGGCCCGGTCCGGGAGCTCTGCTCTGGCTGCCCCGGCGGTGGCCAGAGTAGGCACCCAGACAGAGCCGATGAGAGGGGAGGCTGCAGCGCAGAGCTCGGGGTGCAGAGAGTGCCTGCCCTGGTCTGGTGAGGGGAGGGTGCGCAACGGGCAGGGCTGCGCTCGGTGCTCCCTGGCGGAGGTCCTCCTGCAGCAGGGGCTGAGCTGCGGGATGCTGTTAATAGACTGCGAGATGTCAGGGAAGCTGAGAGGAAGCAGGAATGCTTGCTCCTGGCCCAAACTGTGCAGGGGCCTCAAGCGTCCATTGTAGCTCATGGAGGGAAGAAGGAGGCCGCTAACCCAGGGTGCTGGAAAATAGTAACAAAAAAAAAAAAAACAAAACAAAAAAAAACACCAACAAAAAAAAAGGAGGAAGAGGACAATTAAAAGCAAGGGGCTTCCTCCTAAATCTGTTGTCCTCACGCAGAACCACTTTACTGCCCTGCTGGGGGCTGATGAGGAAACACACTTGCACCAGAAACAGCCAGCTGATGCGCTGGTAAGGAAGATCACTACTGGTGGTACCAGGAAAAAGCAGTGGGTCATAGTGGTAGGGGACTCTACTTTGAAAAGCGCAGAGGCACCCATCTGTCAGCCTGACCCAGTGTCAAGGGAGGTGTGTTGCCTACCAGGACCTTGGATCAGGGATGTGGCAGAGAGGCTGCCTGCTCTAGTAAGTCCCACTGATTGTTACCCACTTCCAGTGATCCATGTGGGTGCTAGGGATATAGCTAGCAGTAGCCCAGAGAACATAAAGAAGGACTACAGAGCCCTGGGAGAGGTGGTTAGGGGCTCTGGGGCTCAGGTCTTTTCATCAATTCTCTGGGATAAAGGGGAGGACCTTAAAAAAGCTAGGAGGATTAGCCAGGTTAATAAATGGTTAGAAGGGTAGTGTCATAGTCAGGGGTTTGGGTATCTAGAACACGGGACTCAGTTTGGGAGGCCAGGTCTGCTGAAGGCTGGTGGACCTGGTCTGATGAAGGGAAAGAGCGGTTCTGGTAGGAGGCTTGCCAGGCTGGTCAAGAAAGCTTTAAACTAGATGTGTTGAGGGACGGGGGCATCATTCCATCCCAACACAACCACTCGCCAGCACCTATAGTAAATGTTCAGAGCAATGTAGAGATATCCCAGCCGCTCCAGCCAATGAGCTGGGTTCAGATGGAGCTCGGCTCAGATGCCTCTATGCAAACGCCCGTAGCATGAGAAACGAACAAGAGGAATTAGAGATGTGTGCACATCTACGGGGGTATGATATAATAGGCATCACAGAAACATGCTGGGATGGCTCCTACGACTGGTGTGTTGGAATGGAAGGTTACAGGCTCTTTAGGAAGGCCAGGCCCGACAGAAGGGGAGGGGGGATTGCTATTTATGTTAGGGATAGGCTGGAGAGTATGGAACTCTGTCTAGGGACAGGTGAGCAGTGCACAGAGAGTTTGTGGGTAAGGGCAAAGGGAGAACAGTGATGGGGGACATTACTGTGGGGATCTGTTACAGACCGCCTGATCAAGAGGACTCTGTGGATGAAGCACCCTATAGACATGCAGCAAGCTCACTGCCCTGGACTTCAAGAGAGCAGACTTCGGCCTCTTCAGGAACCTGCTTAGTAAGGTTCCATGGGATATAGCCCTAGAGGGCGGGGTGGGGCCAAGACTGTTGGCTGATATTCAAGGATCACCTGCTACAAGCTCAGGAGTGTTGCATCCCAACCAGAAGGAAGTGCAGCAGGAGGGCCAGGAGACCTCCTTGGATGGATAAGGAGCTCCTGAGGAAAATTCAAAGGAAAAAAGAGGCTTATCAAAGGTGAAAGCAAGGACAAGCAGACTGGGAAGAATACAGGGATGTTGTCTGGGAAGCTAGGGACCAGGTTAGGAAAGCTAAGGCCCAGTTAAAATTAAACTTAGCTAGGGATGTGAAAGACAACAGGTAGGGATTCTATAGTTACATTGCAAATAAAAGACAGACAAGGGACAATGTGGGGCCCTCTCTGGAAGCTATTGGGAGAATTGTCTACCCTGAATTTGGAGAAGGCTGAGGTTCTTAATGACTTCTTTGCCTCAGTCTTCACTGGCAAAGGCTCTGACCAAACTACCCAAGCCTTGGAAGGCAGACGCAGGGTCTGTGAGAATGAAGACCTTAGGCCCACTGTAGGAGAGGATCTGGTTCAACCATCTTAAGAACCTGAATGTGCACAAGTCCCTGGGACCTGATGAAATCCATCCGTGGAACCTGAAGGAGCTGGTGAATGAAGTTGCTAAGCCACTGTCCATCATATTTGAGAAATCATGGCAGTCAGGTGAAGTTCCCAATGACTGGAAAAAGGGAAATATAACCCTCATTGTCAAAGGGGAAAATGGATGACCCAGGGAATTACAGGCCAGTCAGTCTCACCTCTGTGTCTGGCAAAATCTTGGAGCAGATTCTCCTGGAAGGCATGCTAAGGCACATGAAAATCAACAAGGTGCATGGTGACAGCCAGCATGGCTTCACTAAGGGGAAATCCTGCCTCACCAATTTGGTGGCCTTCTATGATGGGGCTACAGAACTGATGGACAGGGGCAGAGCAGCTGACGTCATCTACCTGGACTTGTGCAAAGCGTTCGACACTGTCCCACGCCACATCCTTGTCTCTAAATTGGAGAGACATCAATTTGATGGATGGACCACTCAGTGGATAAGGAACTGGCCGGATGGCCGCACACAAAGACTTGTGGTCAATGGCTCAATGTCCAGCTGGAGACCAGTAACGAGTGGTGTCTCTCAGGGATCGGTGTTGGGACCGGTCTTGTTCAACATCTTCCTCTCTGACATGGACAGTGGGATTGAGTGCGCCCTCAGCAAGTTTGATGATGACACCAAGCTGTGTGGTTCGGTTGATACGCTGGAGGGAAGGAATGCCATCCAGAGGGACCATGACATGCTTGTGAGGTGGGCTGATGCCAACCTCATGAAGTTTAACCATGACAAGTGCAAGGTCCTACACCTGGGTCGGAGTAGTACCAGGCACAGCTACAGGTTAGGCAGGGAAGAGATTCAGAGCAGCCCGGCAGAGAAGAACTTGGGGGTATTGGTCAATGAGAAAATGAACATGAGCCAGCTTCAGTGTGTGCTTGCAGCCCAGAAAGCCAACCGTACCCTGGGCTGCATCAAAAGGAGCGTGACCAGCAGGTCGAAGGAGGTGATCCTGCCCCTCTACTCTGCTCTTCTGAGACCTCACCTGGAGTATTGTGTGCAGTTCTAGTGTCCTCAACATAGTAAGGACATGGAACTGTTGGAACAAGTCTAGAGGAGGGCCACAAGGATGGTCAGGGGACTGGAGCTCCTCCCATATGAAGACAGGCTGAGAAAGTTGGGGCTGTTGATCCTGGAGATGAGAAGGCTGCATGGAAACCTCACAGCAGCCTTCAAGTATCTGAAGGGGGTCTATTGGGATGCTGGGGATGGACTATTCATTAGGGACTGCAGTGGTAGGACAAGGGGTAATGTGTTCAATCTTAAATGGGAGGTTTAGACTGGATATAAGGAAGAAATTCTTTCTTGTGAGGGTGGTGAGGCACTGGAATGGGTTGCCCAGGGAGGTTGTGAATGCTCCATCCCTGGCGGTGTTCAAGGCCAGGTTGGACAATGCCTTGGGTGACATGGTTTAACGTGAGGTGTCCCTGCCCACGGCAGGGGGGTTGGAACTAGATGATCTTAAGGTCCTTTCCAACCCTAACTATTCTATGATTCTGTAATTTACAGCTAAATGACAGTTACAGCTCTCTGTTTCACAGCAACCACAGAGCTGAGGATCACTGCTGCCGCATTACTTCCTTTGTATTACAATTCTGATATAAAATTTTTTTTATTACAATTCTTATGTAATATTTTAAATTTTTTTTTCCCTCTTTTCTCTTCTCTCACATACAGATATACTCACATCCCATTAAAACAAATGGAGTTAGGAAGTTCAGCCACCAAAGTCAGCAACACCAGGCTTCTGTGGGGTCAGGAGTTTTTGTCAAAATTTTACCCAGTGTGCTTGTTCAGTGAATTTCCAAACATGGATGGACTGATGCAAGTTAAGTTAAATGACTATTGAAGCATTTTGCTGAAAAAAGGACCAGGAAACAGGAAAGGAAGGAGCAAACTGTATAGTAAGTTTTCAAAAATTTAGTCTATTGAGGTCCCTAATCCTAATAATATGTATAACATTATATGTCACAAACGTAAGTTTAACTCACCCTTGACTATAGAATGGTATCAGGTATTTAAGGATGAGTTTGCAAGTCACTGTCCAGGTTTGAGAGCTTATTGCTGATGACCATTATCAACTTTCAGACTGTTCCCAACTGTGTTCAAGGATGGGATATCCAAACTTGCCTACATGAATCTTCCTTTAAAAACTAAAGCATCAAATTTACCTAGTTTAAACTTCTTCCCTAAGTAAGAGCTATCTTCCTAATTCATAAAACAGGCTTAGTAAACAGAACGTATTTTTCCTGGTCAGAAAGGCAAGGTGTTCTCCATTTCTCAGTTTCCTAAGCTTGCCTTGCTACATTTCCACACTGCATTGCTATGTAATGTTCTTCTAAAAGGAAATGTTCAGACTGCTTACAGGCTTTGAACTTAGCACACTTTCTTCCCTCTTTAGTTATAAATAAATACATATCAGGGTGGCAGCTGTTAAAGAAGGTGCCAGGTGCATAAATCAAACAGAGCCTAGAGGGGAAAAGGCCTCAACTGATAAATAATTACCAATGCTACAGAGCTTGATTACTGCAGAAGTAAAGTCTGATTAAAACAAGACCAGGATTAAGACAGAGACCTAAGCCGATTAAGAAAAAAAAGAAAAAAGGAAGAGAGGGGGATGCAAAAAAAGGCTACTTTGGCTTCAGCACCGAGCGGAGTCCCAGGGATCCACCTGAGGCTCTGGGATCCACCCTTCTGCCCAGGAGGAGATGAGTCCTGGACACCCTTTGCTCATCTGCAGCCTGGGTTTTAACAGCCTGCAAAGCTCTGTAAAGGGACAGCGTGTTGGTTATTTCACAGATTTTTTTCATACCACGTTTACTGCTCTAGTACCCAAACTCTCTCCAGTAATGCAGTAAAAGGCCCAACACAGAATCATGGAATGCTTTGTGTTGGAAGGGACCTTAAAGCTCACCCACTTCCAACCCCCTGCCAGAGACATGGACACCTCACATTACACCAGGTTGCTCCAAGTCCCGTTCAACCTGGCCTTGAACAGTGCCAGGGATGGGGCAGCCACAGCTTCTCTGGGCAACCTGTGCCAGGGCCTCAGCACCTTCACAGGGAAGAGCTTCTTCATAATGTTTAATTAGGAAATCTCCCCTCTATCATCTTAAAGCTATTCCTTCTTGTCCTGTCACTACATGCCATTATAAAAAGCTCCACTTCAACACCTAAACATAATCACAGATCAGTCTCTATTGGAGTAAAGTAACTCTTACAGCTTGCTTTTCTGAGACAGGATAGTTGTTTTGTAGGGGGGTTTTAACTCCCTCCTCCTTTTTATTCCCTGTTAAAGAATTTCACAATAAATACTGACACAGATAAAATTGTTTTCTACTCCATGATTTAATGGGAACACATTTTGTAGTAAGTTCTTCAGCATTTTAGACTTCTCCCAGTGATAATTTATTGTAATTGCTTAGAGTTGAATCAGAACACATCTTTTCAAACGCGATGTTTTTATACACTGTCAGAAGTTTAATATTATAGTTTTAAAGGAATGAATCTGAAGCATTCAACTTCACTTGGCTTTTCTAATACTGAACCAATAAAGTAAAATTACGGCACTATGAATATTTTTGTTCAAGAAAGGCTCTGAATAACCCAGATGTATCTTAGGACAACAAATAGTTAGCTAAAGGGATGAACGGAATTGCTGATCTTAGACAGAGAGATGCCAGAATTCGAGAACATGACTCTGGAAACTCTGGCTACAAAACAAACATGGTTTAACAGGCTTTTCAAAAGCAATTGATATTAAAAAGCAGTTAACGAAAAACTGCTCTGTGATCAGCTTTTTCATTTCAGACTGCTCTTTTGGATTCTTTAACCCAACCTGCAGATATTATACTCTTGACCAAATTCTAGAGATAGAGAGGGACAGCTGATAAAGCCTGACATATCAGTTCACATAAGGATGCATCATTAGCCCAATTTAATGTTATTGCAGATAATCATACAGTCAGTGGATCATGAACTTTATGTCAAAGCACTGATTTTCATGCATGTGATGCCATAGTTGTAGAAGCAAGACATGATCACATCCTTTGAACTTGACAGTCATACAACACCTCCCAGGCCCACAGATAAATTTGAACTGTGTTTGAGCAAACAAGTGATTAAAGCTCAGGACCATATTTCAGAGAGACAACAGGGAAAAAAATCCCCCAAAGTCATGAAATACAGAAAGGCTCAGGAGCTGCCCAGAGCAAAAGAACGAACTGCTGCAACAAGAGCTAGGTCCACAAGCCTGGTACACAAAATGTACAGACCTCAATTTTCTCTCATGAAAGAAAGGTGATTCTACAGAAGGAAAAGAAAAATGCTGAAAGACAAATAAATTTTGCATTGATTTGTAGAGGAACCTACCTCTACATGCTGAAATTCTCACCACATCTAGGTGCAGAGCTCCCTAGCCTTATGAGACCTCGAATCAGCGTTATCAGGGAAGCCTTGTAACAGCCTGGTTGCAAACATTTGGATCTCTAACTGGCACCAGAATATATCCATTTGCTGGAACATCTTGGTTGCATTTCTCTACTATTAAATCCACATCCAATACCAATACAGGGACATTACAGACATCCCAGCAGCCCTTTTTGCGTTAAGCTGTAAATGTAGACTTCTTTACTAGTGTCTTTATAGATATTTGAGTATCCAACATAAAATATTCCATTACAAAGGGGAAAGCTAATAAGAAGCTGTAACACAGCACAGCAAGGGCAATGATCAGGGAAAATTATGAAAGATATATAAATAAATTTGCTTTTTCACTCTGAAAGGTTACAGCACCTACAAGCACATGATCTGTAATTCTCCCATTTGCAGCACTGACTGCAACATTTACTGATCTATGTTACTACTGTGCTCAGTTTAGGAAAGATGAGCTAAACTCATGTCTATTGCAAATAAAGCATAGTCTGTGTGACAAAGACCCGGACACTTATCAGATATTTTGATACTGTTTTGTTAATGCTGGACTGGCAGAGTCTTTACTTCAAAGGAACAGGTTCCACTGAAGATACTTCCTGTGATGTTTTGCCTGGAGTCTCAGTCGAATGGAAATCTTTATAACCACATAAGGATTTTATGACAGATGCCTACAGAAATATGCACACATATACAGTCAAAGGAGAGCTAAAGCAAAGCAGCCTCATGGTACTCCAGAATCCTGATGAGGTTTAAATACTAACAAGTCCATGTACATTAAAAAGGCAGCTGGAAAAGGTACCTCCCAAAAATTAGCTGAAACATTTCTAAATTAAAACAAAACAAAACCGAAACAAAAAACACCAACCCAAAATGAGCTCAACCATGCTTTGCCAGTACTCTGCTCCATGGAAGAAAACACAATGCCCAGCATCAATATAAAATCACAGAATTATGTTATCATTTAGGTTGGAAAAGACCTTTCAGATCTTGGTGGTAACTTGAACCCTTACAGTACAGAAGCTTTGCAATAACATGTGCCATGGATCAATCCTTGCAACCCCTGCTTCCACCATACTCTCTTATGCTGAAATTTATAATGGGTGGGAACATTATGGGATTGCTAATGCTATCTCCACTCTAGTGGGGTAGTAAACGCAATTTATCTCTAGCTCCTCTCTACATTTTTATCCCACATGCACCTGGATTGACTAGCATACAAGTACACAGTAGGACAAACCTCCTGTACTCTAACAGATTAACAGCTGTAATGGTTGCATGCAACAAAGCAGCAGAACAACTGTGAAGAGAGCACCAGATTTTCCAGAAGTACCAAGTCAGAGTTACACCTAAAGGTAACTTGGTCAGAATGAATACTCTGAAGTTCAGTAGTAATTCCCACTATATTTTTAGTTGAAAGGAAACCCAAGCAAGCACAATCTGTGAGTGTGAAGTGAAATGTATTAATTTACAACACAACTAAACTGAGTAGCCATATTATCCCGAAGGCAGCCTGCTGGCTCAGGAAGGGTCGGAAGTAAATAAATCATATATGACTGTGATAAATGATCAGCGCATGATGTGTCAGAGTGCAGGCCTGATCAGCCATCATGCTGAAATGCACTCAACTACCATGGGAGGTTTGGGGGCCTGCAAATATATAATAGACTCTTGTTAGTGTCAGAACTGGGCAGATTATATGCTATGAATTAATACAGAAGCAGAGCTTAGCCCACTTCATGTTTCTGAATGATGAAAAGGCAGGTAGTGCTTTTTTCTAATGTGCTTGATAGTGTTGTCCCACTTTTTTTTTCCCCAGGATTGTAAATTCCAGTAATTTTTCCTGTGGTTACCTATTAACAATAGGTCATGAATAGTTTAACTCAAGACACATCATTTATTTTATCCTCACAGTCCCAATGCTTCCTGCTGGTGTTAACAAAAATTCATACTAAGAACACTTTCAATCCAAAAAAAAAACATCATTAAGACAGCCTATGTGTCAGAAAGATCTATTTACTAGGGGAATGGACCCCTCTCCTTTTACATTCCCAAACTTGGTAATGTTTGTGTCACACTTGGGATCTTTGTCACACATTGAATATCCCTGACAGGTGCAGAGACATATGACTCTCCGTTCCACGCGTGAAGGCATGTGCACAAGTACAGCTTTTTTCTTTTTTTTTTTTAACTAAAAAGAGATTTACAAGAAAAACTGTCAAACCAGAAAAAAAGCCCCACTTATCATCAGAATGAACACTGAGAAAACCCAAACCAGGTGACATTTCACAAAATTCACATAAACATCCATAACAAAAGTAGATTATAAACTGCATTTACCTAAATAAATCACAGGGCACATTAACAAAACAGCAGCTCTACCATACTTGAGCTAGGGCATAACACCCCATCCTGAGGGCTGTGTGAGCTGTAGTGCACAGCCACTGATGTGTGTGCTGCAGACTCTGGTCTGTACCACCAGTTCAGGTATGCTGTAGTGCCAAATAAGACACGACCATGCTTCAGAGCACTTGCAGCAGGAAACATGAGATTGAGGCGGGAGGGACAGGATGGACAGAAAAGGGGACTCAGCTTCTCAGTTCTCAACATCAGATTTACCAAATTTGCCAGATACGCTAGACAGAGACTAATACCATGGGACCGTGACTGCTCAGTGGATAATTCCGGTAGGAGACCCCAGCTGACGTTTGCAATCGCTTCTCAGCCCCAGTCTTCCTAGAGGTCTACTAGTTCTCCTTCTCAGTAGCCTAGCCTTAACTGTGAGCCAAGACTAGTGCCACAGGCTGCACACAGAATGTATCTAATAGCAGCTCTTATCTGACCTTGGCAAAGTCACTCTCTCTATAAGGCTCTCATTTTCCTTCTCTGAACACCTGTGAGACAAGTCTAACAGCAATCCTAGAGACAAAAGCCTACACTAGGTGTAACTGTTCTGTTTACACTGATCTTTTTAAGAACACCCATTCTGAGTAACATCATGTGTTCTGGAAGAAGAAAATAAACCAAATCCTCTAACAGAGGTCAAAATCATTACAGTTTGTGACGCTTTTCACCTGCAGTTAGGCAGTCAGGTGATGTTCAAAGCTAAGACTGTACAGGCAATTTGTCTAAGAGTAATTCATACTTGACTGAAACATCTCTGAGCCCCCTTCTTTCTGCAGACCTCCTGCCTCCTCCGAACCTCTGTCTACAGGCTGAACTAAAGCCACACAACACTCCGGTGCTCTCTGTGAAGGAGCACACAGGCTGGTTGCCAGATACGCTCTCCCTTGTATAACTCAGTTTTCTCCTTCTCAAACCCCAAATCTTACTGTAGGCTGAGACAACAGCCATGGGACTCCCCAGTCCCCACACATAATTGTTTCCTAGAGTGGTCTAGTTGCACTCTTGCTTTGCTGCAGTGACATCTTTTTTTCCCTGCTCTAGGTATGTATCTGAGATTTATTGTTCTCAGAAGCCTCACTCTAGTCTCATCCCCAAGCACAGCCAGAGCCCCAGGCCAGCAACTCAACCTGTTTAATCAGCACTGAGTGCACAGTTCCACTAAGAGCTGTCAGGTTGCCTTGGCAGCCCGCTGAGCCCCACTGTTACCCTGTGTCCTGATCACTGTTTTTTCAGCATGTTACTCCACTGGCTGCTGTCGTTCATTTTACCCCACGGGATCTCAAAAGGAAGGCACTAAGCCCTTCCTCTTCTAAACACTGTGATGCTGGGCAGGTTATTGGCACGTGCACTGTGGCTGCCTGCCTCTGGCATCCTTGCCAAGTGCAAGAAAAGTAATTCACAAAGACTTTATAGGTGTGACTCAATAAAATTCTCAGAAGAGTGCCCCTCTTTGGGACCTTGGAAGAGCCAGCTGTTGTTCGGCATTTGAATACGTTCACAATATCTTACTTCAGGATAACAACTGAATGATGTGGTTTTATTCTTAATCATGTGAAAATATACATTAAGGCTGTTAAAGTTCCACTTTCAATCAACCTTTATCAGGGTACCAGACAAAGAACCACAAACAGATCTGTACACCTGTCATGGTGTCTTCTTGATTAATAATGCTTCAGAGTAAATTTTCTTTACAGTTTATCAAACTTATTATTATCATTTGATTGCAAGTTTCTCCCTTCACTTTGATATTATTGGCAGAATGAGAAAGTTAGGGCCCTAAAATTAATTAAAATCTTAATTATGTGGATTCTTCCTTCCATTCCACAATTAGATAAAGCAGTAAGTTATCATCATTCCCATTAAAAAAAAAAAAAAAGGCAAGAAGTAAGAGAGAACTACCTAGCAAGTGATGGGAAGAGATAAAGGATTTGATTTTTATGGTAGATATGTGGGCACATAGAGCTGTATATCTTGTAGAAACAGCTAATGTGAACACATTACCAATTTGACAAGACATGGCATAAAACAAAGGTATGAATCCATTTGTCTTAGATGCCATCACTACTACTGGGCTTGGTTTATATTCCATATATCCTTCTAAGTTAATATGAAAGAGGGTGTTTTAATCCTTTAGGGAACAAAGCAGAGAGTCAAAACTCATCAGAATATTTTTTCTATTTCTCACCTGGACTAAAAGCTGGAAATGCTACAATGAATAGTTTTACTACCTCTTGTGACCAAACTGAAAGCCTCTGAGAGCCATTAGTCTTGATGCTGGCTAAAACTATCATTTCCAGATGCCAGCGATAAACCCAGAACCTGAGGTTTTTTTATTAGAAAATAAAAATGTGTCTAAGCTGTCGTGTTGAGTACAGATCATGATAACATGATCAATGGCAAACAAAATAATGAGAAAAATCATTACTTAAAATGAAATTGTGACTTTGATGAAGAATATTAATATTAAACAGATATTAAACACTGCTAAAGGAACTGGACTGAATGCTCAAATGCAGTATCCGATATTCAACAAGTAACAACAGAATATAGAAATCATACGATGCCACAGACTGGGTGGAGGTAGGAGCAAAGCTATGACCAGAGATTTAGTTTCCTGCAGTAGCAGGGTATTTGGTAGGCAAAATTTCCAGATCATCTCCAACTGCACCCTTTTTCTGCAGAAGAGCAGAAAAAACCTGCAACAGCACAAGGTTATGTGCAAGGCATAACAGCACAGCACATCATCCACTTGATCCTTATTTGTCTTTCCCTGCAGTCAGTGTTTGGTGTTTCCAAGTTAGACAGAGGAGGACAAACAGTCAACCCAAAGACTACAAGATGTGAAATAGTTTGTTGCTCCTTTTTCAAGTATATGTTGCAAACCTCAAAAGCTTAATACAATATAATGGGGTGCAGACAGATGGAATTTTAGTCTCTTTTTAAACCCCACTGTTGATGCCAACATGCTAAGTGCCTGAGGAGTCATATCCCACTCTCAATTTTCTCCTTGTAAAAGCATACATTTTGTGTCACATAATCCTCTCTATACACTTGGCAAGATGATGGCAAGAGGAAATACCACTGTACATTGGCAAGACGATGGCAAGCTGAAATGCTGTAAGTCACGGTTTTCTGTTGCATCAAATTGACAAGGAAAAGAAACAAGTGATGAAACGGAAATTAAAGTGAACAATATACTAGAAATTAACGTGTTCAGTTGTAGTTTCGAACAACATTCAGTACACACACAGACAGATCTCAGTGACTGGAAGGAAGCACTAAACTTACAGGACTAACCACCCCCCAACAATTCCCCCTGCTCTGAACCTTTTTGGGTTCACAGGCCAATAACTAATAGTCAGCTAAGAGGCTTTAGAAATGTAGATTAATGTTTCACACCCTAGGGAACAAGCTCATCACCAGCTGTGCTGAGAGACTCTTTTCCCCTCTAGGGAACAGAATTACAGAATCACTCAAGTACGTTTTTCAGCTATAAGCCCCTGGTACAGGCACCCAGCAATAACTTGCTGGAGTAGGTGGACAACGGGTCTTCATTACAGTGCCAATTACCCACCAGTATAGTACAAAATAAACATGTTACCAGCATTCCAGCCATGCTACTCTTATTTCTTTTAACTTTATCCATTAAAAAATAGCACTTATTTTCTAGATGTGTTCCTTGGCAATTGTGAAATGACCATGAAACAGACCATGCTTGCAATCACACACCCCAGTGCTCCCCAGAACAAACCGCACCCCCAAGAGCAAACAGCCTGTTTCAGGACTCTGACCAGCACCCTTCTTTTGTCATACAGGAATGGAAAACAGAATTAAGTTCCAAAGCTACATTCATTATTATGGTCATAGCTACTGCAGCCAATTTTTGCTGCAACTTAAACTGAACATGCACCCATGTGATGAGAGATATAATGAGATTTTTAACAGAGGGCTGCATCTGAGTGCTTGACAGAAAAAAAAGATTCAGCTGGGGTACAATGAACTATCATTTATTTCCATTTGAGTTTAGCAAAGGTTGTCCTACACAACTGTGAAACAATTTTACACTTTTTAAACGTATTAGCTTTGAGCTGAAACAATAAATAAACTATTTATTTGCCTTTTTCTTTTAGTATCTCAAAATGGATTAACAAGGGTGTGGAGATGTGTAGAGTATTCCATCACAGAGAACAATTTTTTGATGGCTGGCTAATGGGATTGCAAAGGGTTATTTTGCTGGAGAGGAGATTTTTCAGATGCATTCTCTCTAATGAAGGTTTTGTTCCTCACTTACAAAGTGTTTTCTGCCTTTCCTTTTCACCCGTTTTTAAATTTCATCTTTTAAACAAGTCAGGGAAAGGTGAATTGCCTTGGAGAACCATGTTGTCACTGGACTAAATTAAACCTTAAAAGATCAAAGCTTACAAAATCATGCTGAGATCAAACTGGGATCTTTGGAAGACTTAGGGGGAAGGAAAAACACTGATCTTTATGGTTTGTGTGTGAACATGTTGCTCTTCAGCTCCTACAAATATGCAGGACTACACTGTGTAAAAAACTGTCTTCAGTGACAACAGAGCAGCTTTTTGAGAAATCCATCTTTCCTGAGAATGAGGGAAATTCGCCTCTGTTCCAAGAGGCCACAGGTCATGTCCTGGTCACGTGAGCTGCTCATTTCATTCTCTAATGGCTCAATGGCTGTGCTATAAATTTTATCATCCCATGTGACCTTCTAAGTCTCATCCCCCATCAAAGATTGCTAAGAATAAAAGAATGTTAAGATTAATAAATAAATAAATTCTTCCACAGCAGTGGAAAAAACTGTTATTAAGCCAAATACCTGTTTATCTTCAGGTACTCAAAAGCATTCTTGATTCTAATGGATTTTAATGGTCCATGGGGCCTAAAATTACTTTTCTGAGGTTTGATAATTGTCTACCTATACCTTACTCCTTTCCTAGTAGCCATGCATCACCTAGCCAGCTAAGATAACTCCTGATCTTCCGGACCAAACAGAAAGGCCAGGTGTCCTTTCAGTTAATTTTTCATGCAGCAACTTTAGCAAGGTCAAGTCATAATGACTATGTTTTACTACACGAAAGGTCCAGTTGTGCAAGAACAATGGCTGCCTGTCCATAAAGGTAAAACAACAAAAATTATAACAGTTTTAATCATCATCATACCTGGAAACTCACACCCCCACACTAAAGAGGTATGTGTTCTTAGGCAGGTACAGGAGACAGAGAAAGCTTCCATGCCTCTGACTTCAAGCCTTTCCTACCAACACCTGCCCACAGCAGTGTTAAACTGCTTCTTGACCTGATGGCCTGGCCTTTGTGCGTCTGCCAGCAGCCAGACCTCAGCTTGTGCTGTTGAGCTACTGATGACACATCAGCTGAGATCCCTCCAGGTTCCCAGCCCCTTATTGCCATTCCACCCATCACATTTCTGAAACCAGTGTGGGTACTGCATCCAATGATACCACCACAGCAGCCCCTCTCACACTACAGATTTTACTGGCTTTCAGGAATCTTGGGATATTTTTCCAAGCACCATCCCTGGCACCAGCAGGTTCACTACCTAAAAGTGCAAGGTCAACCAGAAGCAGGATTTCTCTGCCAGTCCGCTATTACGCAGAGAGTGCTCGGGTGCAAGGGAGGGTCCCCACAGCCCCCACACCTGCTGTACAGGACTCTGAAAAAGAGGCAATTGCAAAGGTCACCTGTTTGTTTTTTTCCACAGGACTATTTTGGGGTTCTCTTCTCTTTGGGTTCTCTTCTCCCTGGTGCCAGAGGAGAGCACTGACACAGTGTTAGAAATCTGGCCTCATCCTCCCTAAGAGGTAATTTCACCTGCAGCAATTTCCTTCATGCCTGACAGGCTAAATGGAACTGCTATGTCCATTTCCAGGCAGTAGCTGTGATGATTAAACCCTCCTTATAAAGCCCGTTGCCTCTCAGCAAGGTACTGAGGATGCCACCTGGCAAATGTTTTTTTTCAACTTGCAGACTGGTAGGAGATCCAAACAAAATCCCCAGCCACCTAACCTAGCATTTATTCCTACTTTGAATGGGCAGCAGCAATAGTTATAAGAAACCTGTGACCACAGGGATCACTGCTGTTTGGACAGCCTCATGTACTTTTGCATACATATGTGAGAAAATTGGTAGGAAAACTGCTGCAAATATAAAAGCACTAGATGTACATAAGGGCAAAAGATTTAGATTTCTAAATGACAGTGCCAAATGAATCACATTTCAGTGCTGTACAGATGCACAAACACCATCAAGCCACATGTCTGTCTTCACCATATCCATAAGCCTTTTCCCTCAAAACCTTTATTCTTAGAATTTGTTTTCCAGCATGAATATTTAAACATAGGTTTTCTCTGGGATGTCCTTTAAAGAATCAGGATGGCAAACATTACTAGATTAAGCTAATTCTTTACAATATTGAGGGAAAAGAAGTGCAAAGCAAAACATCCATTAAAGCCCTCAACTTTTGATTATCTAGTACTCACAATCAACTTAAACCATTTACAAATAATTTTTTAGACTTTAAGATAACAAAGATCAGACGATTTGTACCAAGAAAAAAGATTATCTTCATCAAGATATTTCAGCAAGATCCTCAGTGCATTTAAATTACCATGAAATTCAGTACAGTATATGGAGTGATCACATTTCAAAACATTGTGGCAGATGTTCTAAAGGGCATTCAGAGATCTAGCAATGTCAATAAAGAATTAAAAGCACATAGGTATTTTAAGGAGTAACTCACTTACCTATGTTAAGAATAGGGCAGCAGTCACCAAATTCACAGATATTTCACAAAGCCATAAACTGTAATATTGACCAGATTTAACCACAACTTGACTCAAAATAACTGTATCACTGTTCTGGTTTGGGGTGAGATAAGAGTTAAATTTGTTTCAATTAAACTGTTCTTACCTCAGCCCACGAATTTTCTTACTTTTACCCTTCCCAAACTCTCCCCCTTCCCACCAGTGGATGAGCGAGCAGCTCCCTGGTGTCTAGGTGCTGTCTGGGTTAAACCACAACAGTCACACTGAATGTGTTTCAATTCTAAAATGTTTTAATGTCACTTGAAGAACAACATCTAAATGCAGTACCCTCCATAGGCAAAATGGAAATCCACAGTATCTGTAGCAGAATATTGGGGATGCAGAGGGGGGAACAAGTGGGTCAGCTCAGTATTTCTCAGACTTCAGCAGCTGTATTTTCTGCATCCAAAAGCACCAAAATTGTATTATGTTTTATTACAATGAGTTCACAAATGAGTCCAACAGAATGATAAATCCAAGTATCATTCATGCATGAATGCTACTGCAAAGCAGAATGAGAAATTATTTGACATACAAAATACAATAGATGGAGCATATAAAAAGGCAGGATTAGTCTGGGATTTACTCACAGTCCACCTGAACTATGGTGCAGGTAGCAAGACAAAAAGGAAGAAATAAAACTGACCTAGACATTGCTAAAAAATAAGAGGCACATTTTTATGCATACACATGGAAGCACTGTTATTAATAGCAAAGAAAACAGAGTTTACACTCCCAAATGATGATTTATCAAACTAGAAAAGTAGAAAAGACTAATTTTCTTCATTCTGAATTTCCAAAAAGATTAGCTTTGCTCCAAAATACACCCCTCATTCAGAATTTCCATCAAATTCCTGAAGTATCCAACAGATCATGTCTCTCTTCTTCCCACACCTTTCCAAAGTGGCCCGATTTTTTCAACAAAACCTTTAACAGTATTCTCTTTGCAGCACCACCTCCGAATAGAAATAATTAACAGTTCTAGGAAGTACCGTCAAATCCAAATCACAAATAAAAATCATGCTGTAGTTTACCCCAACCACGTTTCTGAATTGCCTGAGAAGCTTTCACTGATGTTAAGAATAGTCTTACTTGAAACACTTGCACAGGACTTCAGCAACCCCTTTTGGGAAAAATCCAGCTAAGCCTTTAACACATGCATAATAGGTTTTATGTGAACATGAAGATCTCCACGAATGTCACCAACTCTCCAGCAGCCTTAAAATTAAAACTGGGCTTAAAGCATTTCCTGGATTAGGCCCTCTCTCCTTTCTTTATTAAAATGGAGCAGTGGCTATAAGCCAGCAGAAACTCTAGTGATAAAGTAGAAAGCATAAAGTTGGAGAGAGAAGTGATAAAATTCACTTCTATGCATGAGGAAGTGACTTCCATAACTCATTCCAGGCTTTACTTCTTGTAAATAGCCTAGCACTGTAAAAAGCATACTCTATACCATTTCTAGACGCACACTACATTGATTGCCTACCAGTTTTAATTTGACTAAGCATTCTGAAAGGGTTTTCCCCTTTCATTATCTTAATTGTTTTTTGGTTTGTTTTTTCCTATGGATTAAAGAAAGGACTATAGAAAAGCAAAAAAAAAAAAAAATTGTTTCAGAAGTAAGACCAATCTACTGAAGAGGCAAAACTCACATTGCAATTTTTCTTCTCTTCAGTGGGCTGGATGGATGATCTACCACTTTCTTTCAACTTGCTTTTGCTGGAGGCAAGAACAGTGACAGTGTATTATAGGACTAGCCAGGGTTCAGATCAGATGGATTCCCAGCCTTCTATAAGAAGCCCAAGAGGATGAATTTTGTTAAGGTCTTAAACTATCAATTACCTTTACACAGCCCTTGCAACACTGACTGCTGAGATATATGATCCAGAGAAAGTTCTGCTGGCCAAATACACATTCTCCATTTCACTGTATCGTGTAGCTGTCAAAGAAGTATCTATCCAGATCTTTGAAACACAGAGCTGTGAACAGATTTTTATGGGATGCACAGAATCCCAAGGCCACAGTGACTTGTGTTAGTTGGGGGTCATTAATTATTTGTCATACCCTTCTATTGGGCACCGCTAAAACAGAGAAAAAACAGACTCCCACCTTAAGGGATCAAGCCTTCATTGACAATAAAGGCACAGAAGACAGCTTAAACAAATTTATTTCTGCTGTAAAAGAAGCTAGAGACCTTATTACATTGAAAAGTGGGGGGCTCTGAAAATAGAGCTTTACAAAATTTAGGAAAAAACCCAAAGTTATGTATTTCCAGAAAAGGTCATCTCCTGATGAGCACACTGTGCATTGTTGAACAGTAGGAATACACAGGGTATTGTGCCCAGAACGGTACCAAAATATCATTTGAGTCTTGGTCATTTGTTAGGTGTATAAAATTTATACTCCCTGTGCTGAAATAGAGAAGAAAGGTAAGCAAATGCCACGTAACATTTGGCTCTTGCAATCAAAGACAGGTAACTCTGAGCATTAGACCTCCAACATCACCATTCATTGCTACTCAGCAGAGATTCTGTCAACCTATTATAAGGCTCTCCCATAAAGATTCAAAGGGATAACAGGATTTTGGTGTGCATCCAGCTTCACAGAGAAAACAGGAAGATGTGGTGAGATATAAAAATCCTCAGGTGTCCTTAGGGGAGCTTATAAATGTTCCAGAGCCTGAGGAGACCCCTCTGCATTTCCTCTGGAGGGCAAGTATGAGAGACTTACTGTTTAGTGCTCACAGCTAGATGTGCCTGCACCATGAAGTACAGTGCGGTGGAACACACAACCATAACCTGTAGCTACAGATATCTGTTAAACCAGAAGCCAACTCTCAATTCTCAGGATTCAAAATAAATTAAAATCACGTGAATTCTCTGCTAGTCTGCGTGCAAGTTCTTGATTTATGCTTTAGCCAGATCTTCCACAGCAAGCACCATCTGAACAAGGCGAGACAGAAATTACAACCTAGATCTGCAGGAGCAGCATTATCTTTTACATATCAACAGAGTCTCACAAGTTATTTGGGTATGGCCCTGGTCAAATTCACCCAAATTTACAACAGGGCTGCATATACAATAACTCAGGTATAGATTTGTTCCTATTTTAATGTTAAGATAGGATTCTAGATGGAAAGCGCCTTGATTTTTTCTTTTTTTTTTTTTTTTTAATACTGTAGTCCATGTACAGAGTTGGGGTTAATGGAACAAAACATGATCCAGGAAGATTGTAGGTATTTATATAAAGCCTATTGAATTTCTGAAGTATACTGATGTATAAGAAGAATTACCACATTTTAAACATCAAAATTCACTGGAAATTATTCAAAGAGAGGTATTTCCATAAAATCCCAACTCCCTTCCTTCTCATAGGCATCATAGGCACCATTATTAAACTAAAAGAAAGAAAAAAGATGAGCAAGAATAGTCATCTTCAGAAATTAATCATCTACATGAGAAGTTTTCTATTTTTAGGCTATTACTCAATGGAATATACTAACATGAATTCAAGTAATTGTTTTGTTGGTTTTATTTTTAAATGTAATTAGGATTTTTTTAAACTATCTTGTCCCATTTTCACATATGAGAGGCTGCTCTTGCATTTAGCTGAAACATCGAATCACAAACAGGTTTGGGTTGGAAGAGACTTAAAGCTCATCCAGTTCCACCTCTCTGCCATGGGCAGGGACACCTTCCACTAGACCAGGTTGCTCCAAGCCCCATCCAACCTGCATTTACAATAAATGAGGTATAGATGGTGAGTTCAATATATGCTTCTCTTATCCTGAGAAAACAAACCACAGAATCATAGAATCATTTCAGTTGGAAAAGACCTCTAAGTTCTTGGAGTCCAACCATTAACCCAGCACTGCCAAGCCCACCACTAAACCATGTCCCTAAGTGCCACATCTGCACATCTTTTAAACTCCTCCAAGGATGGTGATCCCAGCACTTCCCTGGGCAGCCTGTTCCAACGCTTGACAACCCTTTTGGTGAAGAATAAATAATCCGTTCCAGGAAGAAGATTTAATGAAACACTACAATTTATGCTTCAACATAAATTTCTACTTATTTATTTATATAATTCTAAATAAATTATTTAATGTGTTTGATTCGGAAAGGTGCTAAGACTTGGCAGTCTCCTGGAGTCATCTGTGGTTTCTAATGGTTGAACCATGGATGCCCCTGCAGCATTACACATCATGTTCTGTATTTTTGAAGAGAAATTAAGCGAATGGTCAAGTTTGATGGATAAATGCAAGGAAAGGTTTGCTAACCCCAATGTGGATTAAGCTTCTACTGTAAAATTTTCCTAGCAGTCTTCCTGAGATACCCTAGGAATACGCAAAAACCTGTAGAATAATAAGGGTAACATTAGAAGCAGAGGTAGCACTGGGGAGACCAGGGATTGCTACTGCTCAAGGACTCAAAAGGAAAAATACCCACATGGAGAAGTACAAACTCAGAAGGAAAAAGCCAGGGGGGCTGTTTGGGTAATCAGGTCGAATTGTCAGCGTTACCATGCTGATGGGACTCAATGGGAGACAGCAACTCAGCCACACTGAAGATTCAGCCTAGGAAGCCAAACTCTCTTCTCATAACTGATTGCTCCTGTGACAGCATGTAGTCTTTGGGTGCCTTATGAGAGCCAGTGAGGATACGTAGGCAAACTCCTAGATGATCTCTGTGCGCATTACCCAGTAAGTAACTGCTTTAAATGTTTTAGCTGTATACTTGCATAGCCTATTTGTGCCTGGCTGAAGGCAACTAAACAAACTAATCCAGTTGAGGAATGGTAAAAGCCATCAATTTCAGTTACTGCTTGTAAGAAATAGCAGAGTAGAAATTTATGTCATAGATAGTGAAATTGTTCCTTGATAGCAAAATTTCACCTTGAAAATAGATAGACCATGCTCAGTACCAATGAACAACTCTTTGCCAAATAGCTGAAGTTACAGCCTGATCAAGTGGCGGCACCTCTGCCTCAGCAGTAATGGGAAAAGATTATGAATAATGTGAAATGTATGAGAGGAGAGAGATGAATACATATTGTATACATTTTGTATTATTAACAGTACTGGGCAAAAAATTCCATATCAGTCTGTAGCCTAGCACAGCCTACTAGGCAATGACATTGCAGAGACAAACACAACTTTCTCTATTCCAGACCAAAACACAGCTGGAAGTTAAGACACACAGCAGCCTTGCTGCTACCCATCCTATGCCTTGCCAATAACAAATCAGGGAACAGAAGTCCGTCATGGATGCACAGCAAATCATCAAAAGCACACATTAATGAAAATAAAATCTAGACCTAACGACCTCTTTTCTGTTAATGAAAAATTAATGTATAATTACTTGCATGATCAAAATCCCATTGGTTTTAATGGGAGTATCTAAATATGTAAATGTCCTCCAAGGACTTTAAAGGCATGCATGTATGGATAAGAAAACACATATTATCAGAATTCCATATTTAACGTGGGTATAAAGACAATATTCAACATAAGTTGATTTTCTGTTTAGTTGGCAATCAGATAGAATCATCATCACCCATACAAAATTTCCCCACAACTATGTTAACAAAACATCTTTCTTCATGTCACCCATGAAAGTGAGGATTTGAATCAATGTACATGAGAAGAATTGGCTGCTTGAAACCTGTGCCCTATTTGTAAGAACTAGGAAGTTGATGTTCATTAAAGTCTCTTTTAAATGAACCTATCCGATAAGAATTTGTTTTTGAAAACATCTTTTCAGTCTTGTCCTTCATATTGCGTTACATCCTGTATCAGTTCTGACAAGAGTGTGATTTTATCTTTTTAAATTAATCTTCCTTACATCATCTGACATATTCTTTAACATTCATTTTTTAAAACTCCTTTCAAATCTGGTAGAGCCAATTGTAGCTGCCAAAGCTTTTTAATTCAACAGTAAAAGCAGGTGCTATGGCAGTGAATTGACAACTGGTAATTTTCATTTCTTGGTCTTGATTTCTGCATTCTTAAATTGTTCTGAAATTAGTATTATTGCAACTCAGAAGTAGGTTCTGGCTACCTCACCTGCAGATGTTAGAAACAACTTCCCATTGAAATATTAACCGAAACAAGTTTAACTGTGACAGTGTTTGCCTGGACTGAAACAACAGCTCCTCAGACCACACCACACCAATTCATTCCCTTCCATCTCCAGCACCAGCTGGAGAGTTTAGGCCCAGACCAGAGACTGCCAATGGAAAAGGTAAGTCCTCATGAAACTGCTTCCTGAAAAAGTATCCAAGAAGAGATATACCATATAAAAGAAGCTTCATACAGACCAAAAACTTACTGTTAAAAATGACTGAGCCTCCAGCATACACAACTAAGTTATCACATTCATCCTAAGTTATACAATATTGCATTAATAAAACAGTCTGCAGAATGCACAACTGCTGGTATAAACTATGGTGAAATGGTATCTTCCCTGCTGTATTCCATGCGATTTCATTGCCTTTTCTCAGTCTACCATCCCAAACCAGATTTCTTTTCTCAGTCTACCATCCCAAACTAGATTCCCAATCCCTGTTCCCATTCTCTCCCAGGAACAGGAGCTGAGGTGAGCTGCTGGTTCTCTAGAACAGGGTAGGCACTTTCAGAACTGTTCCTGTACTCAGGTTTGGCTCTCTATCAGCATAAATAACCACCAGAATAACTACTTTATTCATGTATCTTGAAGTTACAACTTGACCTGCCTGTTTGTTATCAGTGCAACTTTCACAGTTACAGAAAAGAACTGGCCTAAATAATGAGATAAAAGACTGCCAAGCAAAGATAATGCACAGCGAAATTTCTATTTAAATTACAGAGCCAGGGAATAAGAGGAACATTTGCAGCTTCTCTTTTAACTCCCAGAAAGCAAGAAATGAAGCCGTCAACTTATGGGATACAAAGGAGCCAGAAATTGCTTTCCTGACAATAAATACCTGCATTGCCTTGTAGTCCTACCACATTCTATATTGATTTTTGGACATCTCTTATCTGTACTTAAAAAAGTCTGAATTTGAGTCAATTTACATCCTCCCTAATACATCACAGATGTGCATAATTTCACTAAACGTAAGTGTGGCAGTCCTCAATCTTTCTCTGCCATTCTCAGTTATTCTTCAATTCTTCCATGCACCACAAGCATGATACGTGTCATCTAAATGTTACTACATTTGTAGAAGTTGATTCAGCAGACTGGAGGGGTTTTGGTTTGGGGATTGTTTCTTTCTTTTTTTATTGGAAATAAATTAAGCTGAGTACTAAGGAAAAGATGAGGTTTGCTTTAAAATAATAAAAATACTCAACCCTTAAAGCAGATGCCCTTTTCAGGGCCATGAGATATTCCACAGTTGTAAGAGCCTCAATAAAATCAAACAAATAACATCACTACTACATAAATACACCCCTTTCATCAATGTCCTATCCTACCTATCCTGTGCCACCACCTGAACAGGGAGTCCAATCCTGAAAATTTTTAAATCCTAATACAGTGTGTGCCTTCAGACCAATGGGTCTGCAAAAAGGGTAGCAGAATCTGTGCCAAGCAGGACTTCATTTACAGAGGACCACATAAAAAGTGTCTTTCATAGGCACAGTGAAGTGGGCTAAATGCCAGCACAGACCCAAACAGCAGCCACCAGGAATGCCCAAACTGCCACCCAACACACATCACAACCCTTACCTGCTTAGGAAATGTACCTTTCATCCATAGTAAAAGCAAAATCCTACATCACAGACTTCATAGAGTCTGTCAGTATCTTCTCATAATATGGGATTATGCACCATCACCTTTCCTTTTGGGATTGCAGTTCCTGCCACTCCTTTCAGATTTCTTAACCGGTGAGTCAAACAGCAACAATTCAATTGAATGATCAGAAGATACCTGAAGCAAGCCCCAGAACACTCACTCAATAACCTGAGGACATCAGAGCCTCATTAAAGTACTAATGATAACTGTGGAGCAGCACAGGGGAAGTTATCACTGATCACCAGAGTGGACTTGGCCGTTCTGGCTGGCAAGATGAAGTTTCTGTCTCTCCTCACATCTTTCTGCAAACCTCACAGAGGTGCTCACTGAGAAAAGAGCCCCATGCTCTGCATCAGACACAGTAGTGTCTCCTTCTTGATCCCCCATACAAGATTAAAATCCACTTGTAGAATGCAGAGCAGCCAACCCTTAAGTCTTGAGACACGTCCAAACAAAGGTCTCTGTGCTGCATTTTACCTTTCATTGATAGAATCAATTGGTTCCCCTGTTTTTTTTGTATTCTTCCTCTACTTAGAGAGCTCTCATGTTTGTTTGGATGGGCAACATATAAAACTCAAGAGAAACCAGTAGAACAGATAGTCTGCCAATAAGATCAAGGCTAAACAAGCCTTCATACAGTGACAAAACCCCCTCAGGTCTGAAGGCCGAATCTGCTGATTCTCTAGTTAAAGAAATGTGCTCACTGCCCATGGCAAGCGTAACAGCAATGTTTTCCCATTCCATTTTCTCAACTGTCCAATTTGCCTTCTGAATGCTACCATATCTTTTTAGTCAGATAAACAAAGTAAAGATTTACCATTTCCACGCAAGTCTGCCATGTGACTACACATGGGAATGCTGAGAACTTCAGGTTATCAATATATGCAATGAAACGGTCTCCTACCCCTCTAGTTTCACCCTATTTCTTATTGCCTACATGACAATTTGGGAAGCTTTTCAACTTTCATGTGGGGTGGGTTTTCCTTCCCATTTATGATTAATAACTAAATGCTTCTACTAACATGACTAAATCCAAACCAGAAGTTAGACCATGGTAATCCCTGGAATCAGGCAGGAGCTCTGTAGTATCATGCATACACTTTTTCAACAGAAATTAAGAGCATGGAAACCAGGTGAACGTTTCATGCGAAATACTTCAATAAGGGAAACTATTACTTTCATGTCTGCCTCTTTGCTGAGACTTCAAAATACTGAGAAACTAATAACCAGCTTTGGACCATAAGGGAGATTCACAGATAATTCAGTGAAAAGTGTTAATCCAGAAGAAAGCTTGACAGTTCTGTAGATCTGACATTCATTATTAGTTTATTAATATTTGATTAATCTCACAACATTAGTGCAGGAGCATATGTCCAGAGCAGTGCAGGCAAATTCCATTTTGGAAATATTTGAGCTGGTTTTTTGCACAAAAAAAAGGTCAGAGAATGTTAACTTCTGACAGACGTTGCATGGCTTATATGCTGCAATGCCTCAGCAGGAGGAAAAAGTGCTAACCCCACTCAGAGAATCTGTGAGATCAATTTTAGCATTCACTAGCATGGGACAATGTGTGTGTACTTTTATCACATCAAGTACCCACAGTGTTGACAGCAATCCTCAGACTGATTTTTGGCTTTTTAAAAGCAGTAATTCAGCCCACACTTTTCTAATTATTGTCATCAATATAATCTACATGAAAAGCAAAAACTGAAATGCCAAAAGAAAGAATAATTTGTGACTTCAAACTACCTAAACCAAAATACCACGTTATGAAATTTGAATCTTGCCCTGACTTAGAGGTCCAGGCCTACCTCATAAGCCTTTGATAAGCAGTTTGCAATATTTAGCTGCCTAGAGATGGAGCTCCAGAAACCTTTCTGATGCTTGCAAACCACTAATAGTAGAACCACAAGTATATTAGAAACCACACAGAAACCTACTACCTAACTTCTACAGCAGGCTGATTGTTTACTACAATGTTTTATTACAAAGGCTTGCGTTCCCTTTCAAGGCATTTACAGGGGGCACTGCAGGGGAGGAAAAAAAATGAAACCCTAGAATACCATGGAATATTAATTTGAAAGTTAAATAATTAAAAATATGACCAAATTGTAACAAACTAATGCTGTGCCTGAAACTATCAACACAACAAGCTATATCAGCATCTGTTACAGCAGCAGGGTTTAGATAAAAAGCGGGGGGAAATGGGAGCATAAGAACAAGAAGAAAAAGCTTCTCTTTAAAGTTCTGTCTTTCCAATTTATTATGAAGCATACAAAGGGCAAATAGAGCCTTTTAGGAGAGATGCTATCTTGGAAATTACACATTCATAGATTTTCAGGGCTGAGCAAGGCCACCGTGACCATAACTTCCTGCACAACAAGCCAAAACTCACCCTCCACATTCACACAGTCCACAAATCTTTTGGCATTCCTGGAGATTCTTCAGTCTTCCCATCTACTGTCACATAACTTCTTCCCTATTCCTTCCAATAAAATCTTAGAAATACAGTCCATAAATACATGAGCCAGTTCTGCCACCTATATCTGAACCCTCTGAGTTTCTAATATATTTCTTGACAATCTGCTTGAGAGTACCAGTTGTTTGTGCCTTAATTCCTTTCAGGGGCTCCATACCCATACCAGGTGTCACCCATTTCCCCTGGGTTTCCTCGCTTGTCTTTTCTGCACATTCTGTCACCAATTCTTGTATCATTGAACCAACCTATTATATTCCCCTTATGCAAGTTAGGAACCTATATCCAAACTTTAAAAATCCCTCAAATTAGAACAGTCCCACTTAAGCTCCATACCTGTATTAGCATTCGTCTATAGTCAAAGTCAGTCAAAAGGTGACTGGTGACAGCCAACATGGCTTCACTACGGGTAAATCATACCTGACAAATTCTGCAATCTACGATGGGGTAGATTTATATTAGACACTATAAAGAAGTTCTTCCCTGTGAGGGTGCTGAGGCGCTGGCACAGGGTGCCCAGAGAAGCTGTGTCTGCCCCATCCCTGGCAGTGTTCAAGGCCAGGTTGGATGGGGCTAGGAGCAACTTGGTCTAGTGGAAAGTGTCCCTGCCTGTGGCAGGGGGGTTGGAACTGGATGAGCTTTAAGGTCCCTTCCAACCCAAACCAGTCTGTTTATTCCATGACACCTCCCTAAGTACATTTTTTAAGCCTGTGCCTGCTTGTTATTATATGGATTTCTGTGCTTTCTTTTCCAGGTCTCTGATCTTTTTTATTGCTCTGCTCCAGTCTTTCAACAGGAACTCAGGTCTTCCCTCAACTTGATCATACCAGGAGAGCCTGGTGAAGTTCAGAGAATGCATAAGCTCTCTTTAACGCTAGATCCAGTGTTGCATGATGCCGATCTTTCACCACTGTAAATTATTAGTGAAGACGCCATGCCACAGAAATCAAATCCATAGATAGATTGTTGTGGTTTAAGCCCTGTCAGCAAGCCAGCCACACAGTTTCTCTCTCCCCCCAGCTCTTTCTTCCCTCCCCCCCACCCCCCCACCCCGCTCCCAGAGGGATGGGGAGAAGAATCCAAAGAATGTAACTCCCATGGGTTGAGATAAGAGCAGTCCAGTAACTAAAGTTATGACACAGATCACTGCTGCTGCCACCAATAATAATAATGATAAGGGAAATAACTAAGGAAGAGAATACGATGCCACCCACCGAAACGAGCCCGACTGAGCAGTGAGTGCCCTGCCGGGTAAATCCCAGTTACATCCTGGGCATGACGTGCTGTGGTATGGAATACCTCTTTGGTCAGTTTGGGTCAGGTGTCCTGTCTCTGCTTCCTCCCAGCTTCCCCTCCTCCCTGTCAGAGCATGAGCGTCACAAAGTCCGTGGCCGGACCAAACATTTGAGCAGTAACTAAAACCATCGCTGTTATCAGCGCTGTTCCCAGGCCAAAAGTCAACAACACAGCGCTGCATCAGCTACTAAGAAAGAGAAAAAATGACTGGTACTGCTAAACCCAGGACAAGACTTACATCAGTGATACCAGTCTTGATCAATGACATTTAAAATTTCTTCAAAAGCTCATCACGAGTCTGCCGTGATCTATTTTTCCTAAAGCTGCACTGATCTGTATTACTACCTTTAATTCCACACCTATCAGACCTGGTATAATTCACACTATTATTAACTTTGGGACCAATGTTAATGAGAACAATGTGTGTCTGGCTATCATGGCTGTGAAGTCGTGCTAGGACAGCCCAGGAAAGACCAGCTCCAATACAAAGACATTCACTGCAGCTGAGCAAAGGGCAAACAATGACATGCCCAGGGACAGACCCAGGGCATGATCTGAAATACCACAAGCAAGAAGGGGACAGTAGACAGGGACATACACTGTGCTCTCTGAGCATCCACCCAGAGTTCACTGCAGAGAACTACATGACAAACAAAGGCCTCTGAATTACTAGCCTTGTATTACCTTGAACAGCATCCCCTAAATCCTTAAATAAGCAACTTATTTTGCCATGCTGTTCATGGATATTTTTTATTAAATTTTTGCATATATCTTTATATTATTATATATTATATATATCTTTATATTATTTAGATTTTTATATTATTTAACATTTTATACTATTTTAAAGTATCATGAGATGCTCGAATTTGAGATCCTCAGGACAGTGAGAAGAGCGTGCAGCAAGCTCACTGCCCTGGACTTCAAAATAGCAGACTTTGGCCTCTTCAGGAACCTGCTTCGAAAGGTTCCATGGGATACAGCCCTAGAGGGCAGAGGGGCTCAAGACTGTTGGTTGATAGTCAAGGATCACCTGCTACAAGCTCAGGACTGTTGCATCCCAACCAGAAAGAAGTGCAGCAGGAGGGCCAGGAGACCTCCTTGGATGGATAAGGAGCTCCTGAGGAAAATTCAGTTGAAAAAAAGAGGTTTATAATAAGTGGAAGCAAGGATAGACGGCCTGGGAAGAGTATAGGGATGTTGTCCAGGAAGCTAGGGACCAGGTTAGGAAAGATAAGGCCCAGTTAGAACTAAACTTAGCTAGAGGTATTAAAGATAACAGGAAAGGATTCTACAGGTACATAGCAAATAAAAAACAGACTAGGGAGAATGTAGGCCCCCTCAGGAAGCTCTCAGGAGAATTGGCTACACAGGATTTGGAGAAGGCTGAGGTTCTGAATGACTTCTTTGCTTCGGTCTTCCCTGGCAAAGGCTCTGACCAAACCACCCAAGTCTTGGAAGGCAGATGCAGGGACTGTGAGAATGAAGACCTTGCGCCCACTGTAGGAGAGGAACTGGTTCAAGACCATCTCAAAAATCTGAACGTGCACAAGTCCATGGGTCCTGATGAAATCCATCCGTGGGTCCTGAAGGAGCTGGTGAATGAAGTTGCGAAGCTGCTGGCCATCATATTTGAGAAATCATGACAGTCAGGTGAAGTACCCAATGACTGGAAAAAGGGAAATATAACCCCCATTTTCAAGAAGGGGAAAATGAATGACCCAGGGAGTTACAGCCCAGTCAGTCTCACCTCTGTGCCTGGCAAAATCTTGGAGCACATTCTCCTGGAAGGCATGCTAAGGCACATGAAAATCAACAAGGTGCATGGTGACAGCCAGCATGGCTTCACTAAGGGGAAATCCTGCCTGACCAATTTGGTGGCCTTCTATGATGGGGGCTACAGAACTGAGGGACGGGGTAGAGCACTTGATGTCATCTACGTGGATTTGGGCAAAGCTTTTGACACTGTCCCACATGACATCCTTGTCTCTAAATTGGAGAGACATCAGTTTGATGGATGGACCACTCAGTGGATAAAGAACTGGCTGGATGGCCACACACAAAGAGTTGTGGTCAATGGCTCAATGTCCGGCTGGAGACCAGTAATGAGTGGCGTCCCTCAGGGATCGGTGTTGGGACCGGTCTTGTTCAACATCTTTGTTGCTGACATGGACAGTGGGATTGAGTGCGCCCTCAGCAAGTTTGTCGATGACACCAAGCTGTGTGGTTCGGTTGATATGCTGGAGGGAAGGAATGCCATCCAGAGGGACCTTGACACACTTGTGAGGTGGGCTGATGCCAACCTCATGAAGTTTAACCATGCCAAGTGCAAGGTCCTACACCTGGGTCAGAGCAATCCCAGGCACAGCTACAGGTTGGGCAGAGAAGAAATTCAGAGCTGCCCTGCGGAGAAGGGATTGGGGGTGTTGGTCGATGAGAAAATGAACATGAGCTGGCAGTGTGCGCTCGCAGCCCAGAAAGCCAACTGTATCCTGGGCTGCATCAAAAGGAGCGTGACCAGCAGGTCGAAGAAGGTGATCCTGCCCCTCTACTCTGCTCTTCTGAGACCTCACCTGGAGTATTGTGTGCAGTTCTGGTGTCCTCAACATAGAAAGGACATGGAACTGTTGGAACAAGTCCAGAGGAGGGCCACGAGGATGATCAGGGGACTGGAGCTCCTCCCATATGAAGACAGGCTGAGAAAGTCTGGGCTGTTGAGCCTGGAGATGAGAAGGCTGCATGGAAACCTCACAGCAGCCTTCAAGTATCCGAAGGGGGGCTATAGGGATGCTGGGGAGGCACTCTTTATTAGAGACTGTAGTGACAGGACAAGGGGTAACGGGTTCAAACTTAAACGGGGGAAGTTCAGGTTGGATATAAGAAGGAAATTCTTTCCTGTTAGGCTGGTGAGGCACTGGAATGGGTTGCCCAGGGAGGTTGTGAATGCTCCATCCCTGGCAGTGTTCAAGACCAGGTTGGACGAGGCCTTGGGTGATATGATATAGCGTAAGGTTTCCCTGCCCATGGCAGGGGGGTTGGAACTAGATGATCTTAAGGTCCTTTCCAACCCTAACTATTCTATGATTCTAAAATAAAATTTTAGCCTTCTACTTGCAGAACAAAATTAAAACCCTAGCTGAAGCTACCTCTGGTTTCCACAGCAATTTCTTAATGCACAAATGCAAACTTTCTGAGAACAGTGGCATATTGACTGTTCTCTATTATTTTGCCAATGAGCATGACTATACCCCCACAGAATTCTTTCATAGCCAACTAGAGAGTGCCTTTTCATGCAGCAATAAGAATGGAAAGTTTATAAAGCTGGACATGCAAAAAGCTCTTTCTGTCATGTTCGCAATCTGCATTTCAATTCAAAGAAAGAATTCCTTGTGAGCTGTGGGGCTTGTGTGTTTTGGGACTTCCCCCCTCACCCCCCAGAAACTGTACTAGAAGATACAACACTAAAATGCCACTGATTCATTCTTCTTATTAAAACAAACAATAAGCTCAAATTGCTTAGCAAACCAAACAATTGCAAACAGCAAATTTAAACAGCAAAACAGGGAGCACGTTGGGTAAATGTTATTTCCCTGAACAAGGAAAGCTTTCGGCAAAGTGCTTAACTTGAATACAACAAAAGGCAATTTAATTTAGTAATACAGCTGGATGAAAAATGGAGACCTCAGGTTTAATAAGAAGGGGGAAAAAGACAAGCATATATCATCCAAAAGGATAATTATGAGAAACTATTTTGTATGATCCAGCTAAATCAAAGCTTTTAATGCTTTCTTACTCCTGTCAAAGGAGGGAGATTTAGTGCTTTAAAAATGGGGATTTTGCAGACTCCACTGCCAAGAAAAAATGATTTGTCCCTTGATAAATTACTATTGGGTTTTCTACTTGAAAAAAAAAATACACTTACATTGAAATAAATGCCAAGGAATGGCTAGAGAATTTATATTATTCACTCGTATCTGTCACTGGATTGGTTGAAAAGCAGCAGCACTATTAAAAATGTCTTCTTGCTTCTAGACATAATGGCACAAAGGGGCCACGTGAGCCTTTCGTGAATGGGAAGGATATGTATACAAAAATAAGAGTAAGCAAATCTTTATTCGCCTCCACCATCCTGACATACTAGGCTCTAAAGAGAGACTGTGTGTGTGTACATGTTGTATTTTGTGTTTGGATGCTTTCAATTGCAATGAAAACTCCCCTCCCACTGGGATGAAATCGTACATTCATTTTTCTGAGGATGTTTTAGCTCTCTTAATTAAACTCCAATAATTTTTTCTCTCTTTTGAAGGAGAGGAAAAACATAAATGCATACATGTATATATGAAATACCTACAGGGATGTTAGTTTGAGAGCTGCAATGCAGTAAAAGCAATTTTATCTCAAGGAAACTCCTCTAAAGGTCTGTTTTGTACTTTTGTGCTGGAGAAGCTCACTGGTTTTTATCCCAGCCCTTGGACAAGAACCATGAGTCATCAAGGAGCAGAATAACTCGGCAGTCGTAGGCACTGGGAAGAGTGAGAAACCCTCACTGGGAGCAGTCCTCTCCAATGGCAGCTTGTCTAGGAGTTGTGTGGGGACCAGAGGGATATCACTGCACAGGCCTAGTTCCTTTCAGACCTGCAGGTAATGATGCCTGCTAGTCACCCAAGTTGCTAAGGCAGAAATGCCTGTGTGCACTGTAGCTTGCGTGGAGACAGGCATGTTCCCAGCAGAGCGCAGCCCTGTGCTGTGTGTGCTGGTTGCTGCTGACAAGCTGCTCCCCCATGGGTACTGAAAGCCACAGGAGCTCTTACCTGTCAAGCTTCAAGCTCATCAAAAACTAAGGTCCCAGTGGCCAAGAGGCTGGACTTTTGCTTGCTGCCAAAGCAAAGGCAGAATTTACAGAGAGCGCAGATGGCAAACCAACCAACCCAGCTATTAATGAGATGCCAGCGTGCAAGGTCAGTAGAGCCACAACAGCTTGCAGGTCTGGGGTATTACCTTTCTTAGTATTTAAACTATTTTTGATTACTGCTTATTTTGTACATACTTTTCATTAGGGTCTAAGAGGCTACTAAAAATGTCTTCATTCATTTCCAAGTTTGAGGTCATCTTAATATACTTTTTGTTATTCTGTTCCATCCATTTCTTCTATTTTGCTAAACTGTAACACCGAGTTTCTGCCAACATAAAGAGAACTTTTGCTTCTTTAATTGCTGATTGACACAGATATTACTTATCTCCTGAGAGCAGTACCAGTTACACATGCTCATGGAAACCCAGAAAAATGTTTGTCTGGGCACTGAACAGCTTTTATGCCTACTAATTAAACTAGTATCAGTGAGAGAACTCTGAATGCATAGTTAACAATCAAAAACCAAGAGTAAGATTTTCTCCTACACATTCACAAAGCTGTATTTTGGGGCACTCATTCAACATATGAAATGCAGAGTATAGAGCTAGCTGGACAGAAATAAGTCTGAGAGGACTTAAATGCAATATTTTTTCAATGCAGAATGCTTAGTCTGTAAAATCTTTGCAACAGAAACAAACTTCCCCCTCCTTGATCCACAAGAGCCTATCATCAGTGGACACAATTCATGAGCCATGCATTTGGAAACTGCCAGAATATCAAGACAGCAGCAAAAAGGAATTTTCAGCATTACAAGACAAATTAGAAAAACCCCAACTGAAAAAGGAAATCAGTATCTCTAGAAACCATCACTACAAATTAGCCAAAGTTAGAGGGATTTTTACGCAGGAATTTCAAACCCATCTGGCTGACAGAGTTTTAAAGTGCTTACTGTTTAAAACCATACGTGGCATGCCACCAAACCTGACCTCCACATCTTTAAGTGTGTTTTACGTAGTTGCATATTATTATGCCAGGTACTAGACTACTAGAAATTTCAGTTTTACTCTTTCTTGCATCAAAGGCCCAAGATGAATTCACTAGAAAGCTGCTGTTTGCTCCAGGGCTTGGCTCACTTTTAAATGAAGGAAACAATGTTTTATTTTAGTTTTGTTTTCACTTCAGAAAATGCAGTTCAGTTTATGCAGCATTCCTTCAAATCTACTGAGTTACAAATACTATCCAAGCCTCTCTGGGTTATAAACCAAACAAATAAAAAATTAGTAGAAGTCACAAGAGGTGTGAATGATTGTCCTTCTGATGTCTCAATTCTTTTTTCATATGGGTTATGCTAACAAAACAAAAGACAAAAATTCAATCTATATCTTTCTTGAGACAAGGGCTTCTCACAGAATTCATAATTATATCATCTTTAGCCATTTATCAGTCAATAATCCCATGGCCCTTCTAAAACTGGCATTTTGCAAATAAACCATAGAAGCTACTTGAGGCAGTAATTTATTTTCAAATAACATCTTTATGTTATCCTTTGGCATGTAGGCTTAAGCGGATTGTTTATCTCTGAAAAATGAATATAGTAGGAAGTTTACCTCTCAAACTAAGTTTTATTAGAAAAACAAGTTTCTTCCTAGAAAATTCAGTTCTAATCACTAATTAGCATGCAAATACTAATATTACACAGAGAAATAAAAGAATAAATGGGGATTATAGCAGAATAATTCTGCCACAGATTTTTTCTATTGTATTGTTTTCATGATCCTAAATCTTGGAAGAATTAAAGAACAAGGCAAGTCATTGTTTCTGTCTTTTGCAGGTGTTCACTCGCAACAGTTATTCCTTAGAACTACTTCCAAAGAAACATCCATCACTACTAGACTCAACAATTCCTTTCAACCAGTAGAAGGCACTTTAACAGGATGCATTATTATGCCATTTAGTTGTTTGATGCTGATGAGGAAAAAATGTATTATTTTAGTTGTTAGGGTAATTAACCTCTAGAATTTCTCTAAGATGAGGTAACAGTCTCCATCCCTCAGCACTTTTAACAACTGAAGATAAAAGAGCAGAGAATATGGCCTCAATTATGAAATTATGAGGCACAGTCCTTTTGTCCATACCACTGTGTCTCATTCCCATACTCTCCTGGCTGCAGCCATGAGCATAAAGCCACTTCCTTGCACCCCTTTATCTAACAGTAGTGACGAACTTCGTCTTGCCATAAGGCCTCTGCAATTATAGCAGCTCTGTATCACCGAGAAGCTCTCAACAAGCCACAGACATTCAACTGGGTGAGCCCCATCTGTGCACAGTTAGAGGAGGGGACCAGGGCCTCAGTAGTGCTGCTTCCATTGATGGGACTGATGATCAGAGAACGGGCCTGCATGGGTTCCCTGACAGTGCACCCTCATGACTGCTTTTAGTGTGCTTAGAGAGCTCACACACAGCACCTCCAAGACAGCTTTCGATCCACACATCATTAAAACAAATCAGCTGATGATTGCTGATGATCATTTAGTGATCTCTGTTGGAATTTATGGGGCTGCAGGACATTTTCAGTTCAAAGACATTTAATCTTCAAATCTCTACCCCTTTGATCTTAAACTGCTATGGCTACTGACAGTCAGGACAAAGGATAAAGCCACAAAATCAAAATGGTTTTCTAACACTACCTTTGTCAAAGGAATTAAAAACAGGACACTGCCAGAATTTCTCTCTTATGATCCAAGATCAATTCTCCAGGCCAAATCCTCAGCCAACATAAATCAGAGCAACTTCAGTCAGATAAAGTTGACAAGATTTTATACTACCTGTGGAATGGGCCTATCTATCTGCGAGTTCCACAGAGCCTTTGTGAGGCTCTTTAATGTCTGCAAAGGCCCTTAATGAAAAATAGCCAATAAACAAACAAAACGCACCTCCTCATAAATCTTTCTTTAAAAATGCTAATAATTTAGCCTGTTCCACATGCAAACAAACTAATCAGTTAAAGCAGGCTAGAGATATCATTTTACAAGATATGGTAAGCTCAAGAAGAGGTAGAAGATGTAGAATGCATTCACAGGTCTACCATTTACTTTGTTTTTTAAAAAAATTATAGCCCTGTAAATTTTGCTGGACTGTTTATACAACATGCAAAAAAGGCAGCCTGTGCATGAAGTAGCCATTGTGCATTTCCTCATTTCTATACCCATTAGCTGAGAGTATACAGCCAATTCTCAGCCCTGTATTTTAGGTCATAAATCTGCTCCCTCTGTTCCCTGGGCAAATTAAAAGCTATATATCTTTTGTCAAAGTCTTTCTGACACAGAGCTCCCACCTTCACAGCCTAAGGCTAGCTCTGTGTCTAGGAAAATTATATACAATAGGCAGTGACAGCCATGGAGTCTTGCATTTAGGCACTAGTCAACATATTTTTATATGTGTAAAAATCATTCTACCTTATAAGTTGAGCACAATTTATACATATTTAAAAGGATTACAGGAGTATGAAATAAGAAAATGCTTTGAACAGGACAGGAAGGTAGCCCAAATTTGATATCCTAGCAATCTTCAAAACTATGCTGCATTAAGCATACACATTAACCTCTGCATTACAGTAATACAAGCTACACTATCAGAACCGTAACCTGTTTTCTTGCGCTGTAACAGTTCCTGTGTTTCAGCTTCTGATGAACGTGTGGTCACACTTTTGATTTCAGCTGAATATGCAAACAGTATATGTGTTTTAATTAAATGCATGCAAAATTACGCTGTTTAGGAATGCCACCTTTGTCATGTATCACAGGAATGGCTTGTCTAGTTACAGTGGAGTTTTATGGCCTTGAAATGAGGCATTGCAAAATGTCAATATTTAAGATGCCCCACATGAATTGCCGCACTGTGGAAAATTTTCAAAGCAATGGGCTCCTGAACATCTTTTAAAAGCTGCAAGAAGCTTGTAAAGAGGTAATTTCAGCTATAAGACATAGAGAAATATTTAGAAAAACCAGAGGGTTTCACCTAATTATTTGTTCAACGGCTATACCATGCTGCCCAAGCTGCAGCTTTCCACTGTGTATGCATCTTGTCCTCCTTACACTCCAAGGAATCCTTGTTTGTTGCTTTTATCTCAAACACCACTTGCCCTCCTTAGACTTCTTTGGTCTGTAGCTACTATTTTCATGAGGTTTTATTTCTTATACTGATCAGAGGTGTTCATCTTTTTCCTTTCCTAAAGTGATACTGTTGTCATATAATTTACTTTCTCAGCTGTTGTGACTGGAGAACCTGGAAGGCCTGTCTTCTTTACATTTAATGCACAGGCACAATCTGAACAAAGCTTGTAGATTTGATCTGCAGTTTCCATTTAGCATTCATTTTGAAATAAATATAAAGTAGCACTACTATCCAAATATCCCTCTCATTCCTATGCTGGAATACATGGTTTATCCTCCTGAGGAGAGTGGTTTACTTTCAAAATGCATTTTTTCTCCTGTCTCAGCAGCTTTAGGATGCTGTTATGGGTCATTCAATTTTTCCTTCTCAATGTTGATAACAGTAGTCAAATTTAAGGATGTGACACTTGTGTCATCTCATTTAAAGCAGCAGTACAGGAGGGGAAGCCATATCTCATTTAAGAACAGAAGTTATTTACAGAATAAGAAGTGACAGAAAATAGCATGAGAACTGTTTGCAGGGAGTCCTGTAGTGGGGCACAGTTACAGGACAGGAAGGAAACCACAAGTTCCTTTGACTTTCTGTGGTAGTTAAGTACATGTCTAGGCCTCGCCAGTCTTAAAACTGCTTATAGCCTCGTATTGTGTATTTTGCACCAACTCAGTCTCAAATCCTCAAGTCTGATTTAATTAGAAAGGCAGCAAAATCCAGGAAAGCAACCAGGCATCTGAAACTGCTACACTGCATAACTGAAGTAGATGATGTTTACTGGGCTCTCAGAACATATAAACCACTAGCATGGCTAGCACTTCTGAACTGACAGCAGCTTCCCTAATGAATTAAATAGCACACTTTTAATAATGGAAGTCTCAAACAAATGAGGCTTCAGTGAGCTCAATCCACAGCTGGCACAGCTGTAACAGGGTCACTACCACACCTGCAGGGACATGCACGCTCCTGCCAACACCCACATCAGCATAATAGCTATTAAACAAACGTGTATGTAGAGCAAGGATGTGCAAGTCTGCACCCAAAACATCCTCTATGTACCATGAAGGCTTCACACTGAAATACACTGAAATTTGGTTTCCTTTACCAAAACAAAGTGATTTCTACTGTTGCACCCTGTGCTACACTGGTAAAATTTCTGTATTACTTGTGGAGGCAGCACTTTGCAGTAAATCCATTTCTGTTTGCACTGTTTTGTAACCTCACATTACTAACAAGCCTTCATTACTTGTTAGTGGACAGCCCTTGTGACTTTGCTTCTCTGACCCATGCTTCGTTTCTTCAGTAAACTTACTGATCTTGGTAGGAACATTTAAGTAATAAAGTATTGCTCCGTGTGAGAAGGACTATTAGGCTGCAATCCCAAGCAAACAGAATTTGTTCTTTTTAAGTTGCTTGAAATGAAAAACACTACAACACCAGCGTATCTGCTTGCATTGTTATTTTAAATTATATACACACAGCATCTTAATAGAAGAAATTATATGCTCCCTAGCTGACATATTTCACAGTTAGAAATAGATGTTAAAACTGCTTTCAAATAATTGACAATCTTACTCCTGCCTTCCACGTGTGCACATGCCTTAAAAGCACAACCAGGAGGGGGAAGTACAAAATTTCTTTATAATCCACCGCTTAGAGAATTTGTAATAGATTTTCTTTCTTTAATCATTCAATAGCAATATTTTCTTCCAATTTCCTTTTCAACTTCTACTAGAGGTCACAAAAATGAAGAAGGAAGCTACAGCAAATGCAGAGAAAACATTTAGGCATTTAAACTGCATTTAAAACAAACATTTGTGCTTCTAAATAGCTTCCCAATTACTAATGTTTCTTTTTTCTAAAAGATTGCAGTCCATGTTCACATGCAGAAAGAACAGGTGTCTGCAGTGTAAGTTTGCTAACTTTAAAATCTCCACAATAGCAAAGCTGTCAGATACAGCAGTATAAACAACGAGGGCAGCAGCTATCTTTGTGGAACTATTTCAGCTTCAGAATACTGCTAAGAAGGAAAGTTTAGAAGAAATACAGTTTACTGAGCAGCTTTCAGAGGGAGTTGAACCTGTTTCTCAAACAGTGAGGTGAAGTGGCTGTGGATCCCTGCAATTACACAAGTTCTCATGTATCATGGTTTAGTGGTCCAAAACTCTACCAGAAGTCTGACAGATACAAACAAAATGCGATGACAGTTGTCTTTGAACTTACTGCAGCCTGGACTACCCAAACCCAGGACTGAAGCTGAAACTGCTGTCACAGCTACCGACAAACCTCTGAAGTGGACCTCTTTTTTTCCCCCTCTCTCAAGAATGGAAAGTACTTTTGCATAAGTTTATTCTTTAGTGTATTGCTTTTAAGACATTAGTGTTCTCCATTTTCAACCAAAAAGCAAGACTTTCTTTCCTTAAACCTTGAAAACATAGTCCTCATAACATCCCTAGAACAATGATTAAATGGAAGGGCCATTTTCCAGGAAATTAGTATGTCAAGATAAAAAAACAAGGAGCATAAGGAACATGCCTAAAAAACCAGGGCTGGTGGCTTATTTATTTACTTGTCAGCAAGGTTTTCAAAAATGCAACACTTTTTCATTAAAACTATGTGCTTTCCTTGCATTTAGAAAGAAGTGTCAAAAATAAGTCTCAAATATTTAGATATGGAAAACCAGCAGTCATATCTCTTGGGAATAATCATTTTATAGCTCACACTGAGATGCATCTAAACATTTTCTTCTATGAATGGAAAACTCACAACATGGAGTCCCTCTCCTATTATGTGCTCCCATGAATCGTTCCCATGACAGAGAAGTCTTTGGCCCTCAGAGACTTTGGAGCCTCATGAGGTTTATACCCTGACCAGGGAGCCTGCTCCATGCAGCAGAATATCAGCATGAAGCAAATTAAAACAAGAACATACATTTTGGGTTGACATTATACTAAAAACTGTTGGTTTTGGAAACATATTCAGAAATTAGGTATTCCAAATCAGTATTTCTGATTAAATAGTCCCAGAAGGGGACATGATTCCAGTCAGTGCTACTACTGACAGCACATCTTCTGCAGTGTTTTACAGGCAAGCAGCACCAACATGATTCATCTCTCAGAAGCTGGAGCACACAAGAGCATAGGGACCAAGTGCTGCAACAGCCAATAAGCATAACAAATTAATTTATTATGTGGATTGAACACCAAAGAGACAGTCCTTTCATCAGAGAAGCTGGAAATGAGAGTAAGAAGACTGTATAAACTCAATCTTGCCAATTAAAACCTCAAGGAATACAAGGGAGGGGGAAAACCACAAGCATTTTCATCCACACTAGCACAGGAAGCCTGTAGAAGAGACAAGAATTGAGTAGAGAGCTCACCCATCACACTCTCACAACTAAGCACCACTACCACCTTGCTTTCCCATTGCATAAAACAGCAACTTTTGTTGTCTTAATTTTACCTGCCATTGCTTAAGTAAGTCAGATTTTAAATGGTAATATAAAAGATGTTACTTTCAGATTTCAAACAGGTTTTATTTTTTAGTATTCTTTCTTCTCAAGCAGTCAAAAGGAGCCATTTGAGCCAGTTTGGGCTTCAAACATTTTTATATAATGGTAGAAACAGTTCCTCAGAATATCACACTACTGCCACTTAAGAAGAGGTCAACTCCTCTTTCTCCTAGCCCTGCTTTTCTCCACCTTCTGTATTTTAACTTGCATGGGATGGGCTCAGACAAAGCAAGGGAAAGCAAATCCTCACACAATCAACAAGTTGAGAAGTTAGTACTTAAGCATTCTAAAACTAGTAGAGCACAACTGAAATGAAAGGCAGAAATTGTCTTAAGTCAAGTGCAACAGATTCTTAAGAGGATATGTTCTTGCCTTCCTTGCAGCTGAAAATTAAAAGGCATTTATATGTTTCTGATAAATTCAGAAAAGATATTCACTGAATCACAGAATCATTAGGGTTGGAAGGGACCTCTGGTGATCATCTGGTCCAACCCCCCTGCCAAGACAGGGCCACCCACAGCAGGTTACACAGGCGTCACGTCCAGGCATTAATATTAATGAATTCATTCACCACTGCCAATAGAACTCACGGTAAATACGCAGAGATGCTACTAAATGGACTCAATAAAAGGATTTTCAGAATCTTACAAGAGCTAAACCTGGTCAAAAACTTTTTAGCATTTGTTTTCCTGTGGAAATATACCAATTTATTTTAGAACTTTGCACACAATTAAATGTAGTTTGAGATTTACCTTCAAATACTAAGTAGTTATATTTAAGCGATCTTGGAAGACAGACTTGCATCACCCTTTCACATGGTGATACCACTATGTTTTCATCAGTGACATTATTAGGACTGCCCTCAGATTCCTGCTGGAAAAGCAGAGCTCTGCAGAACATCTTGTCAGCAAAGTGTCACGCACACCTGACCTGTGTAATGGGCAACCAAACATAGGTGCAAACTGAAAACTAAAAACAAATATAAACTATTTTCTGACACCAGTGGTTTACATGACACCCTGACATTCAGTATTATTACTAATTTTATTCATATTTAATAGCTATCAATATACCTCAACCAATGAGTAGCTCATGCTTGGATCAAATCGTGCTAGCTGCTGACTAAATCACTTTATCGTATAGCTGAATTAAAAAGAAGAGCTTTGTTAAAACAACATAAATCTTCACTTCTTTGTGATTCAAAGATCAATTTAGTTGAAATACTGAATAGTTATTAATCTGTAAGGAAAAAAAAGATTTAGGTTCCATAACATTAGCAATAGCAATGCAGTACTTCCACATGAACTCACATGCACTATCCATTACTCCTGTTACTCATATTTATTCATAATACGACAACACATAGTGGATTTTCAAATCACTATTTCCTCCATAAAATCTGCATAAAAATACTTCAGAATGAAAGCAACAATGCACTTAAATCATAATTCTTGTTGCAAGAAGGAAGGAAAACAGAGGACTTGGGTACCTCCTCTCATTTCCAGTCTGAGAGACTATTCTAAGGACAATAGTAAGCTTTCCTCTGTCTTGCAGAAGTCCAGAAAAGAACACCACAAAAGGCAATTAGTTTTGGGAGCAATTATCTTCCCTGAGTGTCTTTACAGGAGGGAACTGTGAAACAAGACTTGGAAAAAATCAGACTTTGATAAAGGTCAGTGACATATAACCTATTTTGGCAATTACTTGTCAAATATAAAAAGGGCTTAAAATACACTGAAACAACTCAGCAAATGCGACAGGTCTGTTTTAAGCAATATGCTCACTTATTCTTCCAAGATAACACTGAATTTAACACTGGTAATGCTGACATCAAGTTGAGTGTGGGAGAACAAGGGAAGAAGCAATATGCCTTCCTCTGAAGTTCAAGGCGTTACTGGCACAGATGTGTTCTGCAGTCTCTATGCCCTTGGAGCTTTTGTGCAGCAGTCACCCAGCCCAGGCTCTGCTCTTCCCTTTTCTCTAGTCTTAATAAAGATATGATGCAAGCACACCAGTGACCCATTTGTACATGAAGGGAACTGACTCCTCACATGCACCATGGCGGCTGGAAAGCTTTCAGAAAGAGTTCTGCAAGCACCGAACAGCCTGCTATCAAGGATCCTTGTTTTGTTTTGTGTTGAGTTACAATTTGTGTTGAGTTACAATTTTGTGTTGAGTTACAATTTTCTTCCCTGGAGAATCTCTCTTCAAGATCCCCATATTTGCTGTTTGGGGTCAGATGTGAAATGTTTGACCCACCCGCTGTTCAGAAGGTACATAGACTGCATTCCCCCCACCAGTTCTGCCATTGTATGATTTTATCTGTGGCAGTGGTGGAGGCTGATTGAACACCAGGAGGGAGAGAGAACATTCTATAAAACTGCAGGCGGAAAAGGTTTGCAAATTATTTTTCTTCTCATGACTTTTAGGATGCACAGTTTCCTTTTGGCAGTTCCTCTTGTTTTGTGCCCATAAAATAAGTTTAATGGCTGAATTTCCTTTAAGATAATCAGAGGCTGTATAATTTATGCATTTGAATAGCATTGTAGCCAGATGTAATTTTGCTTGAAGTTTCAGCATTACAGTTAGTAATGACTCTGCTGGCTGTGTTTTGTAGAATTTGCAATTTATTTAACAGTTGACTGAGCACTGACCCCATATAATATCACCATAATCAAAATGTGGTAAAAATTAAAAATTAAAGAAGAGGAAGAAATCTGTGCCTTCTGGGGAACTCGCAGACTTCAAGTGGACAGGGTATTGAAGCAATCCTGGGAAATGGCAGGTAACTAACGCTGTCTTGAAAGTTTATAGCACAGACAAAACAGCCAATCAAAGATTTAGCTGGATTAAAGTTTGAAACAATCTCTTAGCAATAGCTGTGGCTCGAGGCATTTGTTTTGTCAGTCTTCATTGCCATTCAGCTCAAGTCCCTTTCCTGATTTGCAAGAGTTGATTATTCTCTGATCAGAGAAGAGAAATATCAAAGGGTATCCTGTGCTTCCAAAGAGCAGGGGGACTTTAGGGGGAAGAAGTTAAACTTTAATTCCTGTATATTTCTACCATGGCTTCACAAAGAGTAATAGAGCAAATCCAAGTTGGAAAATCTGTCTTCTTGAAGCACATCATGATACACACACATGAAGATAATGGCCTTATTTTTCAGAACAACTCCTCCCCACCCTGCCATGATGCCCCAGCCTTCCCTAGGCCCTTTACTGTCCTCAAGCCACTGCTCACGGAAGAATCACCACCTCTTCCAGCAGGTCTCGCACCAGACCTACAGGTCTCTCTTTAGGCCATTAATTCACTTTCTCTCTGTTTATAATAAGGTTTGCAGTTAATCCAACTTTTTAGCCCACCCACCGGGTGATGTTTAATAAATTGTATTCTTCATTAACATTTCCTTCTCAAGCATTATGAATGATTAATGGTGATACAGAAATACAGTGTCATCAGCATAAGATAATGATTTATGATGATAAAGAAAACACCTTCATCAGCATAAAAAATATGAAGTTATTTGAAGAACTAAAGTTAACAAAGGAAGGAGCAGATCCAGAATTTTCTGACGGTTCAGTTTTACCTCTGCTGCATGCATGTACACCCCTTTTTTGTCCTGTTCATGTAACAGTGTGACTGGGACCTACAGATTTCTGTGTCCCTGACAGGTATAATAAAACCTATTTGAGACACTGCACTGCAACAGCAGCATTACAAAATATACAGGAAACATGGTTTTCTCTCAAACTCCTCTATGCTATTAGTGAATCCTAACTGTATTCTTAAGCCAATTTAGATCAGAGACCAGTATTACATAGAACTTGCAGCAGGCTGCACTACATTTTGTGTACCATGTGGGATACAAAGAGCCATGAAAGATTTCCTTTTGGTGCACTCAAAAGGCTGCAGTGATTTCTCAGCTGGTTGCCATTTACAGTAGTAACCCAATCTGAGTAAGAGTGTTCCTAACAAAGTTTAAAAACGGCAACACAATTGAAGAGAGTGTCCTGAGACAGAAACACAGCATCCTAAAAAAACCCGCAAAAATCTGTGAAAAAGTTTTGCATCATAGCACATAGTCACAGTACACTTGATGCAGTGTGGAACATGTGTTTGATCCTACAAAAGTTTAAGATCTGTGCAACTTCATGAAGCTTCTCAGATGAGTGAAGTGTTTTTTCTTTTACACAGAAAAAAAATATTCTAATGACAGCAAAAGACAAGACAAAAAAGTCTTATTAACTCCACAGTCCATTAGAAATGGGCATCTGACACTCAGGATTCTCTAAAACAGTGATGGGCTACGCAGCATCATAGCTGGTGTACATCTAAGTCACAAAGAAAACCTAACAACCACTTTGATTACAAAATATGAAGACTTTGTATTCTTCTCTAAGCAAGTCACTCATAACATAGTAATATAATTAACATCATAATAATAATAACAAAACTAAAACCCAACAACTTTCAATGAAGTCTTGTAATTTAGAGGTAGATCCCAAAATGAAGGCTCCTTCTCTCTCAATAAAGAGTTGTAAAGTTATTTAATGCTTCATTCAAATTATTCTTCTGGGTTTGTAGGGGAAGAAGTTTCTAGGAGGTTTAAACAGTTTTAATCCAACAGCTTACTTCAGGCAATCAAGGTTTAACAACTACGCTAATGTAATAACACATATCCCTCGCAAAGTGACAGTGGCAGTAGCTGGGTACAGATTATCTGGAGGTTTAGCAGGTCAGTGACAGAAAATTGCCCTTTACCAGGTAGCAATGTATTTGGAGAGTTTCTATCTTTCAACACCCACAGTGGTAGCACAGGGCATTCAAGGTTATTTCAAACCCTCTAGCACTTTCTCTGTAATTCACTAAGTAGCAAAATGAAATGTTTCCTTTCTGACTACCATGTAACACAACGGATTTTCTAAGCGCCGCCAGCTAAATTCTGGACTTGCATGCTCGGAAGTTCAGGTTAAGCCCAGATACAAAAGTTCAAATCACAGCTAGATATTTAACAGGCTTGTTGGAAGATTCCACAAGCTGACACTATTCATCTTTGATGCTGTCCACACTCTTGGATTTCTTCCCCCTCCTCCCTCCCCATGCAATTTACTTCTCCTTCCCCCCCCCCCCCCCCCCCATCTACTCAGGCACAAATGCCCAATCTAGAAGCGCTCAGCTCTGTCAATCAGTGGAGGGAACACAGATCATTCCCATCAGCTGTCAGTCACTGACCAGAAGCAGGCTCTCCTGCCTCCGACATGCACCCTCAGAGCTATGCCTAAGGAGCCAGACAGCGATTCTTGCCCCTGCCTTGGCACCCTTTAAACATCCTATGCCAGAGCTACCTACATTCAGAGACTACTTTTCCCCCTGTTACAGTGGCTTTCTTCAAAAGTTCCTCTGCAGCCATCATGCTTACAGAGCTTACTACCTTTCCTACCACTTCCACTGGAGAAAAAGCACTTGAAGGCAGAAAGTCCACCAAGCAGACTTTGAGGAGCTCTAACTTGGTGTAAGTGGCAGTGCACAGATAGCACTGGAACTGCAACAGCATAAACCAGCTAAGGATCTGGCCCATATGCTCCATGAAATACAGCTGCACAGCCACATCCTGTAAGCCTGTGTGTTTTGAGATGTTGAATATGGTATCTGAAGCATCTCATGGCCTGGTGTTCTGCACACTGGAGAACTACACCTGGTGGTATATGACAGCATCCTCCAATTCAATACAGAGCTCTTCATCTGCTCAATTCTACAGCTTCTTTGTACAAGTAATTTGTACTTGGAGCTTAACTTTGAGGAAAAATAAAGAGATATCTTTCAGTTCTCAACTACAATAAATTGAATTAATATCTATATGACTCTTGGTATCACCATATCATTCTAATAGATGGGGGGGGAGGGAAGGGAGGGATGGAAAGGCAATCTACTCCTATGTTCTATATTCATATTCACCGTAGTTATGGGATCAAGTATGCCAGTAGTAAAAGCAGAGTACTTACCTACACAATAGCATTGTTCCTAATTATTTGCTGTTCCTTCCCATTAATTTTCAAACTTGACTATCTTGATTTCAACACTACTAAAAGAATCATTTAGAGAAATAATGGGAAAGAACGGCTCCTGTGCCAATTCACAGTGTTACATAAATCTCTCTTCAACTTTAAGCACTTCAATTTAGAGCTACAGTATTTTTGACCTTCATATTGTTTCTAAGCCTCTTTCAACTATCATCAGCAGATTGACTACTGTGAGAATTTCATCCTGCATAGATACAATAGCCACTTCAATGGGAAAAATAAATCTAAAACAAGCTCTCCCCTCCTACAAAGTAAAAACATCATCATGTCTTCAGCATTAACATTGCATTTTTAAAGCTACGAAGTAAAGATGTGGTATCGTGCACTGATGCAAATGCATGCAAAGAAACAGGGATTCTTATTTCCCCTCTGCTCAGATACTAGCTCACAGGTAAGAGCCTCTCCTAAAAGAGGATGAGTACATTGAAAGCAATGACCACATCACACTAGCAAGGAGCACACATATCAATTCCCTGTATGCAGATGCACCTCTCCATAATGTCAGCAAACAAAAAACCAAAAAAAAAACACACAAACAAACCATAAATAAAAAGTCTTTTAAAGGTTTCATATATGCAGGTTTGATTTCACACAAACACAGGGCACCAGCTTTGCTCTACTGATAAAAATTTCAGAACTGTCCATTCAAGCAAAGCAGAAGCTGGGGTCTTTCTATGAAGGTGAAGAAATTCTCCCTGAACCACTGAGTGGTTTGGGTTGGAAGGGACATTAAAGCTCATATAATTCCAACCCACCTTCCACTAGACCAGTTTGCTCCAAGCCCCATTCAGCCTGGCCTTGAACACTGCCAGGAATGGGCCAACCACAGCTTCTTTGGGCAACCTGTGCCAGCACCTCAGTAAGATTTTTTTGTCCCTGAACATCTAATCTAATATCCAGAATCTCCCCTCTTTCATCTTAAAGCCATTTCCCCTTGTCATTCACTACAGGTCTTGTAAAAAGTCTCTCTCCATATTTTTTGTAGCACCTCTAGTTATTGCAAGACTGTTTTAAGGTCTCCCTAGAGTCTTCTCCAGGCTGAACAAGCCCAGCTCTCAGCCTGTCTCCAAAGCACAGCTGCTACAGCCCTTGCAGTATGTCCGTGGCCTCCTCTGGACTCACTCTAACAGGCTCCACATTCTTTTTATGTTGGGGGCTAGGTGAGCTTAAGACGTACATCAAATTACATGAGTGGAGGGGTCGCAAGAAGTGCCAACTATTTTCTATACATTAGTATTTAAATACTTGAAATCACTTCTTTGACCACATCCATAGTGTTTTAAATCTGAATTTTAATGAGAACAGAGAATTCTAAATGAATAATGGAAAATGTGTGCACACAAAATCATTCATTCACTCCAAAAGTACACAATTGCACAGCATATACAGACTCAGCGAAAAGCAACATACCAGGTTGCTTCTGCATACAACAAAATGAACCAGGTTTACAAACCATGAACTGATTTGTAGAAATCACTTTGTGAACTGCTTTGAACAACAAACTAAGCTCCATTCTCTGTCCCACTGTTGCATGGACTGTCTGGGGTGATCCAATGTTTTTAAAACTATTTTTTCCTAAGCCCTACTGCCCTGAAAATACTGCTTTCACAGGTGAAGTTGAAAGGAAAAAGACTAGAGGCTGAATCTACTTATTTCTTGTTCAGCTGGGAAAGGCAGAATTGTTTTACTCTGCCTACTGCACTTACTGGCTGTTTTCTCTTTCGACTGTGAAAGCAGTTTCTATAACAGCAATTCAGTTCTTATTCCTCAAACTATGTAGAGATTTGTTTAGGCTTGGATAAATGCCCAAAACATACTCCCAACTATTCCAGTTCTATTGAGTCTCTGCAAAGACGCTACACGTATCTTTTCAGAATTTAGGTCTTTTTATTTCCGTCTCAGACGAAAGCACACAAAGCTAAACAAGAAGAAAAGGAGGAAAGTGAACTTACACAAAGAGAAAGAATGGCTCATTTACTGTTTGGCTGGAGTTCTGGATGAATGACCATCTTAACTTTTGCCTTATTCCAACAACTCGTCCAACAGTATTTTTCCACCTTGGGTATCCATAATTCTGACTTTCGTGAAGTAAAAGTGCATTATGATGATGTGTAGAAACTGTGTTTAAAGGAAGAAGAGGTGTACGCAAAACTTACTTTTGCACTGAAAGTCAATGGCAACATATTAGCAGTATGGTCAACAGTCAAGTATTAGCTATGTAAGAGATGGGAGCAGTCCCACATCAAATAAAAAGGTTTCATCTTAAATTTGGTGTGGAACTTAAGTGACAAAAATAAACTTTTTAAAGTAAAAAATATATTAACAACATTCAAAAATACTAGGAAGACCTTTTATTTTCCTTCATGGGGCAATTCTCACTATAGACATACAGCATATAACCTGGCTACCCCCCATTGCTAAGTTATGTATGAACACCATGCAAATAGCCCGCAAGTCAGCAGCAAGCTGGCAAGCAGAGCAGCGTATGCCAATCACAAGTGATCACTCCAATATCAACCATTCTTCAAACACGAAGAAGAAATATCTTGTTCTCATTAATAAACATAAGCTTGTTTTCAGATTAAATCCCCCCTTACTACCTCAGAATGGCCTTTAATGACATCAGGATTTCTGTTTATGTTAGTAGGCATGTCCTCCTTTGCAAAACAGAGAAGTCTTTGCATTGTGATTACTTACTTTTAAAACAGCTGAACAGCAGAAGAGAACAAGCTTCCAGAAATATTCACTCCTTGGTAACATTCATTCATTCTTAATAGGAGTTCAGTTCATTCTTGTACATCTTTCAGGTTGTCTTTTTACAAAATATCAGAATGGTCATTTTTCTGAATTTTAAATTATCTACTGCTGTGCAGGAGGCTAATAAACCCCTGCTCTTCATTTACATACCTCTGCAATAGTACTTAAGAGGAGGAGAGAGGCCTGTCTCCCCAGGATATGTGTTCAAGGATACGTGTATGGGAATGGAATAAAATACTCTGCTATAGCAGAGATTGGGATTAAAAAACAAATCTCTTTTAATAACCTCCTTGGCTTGAAGCAATTAAAGCAAGCCAAGCATAGGTTCCACTGCACTGTTTTCAAGAAGTAGCAACTCAAAACTTGAATAGTCCTGTATGACACTATAAATCAGCAAATACAGTAATTCATGTTATACACCTCATGCACTATTCAAGGCAGTCCAGAACTTGGAAGTTTTCAAAAAGTATTTCTGAGCAACTAAGCCCAACGTGCGCCCCCACTCTGTGCAGCTATGCTGAGTGTAGTCACTACAGATAGGATCTTATTTGATGATGCTGAGACTGTTTGCTTACACTTGCCTTAGAGGCTGTTTACACCATGATGTAAAACAGGGACAGGGAACACATTTGAGCATGGACTCGCAATAGACCCCCCCACTTAACTGTTGTTGGTGTTGCATTTTGGACAGACGGAATCTATCTCCAGCCCAAGCTGTCAGCAGCAGGGGCATGAGCCAGAGGAGCCACAAGGTCCTCTTCTGGCTCTCAGAACGCACAGCCTAGCTTTTGTGAAAATCGGTAATTTAGGCTTACGAGACCACACGCATTCACCTTTTCCCCCTCCATTCCGTTCCCTTCTTCCAGCTGGGAGCATCAAGTGATAAGACCACAAGGCTACATTCACCACTGCAGTCCAAAACCAACCTGTTGTAACTCAGGTACCCTCAGGTGTTTTCTCTGTGCTTGGGTAACTACTGTACATGCAAAGATGCCAGCAAAGCAGCCCAGGCCAAGAAAAGAGTATAATCTCACTATAACCTCATGTAACCTCACTGATTGCATAGCAATCTGCTAGTGGTGTTTTAGTCTGGGACGCTTTAAGCTCAGGGCTTTGTAAGCTCTCCAGTCAATTTTGTCATATGACCTTCCCTGCTCAATAGCACTCTCTTAGAATCATATAATGGTTAGAGTTGAAAGGGACCTTAAAGCTCACCCAGTTCCAACCCACTGCCATGGGCACGGACACCTTCCACTAGACCAGGTTGCTCCAAGCCCCATCCAACCTGGCCTTGAACACTGCCGGGGATGGCGCAGCCACAGCTTCTCTGAGCAACCTGTGCCAGTGCCTCACCACCCTCACAGGGAAGAGCTTCTTCCTAATGTCTAATCTAAACCTACTCTCATTCAGTTTCAGACCATTGTCCCTTGTCCTGTCACCCTGTGCATTGTAAAAATTCCCTCTCCAGATTTCTTGTAGGCCCCTTTAGATTAGAAGACTGGCAGGAAGGTTGCTATAAGGTCCCATGCTACACTCTTTTACACAACCTCACAAAGGGTTTGGATAAACAATGATTATTTGCTTTATGTAAGGAACACACCACATCTTCAATTAATGCAGAGAATCAAGAATTGTCTCAGCTTCATTGGTAAGAGAACTCAGTATGAAACAATCAATTGTACAAGCAGAAGGAAAAAACCCAGCCTAGATCTTAAAGTTTTTATATTCCTAATAGTTGGTAAACTCAAATGCAACACAATCTTCTGGATAGCATTTCTTAACTGGTATTAATAAATATTAAAGTGGTATTTATTAACTGCTGATTGTGAATCAGGAAATCCCAACAGTGTTAGGTATTTGGTTCATTTGGAAAACTACATCATTAAAAACTCAGGTGGTTTGAAGGATTTAATTATTAGAAGAAAAGAGGATTAAATCAAATGCAACAGGAAGCAAGAGCAATGACAGATATTGGAAAGGAGCAAGGAAAAGTAGATGCAGTAGTTCAAAATCACACAAAAAGGGAAACAGGGACAGAAGGATTCCAGTAAAGCATAGAAAAATCTGTTTTATTTTCATTCAAAGCTAATAGAAGAAAGAAGTCCTAAAGGTACTGGAACAGTTTAATTTTCATAGTTGGTCTGGTTGACATTTTCATTTGAACACAAGATTAAATTAACACAATTCAGTTAACAGCATCTTTGCTACAAATGCTATGGTGCTAAAGACCAGATAAACAACAGCATTTAAAGGCTTTTCCCTATGCAAGTAAGTGCTAGTAAATACTATCAACATATGCATATTTTGAGCAGGACGAAAATACAAAGTTTGTTGACTGCTCAACTCTGTTTTTCAACTTCATAATCCTGACACCAATGCCTAATACACATCAGCCTGAGGCTTACATATGAGACAACAATTCCAAAGTTTTCTTAAAAGAGAAAAATAGGAAACCCTAAATATATTTAACCAAGCGTCATTGCTTATTTGGATTTCTGAGAGTCAGGATCCCTTATGAAACATGAACAGATTGACATTAGCATTAAGGTTAATACAACTTTCTTGCCTGAAGCTCCCACTCTCAAAGGCAACAAATTCACGGAAACAGCAGCTTCTGTTTTAAGGTTAGACTATGGCTCTCAGAGTTACAACAAAAAACTGGAAACTAAGACTTCAGAAAGGACTCCAAAGTTCAAGGATCATCAAATCTTCCCAAAGAAGCATCAAATACTCAAAATTCACACGTGTATTTCATGTGTATTTTATGTAAGATAGAAGAAATTTTTCCACTGCTTAAGGCTTCATTAGTTTAACTTTTGATGTCTGTAGTAACATGAAAGTGCAGTGAGCAATATTTTCTGCTTTATTAAAAAACAAAGAAGTGATTTTGGGAACATCAAGCAAGATGTCACAGCAGCACTGAAGTCGCACCTTTGGGTGTGCCTGTGCTATACACTTGAAGACTAGGCCCAGCACCACTATATCCGGTACCACATCAGGTATATGCTCGACATATGCCTGGACACTGTGAAGCCCTGAAGAAGTTGGTGGATATTCCCTTGGGAAAATGTATCCACAAAGAGGCCATTCCATGAAAAAGGACCTAAGTTTTATTACCATTTTTGAATCCAGACAAGTTTTATACTCTAATATAACTGCTGTAATGTCTGATATATCTGCTTAAAGGACAGAATTGTAATGAAGTTAGTAGCGTACAAAATTGCAGAAAGGACAATTTAAACTGAAGCTCTCAACATTAACATCCAGGTTTGGAGCATTCAAAAGTGAGCTATGAAACACCAGAAAAATTGAGGCCTTTGGTAAATGTCAACCAGGGGAAATGTGACTTAGATTATTAAAGAGAGTCAAAGAATATAATCCACAGTAGATCACTTCAGCCCTGGCTAATTACTAAAGGCATCAGTTCATTACACTGCTGTAACTGTATCCAATTCAGTTTGCTCTGCAGTTCATCTATTATGTCTTTTTTATGCACTACTGTACTGGCTGTTGCAGCGTACAATCTGCTCTAAAGGTGCTTCTCAGCACCTGCAGTTTCCACTAAGCAAGTCCAGAAACTGTAATTGAGGTTTGCTCAGTCTAAGCTAACTACTAATCAGCAAAAACAAGAAGGAAAGAAAGAAAAAGGGGGGCAATGGAGGGGAGAGGGAGCAGGGATAAAAATATACTTGTATTTAAAAATCAAAACCATGGTTGAGACATTTTCTATAATAAGAGCAAAGCAACTGAAGCTGGTTAATAGGAAACCATTGGCAGATGCAAATCTGAAATTCAAAAGAACAAAGCTATTTAACCTATGATCGGACCATTTAAAAGATACATTTCATTATAAACAGCTATTGAAATTTATTCTCAGGTTGGTGTTGAAATTTAACATGGATTCAATGCTTAAGTATATTCAGACATTCGTGTGTGTGTGTGTGTGTGTGTGTGTGTATGTAAACTCATCCAGGGTTAACAAGTATCCAGAAATTTGTAAGTCACGGATAATTGGGAAGTACCCTAAAAGGTCTTTTTTAGTGCTTGGCTTTTCCTTGTTCTCTGCACTGGACACCTTTTATTGACCACTGCTGGTCAGATGAACCATTCATATGGCTTAGTACTAACATTCAGGCAACCCACTCTCCCCTGATACACCTGGTAAATGTTCTGAACATGACAGTGAGAACTATTTGTGTTTTTTCCAGGAGTAAGTGTAAGGAAACCATACCTATACACATCTCACAAACCTGCAGAGCAATTAAGAATGCTTCAAGCACTTCAGAAGCAGCAGCAAACCACTTACTAACAGGAACAAATATTTTAAGTTGTACAGTATGAAGTGTCAGCTCATGAAAATCCATACTACATATCAAAGAATATTTACTAGCCACATCTGACTTTCCAGTAGTTAATAATAATGAAAAACAATTTTTTAAGTGACCATAACAAATTTCTTTTACACAGTGCATGCCACCCCTGTCACTTTTATGGCTTGGAAATAGAGCAACGTAACGGATTAAAACTGACATAGTCCCATATTTTAAATAGTTGTCATTTGCTCATATTTTTTGTTTAACAGGGTTCTCAAAAGTCATTCATGGCTAACTGGTATTAGTTTAAATTGAGTTTTGCACAGGTGTTAGAAGGAAAAGCGAAAAACCAACTTGCAATGATTTCTTGTACAATGAATGGAAAAAATGCAGTATCTTTGAAGATAGAAGAAATTTGTTCCTGTATAAATTAAAAATGATTGAAAGGCATAAGAAACTGTCAGGCCACTCAATGTTCAGACAAATATGATCTGTGAGTGAAATAAGTCCCATTTTCTGCTGTTTGTATGGTGGGGTAGACAGTCCCACTATCTCTGGCACAGATGAACAAGACAGTCAAGTGGCTTAAACAGTCACACTGGGCACACTTCAAGAGAGCAGCCTCTGATGACACTTGTAGAAACTTGACTAAAAAGTTGCCTGCAGCTGCATAATCATATTTTGGGCCCACTACTACTTTATTTTAACTTCCAGCAGTAAGCTACTAAAAATAGTTTCCTAAATTCACCAGTAGGACTGTACCCTAAAAGCTCCTGCAGGGCCCAATAACATAGCAACTTCTAAGAACTTCAGTGCAGGAAAACACGGGCAGATGCCAGTGCATTCAGCCCAAGAGAAACAGCACACTCATTTGAGACAGAGCTGGACCTCTGCCCTAGCTACACCTTCAAGTGTGGCTTTGTATACAACAAATTTACATACGTAAGGCAATTTGTTACCCAAGAGCACTCTCATCACCTCAGCTGAAAACATGATCACAGTTCTTGATAATGTTTTTTTAATGCTGTGAATTGAGGTCAGCAGTCAGAGCCCTTCACCTAGATGAATGCTGGACAGAACCTTCCTTCCAAAGGCAGCTCTGTTTCCTTGGTTTGACTTCAAAAGGAGACCTGTGGAGGCACGTTTCCAAGACATGTTTGTTTCCAAGACATGTTTCCAAGACTGAGAGGATCTGGTCTAAGAGGTTGTGATCACTCCTGGACCTTGCACTCAGAAGATGTGCACATTGTCTATTGCCTTTGATGAGTCTAGATAGCATTTTCAGGAATGTGATGTCAAACTTGTGAGATACGAGTGAGCAAGCTTTAACTTGTACAAGGGCTTTAACAGATTTCCCAAGGTGATTGCAAGCCATAGGTATTTAGGCAGCTGATGAGCCTGCTTGGGGTTTCCCTGCTTTTTAACCTGTATCAGTTAAAGGAGAGCAAACTGAAGTATTCCTACCGACTCTTCAATTGCTCCTTTACCCAACAAAGCATAGACACATCACTACCTTTATACAGAAAATACCTCAAGTCTTCTTGTGCCTCAGAGCCTCTTAATCCAAAGAAGAGCTACTAAACCCGAAAACCCAACATCACACAGAGCAATAAATTAGGGAATTGGGTGTTATCACCTCCTCTCTCACTAGAGCTGGCTTTCATGTCTGTGCTTTCTTGTCCTCCTCTTAAGCCCCAAACTTTCACATCAGAGAAGATAAGGAAACAAGGAACATAAAGAAGAGCATTTTATAGACTTGAGACCTGCGTGCACTGCTAGGAAGCCAAATGCTGGTTTGACTTCCAGCCTACCTGGCAGTGACCTCCATTCCCTATCAGGAAAACCATGCCTCACAGTTGCACCCACTTGGGTGCCATCAGCACCGAGGTTAGGCCTCCAACAGCCCTCTTTCATGTCCCAAATTCAGTGCAGAAGTCACCAGTGCGCACATATTCCGGCATGAAGATGACAACCCTGGGAATGACCTCTCCAGATCAAGTCTGGAAAAAAGCTGTATGGCTCAGCTTGCAACCCTCCACACTTAGTTCCAAAACACAAAGAACAAATTAATTTATCTTCATTCATACTCTCACAACATTATAAAAAAATAACAAAAGACTGAATCACATGTTGATGTTTGTTTTCCCTTTCTAAGATTTTCCATGTATGAAGCAAGTCTGCCAGTAACTTATGGAGTTATTGATTACTGTATACTAAATCAAGCAGGATCATTTGTCCTCCAGGCTCCCTCTTCAACACAGTAGGCAAAACTCTGTTTTCTAAGGACAAAACAGTTCAGATGATGAAATAAAGACTTTTTCTTAGGGCAAGATACAGAAAACACACGGACAGCTGAGGGCTGTGATGCAAAAATAAAGCAGAAAGCTCAAACCCAGGTGTTTTCATCAGATAGCTCTTTTGCCTATGATCTCAGCTCAGATACCACACATTAGAGAAAGTAATTAGTTCACTGGAGTAATTTCTGCTAAAATACTTTAAGGCTTATCCATTACCATGTAACATTTAAAAAAAAAAAAATCCATTTCACAGCGTAAAGAAACTATCTTGCAAATGCACTGAAACACAAACAAAAAAAGAACTGTTCAGCGTAGGTCTTGCATACCGGCAAGGGAAGGCAAAAGCTTAATGGCTTAATGGAGATTAAAATAATTTGTAAGGACTGTTTCACAGTGCAGCATCATCAGCAACGCTCCATGACCTGTGATGCATTAAAGTGACAGAGAAACATTTGGTAGTGTGAGGTTTGAGGTGGTTTTGATCTTTGTGCAAAAAGTTATACTACACACAGTTCATCAGGCTAACAACAGGTCTAATCATAACATATTTGAAATATATCTGCTTTTCATTTGAACTCTTATTGTGAACAAAAATTACTCTTTCAACACTTTTTTTTTGTTTCTAATTACATGGGCAGAAATGTTCCTAGTCTTTTTTTCACCATGCCACTGCTGCAGTCTGCTCCCATTTGTCTTCCCTACAACTGAATGTTTGTGCCCCCATCATTACTGTGAGGTCAAAAACTGGTTTTCAAATTAACTTCTTGAACAGAAAGATATATATTCTCCCTAAACTATAGTTTTCAAGGCTTTAGGGAGAATACATATCTTTCTATTCAAGTAAGAACAGTGGCTTTGTCTTAATATTTCTGCCTATTTTAATGTCCTATTTCATCTAGATATTTTTACTTCTGAAATGAATGTGCCATTTCCTTTCAAAATGGAAAACCCTAATACTTGCCTTCTACAGCATTCCACTTCTGTTTCAAAATTAGCACAATTCTGTAAGCAGGTTCAGTGAGTACACGACTGTATTTTGGGGTGTATAAGTTAGTGTTGTTATTTTTTGCCCAGTTATAATTGCAGTTGCTAGTGGATTTCTGCTTCATACAGATTTGCATGTGCTAAGTTGCTTAAGGAACAGAGGGCTAACGAGCTTGTGCATGTCCCTCTAACAGTCAAATAGTAGCTACCTGCTAAAATACTGAGGAATACTGCCTCTACCCACTTTGAAAGCTACTCAAATTTTACAAATCCTTACTTATACAAGAAATATTTTCCCACACATTTTTCTCATATCCTTAGCTGCAACAGAGCTGCAGCTTGCTTGTACATTACAGTGGCATAAAGAAAACTCACCTGGAAAGCATTAAGCTGAAAATAACTGCGATTACAGGTCAGAACTAGAAACCTACCAAATACAGGTTGCCCTGGAGCCTGGGGAACCTGGATTTGGTACAGTTTTTGCCTGATGTCACCTCTCAGCAACAATATTTACTGCTCCAAGGTAAAAAGTGAAGAAAAGACATTGCTCTTCCATATGCCATTTTAGCAGATCTAGGTAAAGAGCCTGTTGACACACAGTCCCTTACAAATAAATTGAATGAAAGCGTAGTCTGCTAGAGGTATGTTATCAGGCACTACAACTTGCAAAAGATATTTTTGTTTCTCTTCTGATTCATGTGCTTGAATGAATGATCTCTCACTGCAGAGAAATTTTATCAGAACTGTAAAACTGTAAAGCCAGTGGCATTTACTTGGCAATGTAGCCCTCACTTCAGAGCCCAAATGCAACTACGGGGCTCATGACAAACAACACACAAATGTCTTCCAGTGGCTTCTCCTCATGCCTCATGCCTAAAAATGTTGCCACTGCAACCAGTCACAGGTAAACAACTGCTCAAACAAATGCAGCTAGCAGAGCAGGTGAAAGGAAAGAATGCAAACATGACTTCTGCACACTGAATTACATAGGTGGGAAGGGAAAGAATGGAGAAGGCAGAGCAACACAGGCACACATCCAGATGCTCAGCAGTGCAGGGCAGTTCCCATGCTCTCAGCCTTTGATGCTAAGGCTGCTGCATGACCTCGCATCTCGTTTGCATGCTTTCACATACGAGTGGGCTGATGATACCATAAAGACCAAATCCAAGAAAAGAAACATAAAGCAGCTCTGAAATAACATTTCCCAAAACATAAAAAACTTCTAACAAGTACTTCCTTCCTTCCACTTTCAGGAACCAGAAAGACAGATGACAGAGACAGAAACAAGGGAGGCAGGAAATGAGGGAATTTTGAAATCAAATTCACACCAAAGAAACTGCGCAGTCACCAAATAATTCAGCGTCTCATACTGTGACTCTCTCCCCATTAAGTTCCACATAGCAAGCTGGACACTAACCAACCTGGAAATGTGGGGAAAACTTTTTAATGCACAATGAAAAAAGCTTATTCAACATACAACTTGCCTGATATCACCCAATCTCTAAACATTCCCATTTTCAGCTGCAAACTTATCTGTATACCAGCCACCTCCTTCCTCTTCAAGAAAGTTTTCTAATTACAGATACATGCCAGGAGACAATATTTGAATTTAGTTAAATTTATAAATTACCTTGAAGCAGGTTTGTCCCTGGTGAATTTAAAACATTATCTAAAATTTCATGTTTTAGCCACAGCTGTCAAGTGAGCAATTTCCCTCCCTTGAAATATACATAATGTGAAGTGATAACCCTGTAGAGAAGGGGAAAAATTAATCAAAATCTCTATCCTCAAGAAGAAATCTGGTGATACTCCTTTCCTTTCCACAAAATTACAATGAATTACTGATCCAAACTGCACACAGCATTGAGCATATGGGGTGGTAACACTGATTTAACCACTCTGGAATCTGGATAACACCGTGCATGGCATTGTGCAATGTACAGAGAAAAACAGCTTCTCTTGGAAAAAGCTTAGCCTCCTCACAGACAATACCAGTCAAGGGTGAGCGGAGAGGAACTTTATTATCTCAGATTTGCAGAGGCACCCTGAGCACAGAGCGTATGAGCTGACTGCACTCCTGAAGCCTTTGCCAAAGGATGAACCTGTGTATCTCAATCCTAGTTTAACAATTTACCCAGGAATCAAGCCTCTCTCATCCTGTTGACTCTTGTCTGCAAATCCAGGCTGAGCCCACCTGTAGGGTCTTTATTTCTCCTCCTCCTCTTCTCTGCATCCTTCAGACAGTTTCTAGTTTTTCCTTTTATTTTTAGGATTTTAAAATCAAATGTCTGACACCTTTTCAGGAGAACAGACAAGGGGACGGGCCCCTGCACCCTTCACTAGTCTCCATGACAAGGGCAGGTTGATAACAGCATGGCAGGCTGATCAGTAGCTGCTTTGCACCAGGTTTCCCCAGGCTGCTCTGACTTCAAATCTGTGTAACAACTGCTTGGAGAACACATGGTTCAGTCCTCCCTCTCTGCTGCTACTTTTGTTAATCCTACTGACAGTAATTTATGCCAATAGAGACAGACCAGTAAAAAATCCCCAAAGCAATCAATACAAAAATTACAGTAGAACTGCTTTAAGACTGACTTTAGCTCTATGTGCAGCTGTGTTATATTAACATAAGGGTTGATACAAATGATTTAGTGGCTGACCATGGATGAGACAAGCTGCCTTATCACCACAAAAGACATGAGAGTTTGGGGTTTAATGAAACCTTGAGAAGTAAATAAATATTTCCTATGGGGGCATCATGAAACATTTACTTCTAATATAAACTAACTTTCTGGTTAAAAGAAGTAAAATTCCTTGAGGGGAGAAAAAAAAAATAAAAAACAGAAAGCACCTGATGCACTTCAAGAGCTAGAAAAATTTTGTGCCACAAATTCTCTGTAGTAGAGGGAGGCTTGCCTGTGCACTGGACAGCATGATGGCTGAGGAACAAAGGAATCAACTGCAACTTTTCTAAGGTTATCATTTAAGTACTGTTGTATTAAAAAATAGCCAGTGCACACAAACTCATTGCAAATGATGCAAACCATACGGATCAAATACAAACAAATATTCTATTCAGTCAATGCCCATTCAAATTTCAGATTAGGGAAACTCTCATGTATTCCAAGATCAGTCTGGCCTCAAAAATGAGTTATTGAGACCAAGGGAGTCCCACCTCAGGGACCAGAAGCATTCCCTCTAATACAAGCTTTCCCTGAATGCCAGAAGATGGCTTCTATTACGCACAGTCATGTCAGAAAAAAAATTAATAGGGCAGAAGATGGAATAACTCAAGTTTTATAAACTTAATCCACTCTAAAGCTATTGGATAGACCCTGGGACAACCAAGAAGAGCAAGATTTTGTTCTTGGCACTGACAAAAAAAACATCCCTTCATAAATCTTGGCACCCATTGCTACTGATGCTTTTCACTCATGCTGACTCATCATTTCTACATGTAAGAGCAGGGCTGACAGGCTTCTAGCTGTAGGCTGCCTTCCTGTCTCTGTAACTCAGCTGCAAGGGCTTCTGTATCCAGGATGCTCCTCCATACTGTGATGGTCTCTACATTGACATTTAGAATTGCCCTAAGCAGCTGTTTGCCCCATTTTCCAAAACTCGGCTAAGATAAAACCAGGAACTCCTCTTCTATACTTTCCTATGCTAGCTGTACCACTACTACACAGATCTTGCATGACCAGTTGTCACTGCAGTAAAATTGAAGAGGGCAATGATGCATTGCATGGATAATCACACCAACTACTCCTTTCTGACCTTAACAGATTTTTAAAAAGTGGCTTATTTCTCCCCTTATTATCAGTTCTTCAAACAAATTTACAAAATATCCCAAAAGCCATTGCAGCAATGAATGCTGCTGTCCTCAGTACAGCCATGCAACTTTGGGGGGTATTTTTCCCTCCAGTCTAAAGGCAAAAGCAACAAATGGTAAGAGAAATAATGTCTCCCACAGACATGAGTGGCAGGGGAAGATTTCTGAATAATTTGGCCTGTTTGCTCCTTGGTATTCTCTCATTACTCCACTGTCTAAATTTCTTTTAAATTAGTATTTTGATTAAATAAAAATTCCTAGCACACAATCTTAACACTGCTGATTTTAGATGTGAGTGCTGATGCTTCAATATGTTAGGCCCATAAATGCAAATTGAAGCAATCACACAAACATGGGAGCTGAGTGAAAATAGAGCTGAAAGGTTTTTAATCCAAACAAACCCAGTCACTTGATTAAAGTTCTTCAGTAATTTGCCCTTTGTGATGTTTTGGGGAAATCTACTGATACACAGGATATAAATTCTCTTTTCTTTTGGGTACCATCTATTTTCATACTTGCAATACAGTGGAAATATATCCAAGCTCCCTGTAGCCTTGCTGGCTGTACTCAAGCTAACTTCATTTGGGGAGCAATATAGCCAGATTAGCATAGTGCTATGCCCAGCCTATTTCTGCTTGCTTCACAGCAGCCTGCTACTAAGTGTGCTGTAGAGAAGTTTCACTGACGTTCTGGCACAGTTTCCTCAGTAGTCAAAGCAGCTGCCAATTCAGCTTCAAACTCTGAGTTCAAAGCAAAACACACCCTGTGTGTGTCAGTGTACGTACAACACATAAGCTACCGTTCTGTATGTCTGCATAATTATGTATGCACATCCCATGATCCATAGACAATTTGAGCAGAAAGAGCATTCCTACTGCTATCCATCCCCTGGCTTAAAGCCGTATGTCTTAAGTAACCGCTCTCATAATTTCTATCCTGAGAATCTTGGATCTCACTCGCTTCCCATAAGCTAAAAGCAGCTCCTATTGATTAGTACATCTTGACATTCCAAAACACTCAACCTCTAGAAGAAAATGCAATAAATTCTTCCTAGTTATCATTCAGGGCAAGGTATCATTAACTCTAAATGTATCTTGCAGACATAACGTGGTCATGTAATTATCATATAAACATGTCACACAATGCAGTAGGATCCTAAATCACTTTGAGTATGGAAGTGAAGCTGTGGGGCTTTGGGGTTTTTTCCCCTTTAAGCAAGCACGCCAAGAAACACCACAGGCTTATCACACCTCAGGGCAGGTTCTGCAAGACCACAAATTACTGACTTAGAATAAGTCAGTAAGAACTTAAAATACAGAGAGCTCAGATTTACTAGGGGAAACAGATTAAAAGAAATTGCAAACTGAAACCACAAGTGCCCACATATCCCTGCAGAGCCAGTCATTTTCTTCAATCTTGCTTTCAGTGTGGGGACTTCCAGCAGCCTCTCCAGTTAAAAACAAATGCTGCATGGACCTTGCCCATGCCAAGAGAAATCTTATTTCCACCTTCAAGCGCACAATACAGGTTTCTCTTCTGCTCTGTTCCACCCTGCCTACTGCAGGATCTCTGCTAGCTCTGTTTTCCCATCTCGCCCCATCCTCTCCTGCAGAAATCCACCCTGTTGCCAGGTGAGGACACTTTGAGGAAACATCATTTCTACCTCATTCCACACCTGCTAACAGCAGTAAGCTTACAACCAGCATCTCGGGGAACAATTCATTCTCAACATGTTCAAGTCTGGATGTAAGAAATCTGGGGTGGTTGGTTTTTTTTTTTGGCAGAGCTGTCAAGTTGCAATAAAAGCAGGAGTCTTTAAGGTTGTTTGCAGAACATACTGCTTACCTTCTGTCAAAAGAAGGTTAGGGGGGACCCCTTGCTAAAATCAAACAACCCTGGAGAATATACACCAATGACTTAAAGGAATAGTCCCATAGGTTTCTGAACTAGTAATGTGCACTTTTTGGCTTCTTTGGCGCTTTGGGTTTTTGATTTTTTTTCCTTTTCTAAAATATCAGACCAAGGAAATACTAGAAGATTCAAGGATTATCACTGTAGGTTTTGTTTTGTTTTTTATTTTGTTTTGTTTTTTTTTTTTTAATTTTTATTAGTATTATTAAATATTACCTGGAGAGTTATACACCATTTCCTTCTCTGGTTAGTTGTAGAAAAAACTTTTAAATATTACATCTGGGACACTACCAGCAATGAAAAGCAGCCACCCAGCATTGCTTTTATAGAATGCAAGTGCTGTTACCAAACTATTATTTTATTAGTTTGCTTATTTAAGCAATTACAGGCCAGTTATAGAGGCAGCTATGTCAAGATCATGTACCTTCTCTTTTAACTTTAGCTTTGAATAAGAACTCTGACTGTACAATGCAAACAAGATATACCAACAAATGGTTGACTGAGTGACTTCAAGATGTAGGTGTTACTAAGAAGGAACCAGAGAGCTGATGCCCTTCCATTCTTAGGTCAGGGACAGAGCTTGGCCCCACACTGTTGCAGATTTTGGTAAACAGTAAAACCATGTTACCAATTTTTTTTTCTGCTACAGTTTCTCGTTGCTACAAATCTTTTCCAAGCAGTAAACAGCAAAGGCAGGTTACTGTTACAGTGAGATCTGAATCCCCTGCAGCCTAAAAAAACCCCAACAAGCAACATTTTAATACAGCGAAATGGAACACAATGCATATGGGAACAGAGTAAGTCTACTAAATATACAAACAAATCTGCAAAGTAAATCTACAGACTGAAAAACTTGGAAAGCAGCAACACAAGAAGATTTAAGGGTCACTGTACAGAAAGTTCCGCATTTTTTGTGATGAATAGTTTGATGAAAAATGTGCTTCATGTGTAGTTCAGGGAGGGCAAAATTTGTTAAGTAATACAGGCAAAATTCAGGTGAAAATTCAGATTTTCAGTCTGCCTAATACCACATTTCTGTAGTTTAATCATTAAAGGCATGCATGTCATTCATACGGTGACACGCATACACTGAACAATACCTATGTGCTAAACTGAGTATAGAGTTAGCAGCTCACATTTTGCATTTGTGGAGCCAAGGTCTGAAGGGCACTATGCTTTCTGCCATAAGAAGACTTACCATGGCAGTCAGCTTTCTGACGTGCTCTGGAAATGGATTCACTACTTCTCACAGAACTTCTCCCATTAATTTGAAAGGAATTTCATGGGCATTCACGTGCCAGGTTTTCTTCAGTGGCCTTAAATGATTTGCTCATTCACGTCAGAGTTCACTCATATCATCCTCATATGGCCCCACAAAATTAACTGAGTGCAAAATTCACTGCCACATTCAGGGCCCCCTAAAAAGAGGCACTATTTCCTACCCACCTCACAGCTCCACAACAGTCAGGAATTACTAGTGTTTGATGATCATTTGTTCCAAGACCTCAATCTCTTGTACTTCAAAATTGAAATTCCTTAGCCTGCAAGGGCCCCAGAATCTTGCAGCTGACTTCTTGAGCTTTCCTAAACTGCAACAGTAAAGAAAGTAAATCTATCAGCTCTGCCTCTTACTGTAATAGCATTTTCTGGGAGGAAAAAAAAGAAAATAAAAATAAGAGAAGCCAGCAGCACTGGCAGTGTCCACAGGAACTACTGTCCTCATTTTTTTTGTTATTCCTCCATTAATTGAATTAAATCTTACATATTTACACACTCTGTTGAACAAATCTCTTGAAGAACTGGTATGTATTTCTTGGATTCAGCAATTTCAGATGTCAGAAAGATTAGAGAAGCAGAAGCACTTCAGCAGCTGCACTGCCATCATCTTACCAATTGGGGGGCTTCTTCTCCACCCCCCACCCGCGAGAAAGAAAGAGCTGGCATTGTTCTGCTTTCTCTGCTTCACACCTTCTCTACTCAGCCCAAGCTGTCCTCATCCACTCTCAAAGAGGGAGGTAAAAACTGAATCATTTTTAGAACCACAGAATGCTGATGCAATAAAGAGCTGTACACGAGAGATCATTTCCTTCCTAGATTCATAGAATAGTTAGGGTTGGAAAGGACCTTAAGATCATCTCATTCCAACCGCCCTGCCATGGGCAGGGATACCTCACACTAAACCATGTCACCCAAGGCTTTGTCCCACCTGGCCTTGAACACCGCCAGGGATGGAGCATTTACGACCACTCTGGGCAACTCGTGCCTCACCCCCTTTTGCAGTCAAAACTCATCTACCCATTTCCACTGGTGGCACAGAATAAAACCAGGTACTTATGGACCCCAAATACTTTAACAATGCCAAATCTCTCAGCTCCTGACATGCTTTGGTCCTTGGTGAACCAAAAGAGCAGCTCTTCCTTAACAATCATAACTGTACTGGTTGAAGAATAAAGGTAGTAGTATTTACACAGGTCTTAATGACAAACAGTGGTATATTTCTGTGGCCACATACTGTCTGATCAACAGTAGCTCCTTTTTTTCCATTAATGTTTCCCCTTGAGTTGCAGCATTGCATTCTGATACAAATAACCCCTCAGAGAAGCCTGTACCCTTATAAGCCAGGAACAATCAAACCTCCCTCCACAGAACAAAATAAGAGTAATAAGGAAATTGCAACTTTTCAGCTAGAGGAAGCAGTAGCTCAAGAGAATATCCCAAGTAACATAGACCATGAGATTCTATGGTGATTTTTTTTCCCCTAAAGGTCTCAGTAGTAGTTTTAATTCTTAAGTCACTTGTAACAAAGATAAAATTTCCAGTAACTTCTAGCTCAGCAATTAGATACCTTTTGAAATATTTACCTTCAATTAAATGTAAATACATATGTATGTAAGGTTAATGTTAGCAGTCATTAAAGGAGGATTCATGCACTCAGAGGTTTTAGGATTTGATGGAAGAAGATTTTAATGTTCACAGAAGCAGTTACTGAGTTTTAAAGACTAGGAAGTTTAAGACACAATTCGAAATACATCTTGAAATCCAGAGGAAAAGCTGGGAAGCCCAGAAACACAAAGCATCAAGGCACAATAAACAGAAAAAGACAAGATCGTATAGAAGCCACAGATTTCCATTATTAGCTCAATTTCAACCATCCTGTCTCATTCCCACAGTATCTCTGAGAAGAGTTACATTTAGGAATAGAGAGGAAAGAGGCACTCTGAAATCTAAAGCCTACTAGACACCACCCTTCTTACAGCACAGAGAATACTAATACCTGAAACACCACCAGTAAAGTGCAGTTCTGTACTTTGGAAACAAGGATGATATAATGATTGCTTTTACATAAGACAACAGGCCAAAGTTTCAAGTACAGACAGTTTGTAAAATATCGGTAGTTTTTTCTCTTTCAGAACCGAACATCATTGCTTTGAGTTAGTCCAAGCATAGCGAAAAATATCCTTAACACTGTCCTTAAGATGCACTTCTCTAGTGCAGTCAGAGTGCCAGGCCATGCAGAGGCTGAACGGAACATTTAAAGCTCAGAGCTGATGAACACCCCTTACAGCTAAGAGCAACTGCTTGGCTCTTGCGTGCTTCTGTCCCTTTCCCAAGCCTTCACTCAAAAGGATTTGCATTGATACAAATGTTTAGGATGTGTCATCTTTGCATGTAGGCTCAAATTCACTTGGGAGCCTTTCCACAGTTTATTTTGTACGACAGAGAGCTAGATAGCTTCCAGTCTGACTCGACAACTGGATGAAGCTGCAGAGACATATCAGATCTATTCCTGTACCTGTCACTTACTCTTCTGTTTAGCAAATTCAGGGAGAAGATAATGCTGTGTAACAGACAGCAACAATACAGACACTTCTTTTAGATGGGACTTGAGGCCCACCTATTTCAGTAAGATGGCTCTTACAGCCCTCAGCACTAAACACTTTAAGAGAAGCAGCAAAATCTGTATTAGGCAGATAGCAGATAATCCTCCCTCGGAGTGGATCCCCTCTAAATTCTTAGTAGAGCTGGAGAAAAATCCTCAAACAGTGGAGCTGAAAATCCACAGGGTTAAAAAACACTGTTTTCAAGAAACTCATAGGCTGAAAATAAATCTAAATTATTTACCAAATAAAAATTATTAAAAAACATTTAATGACATTGTTTGGTGGTGGTGAAGGGAAAGGGGAAATACATTTCCTCTCTACCTGGTCCATGAAATCTACTGCTGATTTCCTTATTGTACTAAGAATGAGGCAGAAAAGATTACGGACATTCCTTTCATTTAGCAATAATATTTCTGTGTGCACTGCATTGCTGTATTAAGTCTAAACATATCAAAGGTGGCTGAATCATTAAAATCATACTCTAAGCCACAAAGAACTGTTGCATGCCAAGCACAGAAGCACAACTAGCCAACTCATCAATAAGCAGAAATATTTTCTTCCTCTTGCCCAGATGCAATCAAAAAAAGCAAGACAGATAATTGTAACCTAATCTTGTCAATTCTATGTGCGAAAGCAATTTTAGGTATGATTGGAAAATGTGCAGAGGGAATAACAACAGGGTATCTCTGGCACCCTCTGGAATTTAAAAACCAGATTCAGTGGTATTATATAAAGTAGCAGAGCTACATTTGCTGGATCAAATAATACTGGACTAATAAGGACATCTGGAAACAGTGAGTATAAAGCAACACTGGATTTGTGTTTCCTTCGTGACCGCTCTGCATGGTTAAAGTAGGTGTGCTGTTCTTTGCAGCAGAGGTGTCAAGTGCCAGACACTTATGGTGACCCTGGGGAGTGGCAGCTGTGGATAAAATTGGCAAATGTATCTGGGCATACATAACACTGATTTAATGTCATGATGTTATTTAATGAGAGTGTTTTGCCCTTATTAACCTATTAAGAATTACACTTAACCATATTCTCATATTAGACTTGATAAACATCTATTAAAAGTACAGAAAGCATGAACTTCCAAAAAGAAAGAATGTTAAATGAGGCTCTATGTCACTGCACACCTTTTGGATAAAAACAGCAAATGATGTCTCCATTTAAACCTAGGGCCAAGTCTTACTCTGTACCTAAAGGAAGCTAATCTATCATAAAGTAAAGGTTTGGGAGATTCAAGGCTTTGATGTTTCGTCAGGTACTATACCTTATAAAAATTAACATATTCTTAGCATCTTACTGGAATTTAAGACCAATAAAATGTAAATAAGACAAACCAACAAAAAGGTTGACTGACTTCAAGATGTAGGCGTTACAAAGAAGAAACCAGACAGCTGGTCCCCTTCCAGCCTTTCAATTTGATTCCACAACTGGATGAAGCTGCAGTGAGATATACCAGATCTATTCCTGTACCTGTCACTTACTGGTCTCTGATCACTTACCGGGTTTTGAGTAAATTCAAGATAATGCACCCTGCAGTGGCAGGGTGGTTTGAACTAGCTGATCTTTAAGGTCCCTTCCAACGTAACCCAGTCTGTGATTCTATGAAACAGGCATGCTAAGGATGAACTTAAGATACCCTAAATACATAAAAAATGATGCCTCAATGTGCCATAAAGTTAGCTTAATGACTCTGACAACTCCACTTTCAGCAAACAGTACCTATAACCATTTCAAGTACAAGCAGTTTGGTCTCAATGAATAAATGTGCCAGAATTACTCAACAACTAGAAGGGAGCCAAGTGGGTGAAATGGGAAATTAAACTCCCCATGAAACTTCACATCATCTAGTAGAACTGGGACAGACAGTGCTATTCACTGCTAGGAGTATCCCTAAGAGACTAAGCTGGAAGACGTTTTTCAGTTGAATATTTTGCCTATGTTATGAAACTCTGTATGTTATTATGATTGTTTGTTCCAAGTGTTTTAATAACAACAAAAAACCACAGTTATTTAGGGGATTGGAAGAATCAAAAACCAACAACTCAAATCTGTTGAGTACAGTTTTTCAAGTGTACAGTTTTGAGTTGTCCCTTCAAAAGGAAAATTTGCACAGTTTACACAAAAAAAAAAATTCTACAGCTTCTGATTTTAATTCATTTGTCTAAGCACATCACACGCAGACAGGATAGTCCCTCTTTGGAAGAATCCACAACAGGGGCAGTCTAAGGAGCATGAAGTAAACACGCAACAGAGAAACAAGATTCTTAGAGTTACATCAAGCAGCTGTGGTGTCTAAAGTCTAAGATAAAAGGTGTCAATTTTCCCACTGCTGCTTTAACCTTTGGACCATGCTTCCAACTCCCAACTGAACAGATCGCATTATTGACCCTCTAATTCTGGTATACCGGTTCAAACACTTTTGAAGACCTCATTACATACATTGTATCATTCCTAATTATTTCATCTGGAGGACTGATAATTTTGAGTAGTCTGGAGCACATTGTCTGGAATTTAACTGCTGAGCAATCTACAGCATCATCAACTGTAAGATCACTCTAACAGTACTCGGATACCCAGTTATCATAGTGGTTATACTACTTTGGCTAATTTGGCTCTATTATTGATGTGTGCAAAGATCTGTACTGCTATAATAAAGATACTTCTCACCTCAAAACCAGTTATCTTAGTAGAAAGTTCAACTGCATTGCTATCAGGGTTTTGTAAGCACTGCTAACACACTGAGGAACTAAAAGTCATACACAATGTATGCAACAAATACAGCTGTTCTAAGTCTGGAGGGTAAGAGACAACTATGTTTGTTACAGTATCAAGATTAAAGTGAAGTTTTCTTTGCTGAGTCAGAAGACTACTAATTTCTGCAAGCATACATACTCCCACATGGTATATACAAATCAGTGAGTCAAAAATTGCACTAGCAAAAGCAGAAAGCATTCTTACACTTGCAGCATTTGCCATGCTCACATCTCTCAGCAAACTGTATTCTTGATAAAAATGATAAATGGCAGCCACTCATTAGGTATGTCTTTAAGCTCATCCTCTACCAAGGAAGAATCAGTACAGAAATACCTGGGCAGCAGTATGGACCCTTGGCATTTTTCCACACCCTCCATGGATTCAGTGTAGGTTCTTTACATTTTCCATCTGTTCTCTAAGGGACAATCTGGATCATGAGGCAGTATAACAATCGTTTGGATGGCAGAAGTGATAGCTTTTTAATTTCTCTGTCCAATGAAAATAAGAATCCTCAAACTACCTACAATGCCAATCCTTTCAAATTCACAACCTGTATTAAAACATACTTGCTACATTTTCTCTATTTTCCCTTCTCTATTTTTCCTGTTCCACTTCTACATTTTTCCCCATCTCCAAAAACAGCCAGAGATGAAAAGCTACAGAAGACCAGTTTTCCTCACCAGTGTGAATCTTTTATTAGCTTAACAAAGGAAACAGAAACTATGTTCGTTAGAGGAGTTAGTCTGCTCCCCAAATTGTAACAGACTGCACCTAACAGCTGTACAATTCCTACATGGGTTGGACCCTTATAAATCTACTTGTCACCACACACTTAAAGAGAGCCCTCCTGTTGTATAGGGGTAAACCTGATAACTGAGTAAGCAAGCCTATCACAAAGCAAGGTACTATTTAAAGGGCTTATCTACCTAAAATTAAGCCGAACTTGTATGGAAAAAGTTCTGTCTCTTCTATTAATGGCACTGACATAAGTAGTGAAATCTCAACAAATTCAAGTTATTGCAAGATTAACCATTGTACTCTTAAACAAAGACCCAAAAGACATGTGGCTTAGTGCACAGATTTATTAATCGTGACTAAAAAAGCCAGATATGTAACAACTGTATTCCTCCATCATGTAGTATGTAAGAGGCTACTAATAATTCTGTGGAGCTCATTTTTGAGGGCCTTTAAGTAGGAAATAGAATTACCATGAAAGTAATATTAGCAGAAGTCAGCTGAGCTAATAATAGAACTGGTGTTTATGCAAAGGGATCTAAAGAAGAAATGGATAAACTTTAAAAACAACTAAATCTAAGACAAGTAATTTAGTATGCTTTGTTGCTCCTATATTGAAGTTTATAATCTGAATTTTATCGCTCTTCCTCACAAGATAAAAAATAGGCGTCTGTTAATAGCCTGGAATCTCATAAGTTTCACTGCCCTTGTAGTACTAGTGTGCTCCTTGACAACTTCTTTACTAGCATTCATAATATTCTACCCTTTTCTGCACAGAAAGAATCTGATCTTCAGGTATGAGACCAGATTTGTTTTCTGAGAGAGCTACACTCCTACAGATCAATTAATCCTGTCAGTGGTAACACTTGAAAGCATAGAGAGAACTATTCTGCTTGTTGTTTTTACATGATCTCTCCTAACAACAAAAGTAGGTCTGTGCAAAGAGGGAAAAAATGCAAATCCACAGGCAAAAAGAGAAGTCATGTTCTGCAATACACTTAGTTCAAGCGCTACTTGATGACTCATTTACTTTGAATTTTGACTTCACATTGTTTAGAGTCATCAAAGAGACTGCAGCATACATTAAGTCTCACTTCAAAAATTCAACAGCTGCCTAAAACGCTTAAGAAAAAAAACACAAACAAACAAAAGATTAAAAAAAAGCATCACATTCCTGTTAGGAGAGAAGATAACAGTCTTTCATAAGATTGCTTTATCCCATATGACCAGCCTTGTCAGATTCATAATCCTCTCTTTGTTAGGTACAGGATAACATCCGCTTACATTGCCAAATTCCAAGGCAGCTCCACGAGGCTGGAGCTCTGCTCCTGCAGTCTTCAAAGACTGATTACTGGCAAGCGCAGGTGCAACTCCTACAGGCTTCACTAGATGACTTCCCCTCTCCCATAACTCTCCTTCCACTCTTTCCCCAGATACTTGTATTAAAAAGCTCCAGTATCAACACATCTGAGGCAACTGACTTTTATATCAAATGTACTTTCTGTTCTCAGCTTTGTTCGATTATTTCAGTTTTGTCTTCATGTGCTGGCATCCTGCTTACAAGCATGCCATGCACTTTGATGACACCCCGGGTCTACAGGACTGAAATAAAAAAGCAAGCAAAGCCGAGCATTTTCCATGTCCCAACAATTGCAGTCCCAGGGACACTGCCAGTGGCCATGCACAGTAACCTTTGCTGTGGTCCTGACACCACAATAAAGTACAGAAGGCAATGATTCCCAATCAGGCATGAAACATGCAGCCTTCATTGACAAGGCATGTCCATGAAAGAATTTAAGAGATTTAACAACTTTCACATAACACGAAACACACCAAATTCACCTTTGCACAGGGGAACACCATAACGGTACAGCCCACAGACACAGGCTGGATCAAATCTCAATGTCAGTGAACATAGTATTGCTCAAGTAAAATTTCATGATAACTATGAGCTTTAAGCTAAACAGAAGAACCTGTTATATCTGATATAAAAAGAATATTAGGAGTTAAACTGAGGTAGAAATTTTCTGGTTATTGCTCTAAATGTAACAGAAGACAAAGAAATGCACAGTATCATATTGCAAGAATAGAGGAAGGAATCAAGAAAAAAAATCATTGAACTGCTTTCTTATGGGAAAAAAAAAAACAAGCAAAACAAACCCACACACCAAAACCAACCAAACAAGCAAACAAAATACAAACTTTTCAGTGAAGTGTTGCATGATAAAACCTTGGGGAGCAGTCTTTCATTTGCACTTTGTAAGTACAGGACTGCAATCTAGAGAGTTGACTCCATTACCAATTTTTCCCCAAAACTGAGCAGCCTCAAAACCCCATCATTTTTGTCTGCTTAAGAGGACTAATGATAACAAAAGTGAGGTGCCAGAATAAAACAACAAAACGAGCCAATGTAGGAATGAAAAGGTTGAAAAGGCAAATATCATTACACTAATGAGACAAAAACGAATTAACTAGAGATAGTATCAGCTGTTTTGCTGGCTCATATGTGATTCTAGCCCCTTTGACCATACACATTAAGTTCAACAGGACATTCATCTCCGCAGATGTAGTATTCTGGCAATAAAGACTGCAATTCAGAGTCCTGGAGTTCTGATGACTTCAATAACTTACATATTAAGTTTAGGAGTGGTGTAATTCTTTGAAGGATTGGGACCCAATATTAAAATCTCTTCAGGAAAGAGACAGCTCCCTCCTGTGTTTTTATACCAGAGCCCCAGTCTTTACTGCAGCTTTTACGAGATGCTATAATTCAAAACTCCACTTCCCTAGGTTGCTGCATTTTTTTTTCTTCTCACCTTTGCATTTCTCTTCACATGCCCTGCACAATCTACAATGAATACGAAAGACCATGTTTGACAAAATAAAGGAAAATGAAAAAACACCCTTTGCAGTTTCTGCCTGTATTGCCATTGATCCAATGATATTTTTTCGCATCCATCCCTCCAGATTTATTCTTGAAAAAATGATAACCAGTCAGAAGAGTTATCACCTTGTCTCCTTGTGGAAATGCATTGCTGCCTGCGCCACAATTCATAAAGTGAATACCAAGGCCAGCAGCGGAGTATCTGTGAAACCAAGAGGTAGGAGTACTTCACCTAATGATGAAACAAAATACACGATAAAATCCCATTATGTGTTTCTTGCCAAGATAGTTGTTTGGGGTTCTTTATTCTAGTAATATTATTCCAAAAGTAATTAGAGTCCACATTGTTCACACATGCATAACAAATCAGACAAAAACCACTCTTTCCTATTGCTGTTATTCATCCTCAACTGGCATTATATATCAACGTGTTTCAGCAACGTGCTATATGTTGAACATTTGTTTCAGATAGAAATAGCTAAACCGAAATCAAAGGGAAGTGTTGTGTCTTTGATGTAGTTCCATACATTTGTTATGCTGCAAGGGCTAAGGCTGCTAGACCCAGCTGATGTCTACAGATTGGTTAAATCCTCTTTTAGACTTTGTGGGAGGAACAATTAAATCCCTGTAGAAATGCTTTAGAGATGCTATATATTTTGAGCTATTTAGTTGCCTGTTCCTTTTGTGCTTTTGGTAGGTAGAAGGCCTAATGATATAGCTGACGCCAAGATCCAGAAATGAGACAAAGTGAGATCAGACAAAGCTACATAGTTGATATCTGTGTCAAACAGAGGTACCCAAGCAAGAAGACTTCCCGATCCTCCTTTCATTCTGTGACAAAAAGAACAGCGTGTGCTGTCTTTGAGAGAACTGTCACCACCTCTCAGGTGTTCAGGTATTAATAAATACCTGATTTTAGAGATTATTTTAGACAAACTAGGTTTTCAAATATACTAAACTTGTAACTACATCATGGCTGACCTAAGACTGTTACAGAATACGACCAAAATATTTGCCAGCTCATTTCTATCATAGCACACATGAACATTTTCCTCGGCAGAAGAAATCTTAAGCTTGAGAACCTGTAATCTTTTCAAAGGCAGACAAGCTCCTGTCACATGTCATTATGAGGTGTAAAAAAACCCACCCAACCAAAATAAAACCCAAAAGCAAACAAACAAAAAACCCACAAATCAACAAAACTCCCCAGCAATCTGTGTAGGCTTTCCTAGAGGAAAAAATAATAGTTCGCACAAGTGGCCCAATTGTATATAATATATAGCCACAGGAAATAACTACTTTACCACGTTTAACCATTCAGAAAGGAGAAAATGGAAGTCACTCAAGCTAATCCTTTTTAGACTTGCACAGACTGCCTCCTGATACAGCGGCTCTGGTTTTGTACTCCCAGCTGTGAGAGCTGCTAAACTACCTCCTTGAAAGCTGGTTTTAATTTGGACACATGGAGCCTGTGCACACTATTACAAATGGGAAATGCCCTTCCCACACAGTGCTATGTTCAGCTTTCACATGGCTGATAGTATTTTGCTCCAGTGTGAGAACCACTTGTGTTTCCTTAGAAAGGAACACCATAGGGGTATGTAAGATAATGAATGGTTTAGTTCAAGTTGATTAGGCTCCCCTGTTCATCCTGAAAAATAACACCAGAAAAATGGGGAAACTCAAGCAGATAAGCTACACAGCAAAACAGAAAGAAAAGTAAAAATACATGAAAAACAAGGACATGTTGTGGAGCTATTAGGCAATTGACAACAGACTTGAATAATTTGAGGGGGTTGCTACATAAAACCATGATTTAACTTTTAGTGTGATTTGTTTGGAATTGGAGTAACAAGACTACTCAAGACTCCTTCCATAACAGAATTAGATGTAACAAAATCACAGGGTGTTTGAAGGCACAGGTTTTAAGAAAGAGCAAGTCATAATGAACAGTATTTGCATTACCATAATTAGTTTTATTGATGTCAACAGGGCTAGCAAGGAGCTTTCACCAGTAATGGCAGCAAGCTTAGATGAAAAGTAAATAAAGCAAGTGGAGAGTGAAAGCTCATTGGGGTTTAACTTCCCAGTACTCAACTCCCATGGAAAGTCACCCATTAGCTAAACTAGTGCGGGATACAGGGCACTACAGACACCATTTGCTTTGTTAGGCAGCCCTTTGTACAGCGTAACATCCCACATTAGAGAGCAGAGGAAGATAACAGGTTTTGACTACTCAGAGGTGAAATCCTGGCCCTGGTAACATTTATCCAAAAACCATCTCCTGCCAACACCTACCTTAAACTGCCCCTTCAAAATGTCTCCAGACAAGCTGTATAGCCAAACTTCACTTAAACCATATTGTAACACAACACCACGTTCTTTCAAAATCAAAGCATTAAGTGAATTTCCCTGAAATACCTGAGTGAAAAGACAAAGGCATATCAAGAAAGTCCAAAGCACCTTGTTTTGACCTAACAGAAGGAAGTATTTCTGCTATTCATTCTGAAGACTTTGTATCGAGGGTAACACACAGTAAAACCTTAAAAGTAAAAATTAAAACATTTAAATTCACTGAAATCTATTAATTGATCCTTGGGAGAGGTGGAGGACAACTGCAGGGCATAGAAGTGGGATTTTCTGTTATTTTAGGTTTTTCCTGAATGGGGAACAGCACATCATAATGCTTCATAGTTTGGGATCTTACAAAAGTATGTGGCAAATGGATTAAATGGATCCATCAAATTGAGCTGGTTTTGGTGCTTCAGAATCTTATCTAGACAATCAACACATACTTGCTTCTGACAGCTATTTTGTTAGAGATTGCAAATGCTTTTGCACCAGGGCAATATTACCTACAAATGCGTTAATCATTGAAGCATTTCTACTACTCAGGCATAGCTTGTTAGGAGCATGTGGATTCTGGCCCCCAGTCCACAGAAAATTCTGCCAGTAGTTGTATCTTTCTCCATGAATTTCATACATTCAAAGCCAGAAATCACTGAGCAACACTGCCAGGAACTCAGTCGGTATCAGCTTGAAGCTCTAGATTGCCAAGAGTTTTTATTTTTTTTATATTGTAGTTTTAAAAGGGAAATTTATTATCTCCTATTTTTAAGCCAGGATTATTTTTTTCCATTTTTTTTTTAAAGAGCCTTTTTTAAAAAAACAAAACGAAAGAAAAAAACTCAACCAACCAACTACTGTGGACGAAGGTAATTTTGCAAAAGAAGTTAAACAAGAATCTGAGTGTATGTGGTACAATGATTTATAATAAAATAAAAAAGTGATCTTGAATGGGAATGGTTGATCATAACAGCCACATGCTTTCTCAGTAGTGACAGGCCTGGTCTGTTAAAAAAATCTCTTTACACACAGAAAGAATGAACTCAGAAAAACAGCTAAGACAAAAAAAAACAAACAACCTTTAAGTTATGTTCCCACAGGAGAACTAAGGAAGGGAAAAAAAGTCACTTACTCACAAAGACAGTTCAGAAAAAATGATGTGATTATACTGCAGATCATTTATGACATTTAAAAGAAAGGATCATTTAGGCAACAGCTATGTTACTTGATTGAAAGAGTTAAGAAAACCAAAGAATCCTGGGTATTGCACAGCTCTCCATTTGAAACTCCATCTGAAAAAGTTCACTGATAGTTGTGCACACCTAACACATCATCAAAATCCTATTCAGCAGATCAAGGCATCATTGCAACTTTAAACTTAAAGCACTTGAAACTTTAAACTTAAAGCAGCAGGGAAGGCAACTGCAACATCAAATAGCATGCAGGAGAAGATCAATCTCCCTCCCTTAAGAGACTTTATTTGGGTGATGTGGGGGGAGCATCCCCTTAGGCTTCAGTGCATTTATCAATTTGAAGAAATTTTCACTTTTAATTTTCTACCTCTAGAGATGCACCTTTTTAAAAGCTGTGGATGTTCTTGCTTAGCTATCTGCTCTGCTACATATTTCACATAGAAATTTTGACCCTGCTACAACTTCAAACCTTTTAAACCTTATGAAACTCAAGTACTAATTCATACTGCATGATCTGGAAGCAAAATGGAAGCAAAACTGGTTCACAGATGGTGAGGAAGATCCACCAGAATCTGGATTCCTATGTCTCTACTAACTAATGCACACTAAGATTACTGTTCTTCTTGTTTGTGGAAAGAACAACACAGCCTCAATATGTGCATGTACAACAGAGAGCAACTTTTAGCAGTGAGCAGCCCCATGTACTAAAACAGCCACAACCATCACCCACCTACTGCTTCCTATAAAGAAGCAGTAAAATTTCTGTCTCTCTTTCCTACGCCTATGTATTTTCCCCATGGCCACATCAAAGAACAAGACAGCACTTTAAGCATCACCTCGCGCAAAGAATGTCTTTTCAAATATGGAGCAATCCCATTATGAGTATTTACAAGCTAGAGCTTCTTGTGGTTATTATAACACATTCTACTTGGCAAATGGGCTGCCTCAGGACCACCTGATCACAAGTCATTAATACCTGTTTCCCTCAAGTCCAAATTCAGATATCATCATCTTGAATTAAGAGGATACTAAAGTTAACCCTAGCATCATAATATAACTCACACTGAGGGGACCCTCAAGAAGTCACTATGATCCAATCTCCTCCCAAAACCAGGGCTAGCTTCACTGTTGGATGAAATTGCTCAGGTTTGTTCCAGTTAAGTTTTGAACTTCTCTGAGAATGAAGAAGATAATATGTATGTTTACAGCAGACCCTAATAAAGTACAAAACAGCGTAGAAACAACTGAGGGATTTTAATCAAAATTTATAGCTCAGACTGTCTTTTTTATGTAGTAGTTTTGACTGTAAGACCTGACTATCCCATACATTTAGGTGTCTCCATTGCCCTTTCAGTGATTGTGTGAAGTTTTCCAGCTTTGATGTCTACTGTTTTGAAAAAGTATACAAAAAGTGAAAAGGAAAATTTCATTCTGTCTTGAGCCTCCAAAGCTGCATACATCTGTAATAATCTTATTTTGAGAGATTTTCTCTATTTAGTTTTTTCCAAAATTAAAGATTTATATGTATCAAAGATTTCTCTTTTACAACTAATCATGAACTGGGCAAATCTGGTAAGAGTTGGTTTCTGTTATGATCGCTCTTTGCAGCATTATTTTGTAGCCAAAGAAAGACAAAACGCCTGCCATGCCACAAGTCTGTTTTCCAGAAAATGGAAGAACGTTCTATTGAAGCTGCATAGAAATGATCCTATTATACGTGAACCGTTTAGAGCACACTGGCTTCCTAACAATTAGGAAGCTTTATGTGTTTCATTCACAGCTTATATAAAAATTCTCAATAGACTATTTGCCCTCTCCTTCCCCCACAGAAAGTTTGAAAAGACATCAGTAAAGATCCTTTATGGCATCTAATTTATTCTCTTGAAATTACCTGCAATTCCTTAGTAAAAGAGACGTTTTAACATGAATTATCTCTCTCCAGTTACAACCTCTTTCATCGTGTGCTGGCTCTGCAAGAGCACCAACACAACTTTTCCTACTTAGGAAAAAAGGCAATGCATTTTTTTTTTCTCATGGCAGTTTGATTCTGTTTTTAAATCCACAAGTCAGCCTTGTGAACTGTATTCAGAATTCAGGTATTAGTGCTTTGGTTTACAGTCCTGTGTAATAATGCCTTTGAAGACTACAGAAGCGTGGAAAGAGGGAGATAGTGGTGATCTCTCTCTCATAAAGCAGCTAATTACATGATCATCTTGAACTCTCTGAAGTCAATTACTGTCATTACTGCAACTATTGTGTTGTCATATTTCATTTGGAACAAAATGGTAGCATGAGAGGAAACTGCTAAATATGGTGTTCCAGACTTCTTCCACTTTCTAGGAATGTGTTTAAAATGAAAGCTTCTGTCAACCCCAATGAAGTGTTTGTTAACTCAGGAGGCACAGTTACCTGTTACAATACTCTGTTAACATAAAGCGCTGTAAAATGCAGCAAGATTAAATAGAGGGAGTATTTAAAACACAGCTTCAGCAGGACAGAGAGTATACAAAAGGTGTCAGAATTGTTCACGAGGACTGAGGACCCATTTCATTTTCCTCCTAAACTCCACCATGCTAAGCAGAACAGCTATGCACAGTGTCATCTTGCAAGTTCTGCTTCACATGCTTTTGCTAGAAGCCCTGTGTAAACTCACCCATCACTTCATGTAACTGATGATCCCCAAAACAGAACATGGCAACTGGATAAAAACTTTTCCATCCTCAAGATGCTTTCAGGAGTTTGCTTGGCTCAAACCATAGCTTGAATACAAAAACATTATAATACAAGGTTAACCTTAACTTCATCCTGATGGAACTATTTATCTGCCACACAAAGATAAGTATATTTTCTGTGGACTGCTCTTTTTAAGGGCACATACACAACCTATTTTCTCACTACAGTGAAAGATGGCTAAATAAATCTCTTACAGGCAAGTAATAGGAAATATTTCAGCTCCAGGTGACTACACCAAACTATTTCCCAACCTTCACAGGCTTGCCAAGGAAAGCCAGTGAATACCTAGAAGTATTAGTACTTCTAAAATAACTAAATAGGTTTACAAAACACAGTGGTAAGAACCTCAGCATTAGCCCTCAGTTCTAACTTCATGGAATACAAACCCTTCTCATACTTCTTACCACACAAAATGTGGCACACTGTATTGTGATCCTTAGTTTTGCTTCCTCTAACAGGCAATAATTTTTCCTTGCTTTAAGGTGACATAAATATTTAAGCCTCTCTCCTATAACTCCCTGTCTCTGGAAAGGCTGAGCAGGTTCTCCAAGGACCAATACAGAAACAGATACTGAATTGTGAGCCATGCTTAGGGATCCGTGAGCTGCATTTTGTTTTTAATACCACTGTGGCCACTACAAGTTTGCTGGGTCTATATACACGAGGCCTAGCAAAAATTCGTTGAAAAACTGTTGTCAAGAGAATCTTTTATGCCCCATCAAGCCTTTCATGCACCAGAGCTCATTCAAGTACAATGCAACATCCTAGCTTTTGAGGAAAACAAGAATAACTGTGCTTCAGACTGGAATACTCACTGCTAAGGCAGAGCCTTGGATTTGGAGTGACTCACCTTCAGCATGTCAGGCACTCAATACAGGAGTCCAAGCAAAGAGAGCAAAGGGCTAAACGTCTTCTGGCACAATTCACTTCCTAGCCCCTCTCCTCATGACGCCAGTGTGCAGCAAGTATGTCAGACAGGAATGATGAGGCAATAGATACTGGCATAGCTTCAGTAACAGATGTTATTATCCAAAACTAGCTGAGAATGTTATTTTGTAAGGAATTACAGAGAAACCTCAAAATTGATAAGAATTTCTTTCCTGTTGGCTTCAAGCAATTCAGGATTTCATCCTTAAGGTCTGAAAGAAAACAAAATATTTAAAAAAAAAAAAAAAAAAGAAGCAGAACCATTGCAAATTAACAAATACTGTCTGAAATCTCAAACGAGATTGTACGAACTACCACATCCTTGCCTTGACTGCAAACAGTCAACCCTCTATATGTAAAAGGCTTAAACTGCAAACTTCTGTCACAGATATTTTAACTGTAACAGTACTTGCACTATTTTCCTGTGTAGGAAGCATTACTACTTTTTCCAAGGAAACCCAGGAATTTTGTCTGTATGTTCCTTTTTTGTGCTACTTGCTGAAGACACTGGTAGTAGAAGGGCTACTTTTTGGTGATGTTTTTTGTCCTTTTCCATATCAATTTATTTTGAGACAGTTTGTGAACAGATGAAGGACAATGCAGCACTTTCACACTGTTATGGATGATAAAATAAACAGTTTTCATTCCACAGTGTTAACTGTATTCCATGTTTTCACAATGCCTACTTAATAGTTTGGGGACTCTGTGTGTGCTTCCCTTAGAAGAGAACAGTAGAATGCACTTCAACTTTTTTTTTTTCTCCTCCTGGATCTAATTATTCTCTAATTTAAATGCAAAGGGCAACCCAGGTTGCTCCTGAGACACTGTGGGACTCTATTAGGATCTTTTACATTAAGACTTTTTATAATAATGATTATATGATAAAGAGCATCTGGAGTCTAACACAATATTAACACTATTTCTTAAAGGTGCAACCCAATTTCCCCCAATTTAGCATTCAACTTCTCTGTGCTTACACAGCCTAACTTAAGGGAAGAGGATAATTTCTTCCAAATAGTCTATACCAGTTATGACAGTATCAGAAAAGCCTAGTGTGGGGACATTTAGTTTTTAATATCTAATTTTAACATTCATCAGAGAAGATGTTCTGCATCTTCAGGCTCCCTTTAGTTAAGTCCACACTGTCCCATTATCTCCTACATAGAATTACATATTTCACTTATGTAAGTCAAAAACCAACAACATTAAAGGTTTGAAGACAGCTCCAAACAGAGTATTTTGCCCCACATGCTGTAATACGGTATTACATTACACCCTTTCACAAAACCTCCACACTAACAAGTGAGACATTTTCTGGAATTGTATTAATTTTTTTGTAGATCTTTGTCTAGACAAAATCTTTGTTGAGATCTTCTACCTGTTCTGATGTCTAATGAAAATTAAACACATCCACTAATTCAGGAATCAGGTACTCAGGCAGAACATACAGAAGGTGAGGGTTTTTTTTATAAATCATATTCCCTGGACTCTAAAACTTACCTCAAGGATCACACTTTGTATTTCACTAACACAGTTTGGGCTTTCACTCTACTGTACTGTATCTCAATTCAATGGAAGCAGATTCTGCTAGAGCAAGAACAATCTGGCATAATTTTTACTTATTTATTTGGTAAGTAGAAGAAACAAGTAGAATTATGATAATTTTATGATCACCTTTTGACATGAATACTTACAGATAAAGAAATAAAACATTACAAGTAGTCAACAGGAGGTAAACCAGGGATTTTCATCTGCATTGTTTAAAGTCCAAAAGGTTCATTGATTTATCCACAATTTGCTTCTTCCTGCAATTCTCTTATATACTGCATGCCACTGCACATGTATCTATCTACACACCTACCCAATTAACAGAGACTAGCACTCCCAAGATTAGACTTTGAAAGATCCAACTTCAAAAAAGGCATGAAGCACACAGTTTTTACTCTGTAGACAGATGAAAAGGGCTAACTCTATTCCTTACTCTTTTTTCCATGTATGGTACAAACTTTTCGTTACTCTTTTTGATGAAATATTAAACATATATAAGAAGTAAAGTATCAGGAATATGAATTTTTTTTTTCCTCATGCTTAAATTATACAACTCCAATAAACTTATTATACTACTGACTAATGCAACTGCACTGTATCTGTAAGGAAAGAAGCAGGCTGAAAGAACAACAAAGCCAGCTTGCATTTTCACCTGAGCTGAGCTACTTTTTCTCAACGTTTCATTTGTGGTCTTTTTGCTTTACTGGTGAGCTAGTAGTCTTCACACCTCTACACTATTATAGCAACATAAACCTAGCAAAACCAGAAAAATTCCACTAATTACTAAGTACAGTATCCATGTCAGAAAGTAAAGTGTTTTTCTGCTTTACTGCAACTCTGAGATGAGCTCAATAGCCCACAAGCTATATTACAGGAAGAAAGACACTTTCCAATCTGAGATATAGTTTCAATCTATAATTAATGAACACACAAATGCCTCATTATTTCTGTTCAGACCTGTAGAAGGAACATTTTAACTGCACATTTTTAACCAAATAGGACCTATTAGTTAGCTGAATCACAATACAAGAATCTTCTGTCCCCAGTGCTCTTGAGCTGAAAAACTTATTGGAGCTTCCCCACCAAAGAAACCAGTAAGTTGAGTACTCTATGCCACAAAAAGAGTGTCAGTTGGCCCATTGTGCATTTTCTTAGTTCTCTCTGTGTAAGACTAGCTAATTCACATTGTCTCAGATTCATGTACCATGTTTGCACATGTTCTGTCCAGTAAATAAAACCAGTAACATCCAATTGGATTAATTTTCTAATGCTACTTCATGAGGCAGCTTATACACTTCCTGGGTGTATGACCTCCTTCACGTAAGTGAGGAGGAGCAAGAAAAGTGATCTCTTAAGAATGCTTTCAAAGGAAAAGAGGGGTAGTACATGACATGACACCAAGGACTACAATTAATTACCAAAAAAAAAAACAAAAAAAAAAAAAAAAAGAAAAGAAAAAACATTAAGGTCTGTACTAAACACTTGATACAAAAAAAAAAAAAAACCAACAAAACCAAAACCTAATGTCCTGACAATACCTGACCACTATCTAGATGCACCCATTCTCTGGAGAAATTTATATAGCCTCAAGGCAAACAAGCATGCTCTAACTCATATTGTAGGTATTCTTTTGCTTTCCAAAGGTGGAGCAGGCAGTTAAATGTGACTATACAAAACCAATGTCCAAACTTGAATTGCTTTTTAAAGAACAAGGGTAGAATGACCCTCTGGAAAACACCCACCTTTTCCATAGCTTTCCAATCCAATTCTTCATGCCACTAGATGTCAAAATGAAGATAACAGTTTTTCAGAAATTGTTTTTAACATATAACTAAACTGATGTTTTGGGATTGTAATTAGCACATGGAACTGTTGGAGCAAGTCAGAAGAGAGCCACACGGATGATCAGGGCACGTCCCATACAAAGACAGGCTAAGAAAGCTGGAGCTGTTCAGCCTGGAGAAGAGAAGCTGCGGAGAGACGTCAGAGCAGCCTTCCAGTAACTGCAGGGGGCCTACAAGGATGCCAGAGAACAGCTCCTCATCAGGGACTGTGGTGATAAGACAAGTGGCAATGGGTTCAGATGTAAACAGGGGATATTTAGGTTAGATATAAGGAAAAAATTCTTTACTGTGAGGATGGTGAAGCACTGGAACAGGCTGCCCAAGGAAGCTGTGGCTGCCCCATCCCTGGAAGTATTCAAGGCTGGGTTATACAGGGATTTGAGCAACCTGGTCTAGTAGAAGGGGTCCTTCCCATGGTAGGGGGGTTGGAACTAGATGATCTTAAGGCCCTTTCCAGCCCTAACCATTCTATGATTCTATTTTTAGTTAAATCACTTTCTTGATAGTACTCCATAACACTGGAATTTGGTTTCTCAGATGTGCTTTAAATGTGACTGTTTTTTTCACTAGGATATTTACATAAGCCAAATAATGTTTTCTTTTAGAGGGAAGACACTAGAAAAAGCAATTGACTTATACTGTACTATTAGAAAAGCTATTAGACTTTAGGAAAATACGCAAGTCCATTGTCCTCAATATGCCCATTATAATCCAACATGTGATCAAGGAGTTACTATTTCATTACCACCTATAATGATAGGGAATCTGCTTCCCTGTATTGTCCAAAAAGTAACTGAGACTACTTGACAGAATTCCTACTCTTAGGTAATGCCAGGAAGTCAGTCTGGACTAATAAAACATTTGAAAGAGGCAAAACTGATCTACTCAATAGAAACAAGAGGGTTTATTTCTTGCCTTTTACATTTGTTGTAGTTTTCATACTTACAGGAATGTGGAGTTTCATGAAACAAGACACATGATGTTCATGTGTGATTTCAGCTCAGGGGTTTTAAGCAGAGTTAAAATGAAGAAGTCAGTATGTCAGCTATGTCATTCCAGATGCAAACTTTACACTGCAACGCCTCTGAAGTTCTTTATCCCTTATGAAGAATCTCAGGTAGTTAAATCTCAGAGAATTTTAGGTATTCTTCTATTTGGAATGCTCATTATTTTGAACTGTATCTTTTTCAACAGTTGGTTGAAACTACAAGGTCTTCTAATTTGAAAATCAAATGTCAATGTTTCTGAAAAACTTTAAGGACCTTTTTTGTGTCTTCGCTTTAGTCCTGGCTGTGATTACAACTATGTATGGCAAATGAGAAAACAAGTTTAACCTATCTGCATAGCCCTTACATACCAAAGCATGGCTTCTGCTTGTAGAGACCATAATTTGATAAAGGCTTAAGCATTATTTATGCTATGGTACATTTCCAAACCTAGTGGAAGCCACTTCATTATTCAGACCAATTCCTATTGCCTCATAAGACTACCAGAACTACTCTACCTTTTAATGATGCTACAGTAAGCCATGTTGTTGTTTGGTCTCTTATGTTAGACCCTAAAGTACAAGTACAGTTTTTGTGTATTGAGAAAAGTTTGTTCTTTGTATGTTGTGTATTCAATTTAAAAATAAATGAAAACTAGGCTAGAGCAGCTGAACGTACTACTGTATTTTCTGGTTGGGTAGCTATTTTCACAGCTAAGACTTTTAGTTCAGATTAGCACACAGATGATGCTAGTATGCCGTCTGGGCACTACAACAGTTGGGGAGCAATCTTTTTCTTCTTTTTTTTTTTCAGAATGGTCAGCCAAAGACCAAACCACAAGAGACTGCTGCACATTTTCTAGCCTGATGCTATGAAAGTATGAAGGTATATCTTTTGGCACCTTTCCATTCCAAAGTTAGATAAAAAAGATTAAGAAGTAGCTATCATGTAAAGAAAATCCTTGCACATTATAAGATTTCATATAGATCACTCACAGGTCTTTAGACATAGCAGACAAAGGAAGGTTTTACTGATAGGAGCTAAGTATCCAACAACATTAAAAACTTCCAGCTCACATGTCTAAAATAAATTAAAAAAAAACCAAACAACCCACCCACAACAACCCCAAGCTCATGATCTTCCTTTCTTCAGTGAAACTAACAGATGGTTCATCCAGTAGCATGACTGCTATTTACCTTTCCTTTATGGACAGAGTAGCTCCTGAGTTCACCCACAGCTGAACAGCTGCTTCTCAACTGTCTCTAACCCAGAAGCTAGACTGGCACTGGGGACTACAGTGAAAAGATATGGTCATAGACCTGTTGTTACATCCACAGAGCTTTCCCACAGAAATCTGAAGAGTTTGCTCCAGGTACTGAAAAAAGAACTGTTAATAGAAATACTTGTCCTCTCCAAGCAAGAGTCACTACCAAAGCACTGTGGAGTAGAAAATTAAAAAGAACATCCGAGGACTTTCCTGGAAGGCCTTGTGAAGAGCAAAATATGTGAGAAGACGAGGAAGAAATCTAGTCAAAAAGGGAAAAATAGTTGCTTGACAATGGGAATATAAGAATCAAAGATTCTTGAACCAATTCCTCAGGGTTAACAAACTGTACTCTAGAAACTAAGGTTTATGTACATTATGGACATTGCAGGCACTGCATTATAGAATCAAAGAAAAATAGGGTTCAGTGTGTTATCCTGAGGTCTTGCAAACGTACCACTTTTCCCTGACATTTCATTTCCCTTAATGACCACTACTTATGGAGAATCCCTGATTGGTAAACTATTCTATTCCTTCTTTATCCTTAACAGTAGGGAGATTTCCCTAACAGCTGGCCAATACTTTCTTCCTTCTATCACCTCGTTATGTATATGAACATAGACCTTAAATACTCTTCAGACTTAAAAGTCAGAAATAAAAGAAGCCCTTGCTTTCTCAAACAAACTCATAAATGCAATCTAGCATTCTGCTGCAGCACATACAGCCTAACGAATAAATAACTAATAAAAACATTTGCCCAGCTACAGAATCACAGAATCCCTGTGATTCTGCAGAGATAATGCTGACTTCACGCACTTTGAACTGTGATGTTCTATGGTGGTATCAGGTATGTAACTCAATTACTGATACAGAACAAGATGCTAAACCACTGGGTGCTAATGCTATCTGTGCTCTGCTGTTCACAGTCCTTTAGATCTTGATGCCACTGTGTCTCTGTCCTGTCCCTTTGCCTGAACATGGACAACAGAACTGAAAGGTCTTTCCTGCTCACCCACAGCAAGGGCTAAAAGCAAGTAATGCTCCTCCTTCCCCTCCTCTTCCCACTGCCTGCTTTCACAGGGCAGTAGCACCTCTCCATCTCAAGAAAAATGAGCATATAGAGGAGCAGAGCAGAAGCTGTGATTCCTGGCAGGTGGCTGCCTGACATGGCACCAAACTCATGAAAACTTCAAACGCTTCGTCCATCATTACCAAACACCAACTTATGTTGCTTCCCTTCTCACCATGAGAATTTCAAACCACCCCTTGCTTAAAATATTCCCACAGCTTACAGAATTATTGAAAATTTCTGAGTGCCAGTACTACCAGATTACTCATTCTTCAGAGCAGAAAAATATTCAAAAAAAAGCCCAAATCTTATGATCAAAACCAAAACTTGTTTTTATCTTTTTTGCATTTTGCACCTAAAAATTGCATTTAATAGTGTTTGTTTTCTACCTCTCATGTTTATTTGCTTTTTTGCTTAATATTTTATTTCACTTTCACCATCTATCAAGATAGATTTTAAAATGTGGTCTGAGCTAAAATTTAATATGCACAATAAATTTTACTATGTGGCCGAACAAGAAGCCACTGCACCAAAAATGGTCCAGTCCAGCAGTTTTCTAAATGATGTAGGAGAAAAATAATGGGGCAGAGTAGCAGAAGCCTGACCCTATTCCCATAAGACTGTAAGATTTATCACCTACATAAGCAGAATGCTACAGAAAAGAGATCTATTGACCACAGCAATAACTCACAGCTCGGTAAAGCCAGCTGAGATGCTAGCCTGGTATTTGCTGATAGTACCTTTCTTATGTGGTACTCAGAATCTTTTTAAATAGCTTTGCAACAAGCTACTGGTTTTAATACTATGTACCACCTACTCTTTTTTTTAGACCAGCCACTTATTTACAGTGCTGATATTAAGGGAAGAGGGGAGCTGCATGGAAGGATTTATAGCAGTGGGGATTTACTGTTTGAATTAAAAAATGTGTTACCGCAATTCTTGCGGATTTCAGGAGAGGGGGAGCTACAGGCACACGCTATACTGGTATCACAGAAATACTACTCAAACAGAAATACGTTTGCATAACACCTTCTATTTGAATAGAATATTTACTGGGGAAATAAAAAAGAAAAAAAGTCAGAAAACTGCTATCACTTACAATGCATGGACGGAATTTTTGCTCGTTTGGGTACATGTAGGGAGATGCTCAACAAGCTTTCTATTTTGCAGAGCATTTCTCCAAGGGCTTATATAACAAGGGTACAAATTCCTCAAGAAGTCATCTAATACTGGAAGATGCACTCAGAGGGCATCATCTTTTCCCAGTGTCAGAGTCCTGAGGCCAACTCTTCCCCCATGACTGTGCTCTAGGCCAGTGCTGATGGGGTGCCTCAGACCACTGTGAAAAGAGCTGTGAGAAGCAGGGACATGACCCTCTTGGCTTCAGAGCTACATTTAACTCAGGCCACCCACCCCTAATGAGCTACACTGATGCCACCCCTGTAACTGTTTATCCCACCTCCATGGACCCTCACCTATGGACTTCCTGCCTTGAGCACAAATCCATCCCTAGAATTCCCTAGGGAAAGACAATTTCATCCAGCAACATTAGCTACAATGGAACTATTTTATCCTAGCAAGAGAGTCCAAAATATACACAGTGAGCTTAAGAAATAGCCCTAGTTTTTATTGCCTTCTCCATTCTCACAACCTCAATGCCAGACATGTTTTTTGTCTTCTTTCAGGATTTAAAACAAAATGTAATGGGTTTTGGAAGTCCTAAGCAGCCACAAGTTGTAATAAAACATCTGTTTATGATTCTTTAAAAGCTATTTCAACTACTTGTTAGGGTGACTAGCTCAAAAAATCAAACACCAAAGAATCCTAACTAAAAGAGCAGAAGCTTTATCCAAAAGGATTCTTGGAGGGAGCTGCATGAAAACATGCCATAGACAAACAAAAAAAGAGAGCATGCTATAAACAAAGGACAAGTAAAATAACAAGAAGAGTCAGCAGTTCAGCTGAACCCAAGAACCACAGTTCAGCTGTTCACCCGGCCACCTGATCCTACAGAAAACCCCACCAGAGGGTATCACAGAACCCTGGCACAGGGGAGGTCGGTGGTACCTAGAAAGGTCTCCCGGGCCAGACTCTTGTGGAAAGGGAGCCAGTATGAGACTGCCCAGCTGCACCACAAAAGCCTCCCGCGACGAGCACTCTGCTATGCCCCTGGAGAGATTGCTTCATGGAGTGGTTGTTCTCACTGCAAGAACAAAATATTTCTTACGCCAAGATGAAACCCGTCCTGGCGCAATTTGCACCGGTTGCTCCCGGCCTCTGCCAAAAGGCACCTTGTGCTCAGACACACCCCAATACCCAACAGAGCTGACGCGGCGCGCGCCAACTCTCCCGCCACACACACCCACACACACACCCACACACACCCACACCCACACACACACCCGCCGCGGGGGCAGCCTCGCGCGCCTCATGTCAGTGGCCGTCGAGGCCAGGCCGGAGCCCGCGCAGACACAGAGACTCCTCAGACTCCCCTGGGCTCCGCAGGCCTCCCTGAACACGGCATCTGCTCACCTCTCCTAGCTGAGAACCCCCCCTCTTTTCACCTGGAGGTATTGAAGAATCCTATCCTGTTACTCCGGCGTATCTGCAGTGGCCATGGAGCAGACTGTATTACCTGGTAGGGAAGGTCTGTAAGAGATTCATCACATAAAGACACCGAGGAAACACGGAGGAGTTAAAATGGTTTCTACCCCACTTTCTCACTGTTGCTCTAACAAACCACACCACCACTGTGGTGGTTTGTTTTTTGTTTTTTTTTTTTTTTTTTTTTTTTTTGGGGGGGGTGTTCTGTTTGGTTTTGGTGGTGGTTTTAGGTTTTGGTGTGTCTTTTTTTTTTTTTTTTTGTGGTGTTTGGTGGGGGGGGAGGGGGGTGTTTTGGGATTTTTTTTTTTGACCACTCTCAGTACCTTGAAGTATTATTAAAGTATCTTAAATTCATGCCTGAAAATATAAGTCCATGTAGCAAAATTTTTCTGTGAAAATACTCTTCAGAACACACTGAAGACACTGGCTGAGTATGTGTGTTTATGAATACAGAACTTCTCATGGGGTTTCCCTCTATTTGCTCCTGTAAGCCCAGTGCTTTTTGCCAGGAATCATTTAAATGTACAGGGGAAACGGGCACAAAAGCCTGAAATTATTTTGGCTTTCCATGTGAAGCCTTAGTTTCACACCTTCTTTGAAACAAAGAAAAGCACAAAGATAGTAAGAAGTATGAAGGGTTCCTCTCTGACTATCAAAGGTTGGCTACTTCCTAAATTAAGAACAAAACCACTTTTGTTTCTAGCACAGCCTGGTTGTTTTGAATTCCTCCCAAATCCTGCGTAGTTACCTTTACCAACAGTAATCCTCTCTAAAAAGCAAACCCCAGCCTCTGTTCTCTGAGTATCTCAAGATCCACTCTGACAACCCAAGTCATGCATGTGAAAAGATCAATGCTTAGTCAAGGCTGATGTGCAGCTGAGTAATGGTCCCATTCTACTTTGGCATATACCAAGGTTTGAGACTAAAATTTCTTCCAGCACAGAGGTTCATATTTCACACCAAAAAACCCAACAAACAAACCAATCAGCATCTGAATCTTTGTTCATGAAAACATAATTGCCTCATGTAGAATCGAGTTGCGTCATTAGAACAACAAAGACAAATTCTAGCACACAGGGTACATCTGTGGCCATGTGCATAAATTCTTGATGACTCGCCAATGTAATTTATCCACCCAGAACACACATCCAAGCTGGCCAATATCTAGTACTGAGCAGAAAGGAAATTTAAAGAAAGGCACATCATTTATCATTACAGACAGCTCAGCAATACTGTGAACAGGGAGCACAATTTCAGTGGAGGGGGAAGAGGGAGTGGGGGAATGAAGATTGGAAATGCTTGTTGAGCTCAGAGCCTGCTGCAGCAGCAGTCTGACACCAGATTCTCAAGGGCTACTTCCTCTGAGAAAAGAGGAGTACAGAAAGCCGTGTCTTAACCATTCAACCCTGTCCTAACACATATTGTAATTCAATGAATTGCTATTTTGTGATGGGAAAACTTGCTGTTGGAAAATTTTTGACCATCCTTGCATAACTTGCAGTGGAATCTAATGTGAAGAATAAACAAACTCACCACTCTATGGCAGTCTTACATTCAGGCTGAAACCTCCCAGAATTAAACATTACAAAAAGCCCACTTTCATATGCTGTATGTAAAATTCTACTTGTTGTGGTTTAAGCTGAACCCAGGACACTACTCCTTCCTCCCCTCACTTAGAGGGGCTCTCAGCAGGGTCCTCAATGCAGTTACTCAGTACAAAAGCCTGTGTCCTGAATTTTTCAACACACTGTTCAGCTTTCTAGGCTATAAGGTGCTACGGCAAGGTGGGGAGGCAAGGGTACATTATGGATGGTAATTGTGCTATTTGATCCCCTCACCTTTATCAACGACTCAAGTTTAGATAAGAGAACATGCTGACTTACGGGTATCAACTTCATCTAACAGAATCTCATAATTCATTAAAATTAAGCAAGATTTTAGCTCCTGGCATCACCAAAGAAGCCCTACTTTACAGGCTGTAAACAGTGTCTCTGTGAGGTGTTGGGCTCCCCAGAGTTTACACACAAGACAGTGTTCTTGATGATGCACCAACGGTGATGCGCAGTGAAATACGTGGAGGCAAGAACATAATACAGCTCCAGGTAGAAGAGAGGATGGGCTGCAGGGAGCAAATTTTACTGGAGGCACATCTTAAACAAGTAGTTTGGGAGATGTCGGTTTTCAGGAGCTATTTCAACTGAACTGCCTTCAGCGCAGTCTTGGATGAAAGCACAATTGCAAGCTGCTGAATGCAAACCCCGGTCAGTCTGCTCCTACTGCACAAGTCTCACTCAATTTTGCAGGTGAGTATAGGCCCTTCTGCTACCACCCTCCTTTTGGAGATGCTATGGCAGTAGCATGCCTTCTTGCTAAAATGAGATTTCACCTTAATAGGCTGTGGACTAGAGGAGAATCAGCAATTATTTTAGCTGTGTGTGCAGTCAAGGATACAGCAAAGAATTTTCATTCTGCACATGTGCCAAAGGAGTGCATTTTCACTTCTTAATTTCTGGGAGGTCCTTGATTTTCCTGCTAGAGTTTCTGAGACACAGAAATGACACAGTCATTTCTCTGGAACTGATAATGTTCAGAAAAATCAGCTGGTTGCACAAGAAAAAAATAGATTAATACATGTCTCCTTCACATGCTGGAAAACTTAAAACACTGTACAGTACACCTTTAAGCTATCATGAGATCCTGAAAGCTTGCAGTACCACTCTCAAAAAGAGAGAACAACTTAAGTAACAACAGAAAAAAAAAAGTAGAGGGAAGGAAGAAATGATTCATATAGTTATGATCATGGATTCACAGACTGGTTTGGGTTGGAAGGGACCTTAAAGCTCATCCATTTCCAAACCACTGCCATGGGCAGGGACACCTTCCCCTAGACCAGGTTGCTCCAAGCCCCATCCAACCTGGCCTTGAATACTGCCAGGGATAGGGCAGCCACAGCTTCTCTGGGCAACCTGTGCCAGTGCCTCATCACTCTCACAGGGAAGAATTTCCACCTAATGTCTAATCTTAGTCTCCCCTCTCTCAGTTTAGAGCCATTCCCCCATGTCCTGCCACTACGTGTCCGTGTCAAAAGCCCCTCTCCAGCTTTCGTGTCAGCCCCTTTATGCACTGGAAGCTGCTCTATGATCTCCCCAGAGCCTTCTCCAGGCTGAACAAGCCCAGCTTTCTCAGCTTGTCTCCAGAGCAGAGCTACTCCAGCCCCCACAGCATGTACATGGCCTCCTCTCAACTCACTCCAACAACTCTATGTCCCGCTTGCATTTTTGCCTCAGAGCGAGACACAGGACTGTAGGGGTGGGGAGGTCTCCTCAGAATGCAGCAGGGGGGAGAATCCCATCCCTTGAAGGATGAAGGGAAGATAACATTCATTCTTCACCTAGATTGTCCCTGACACACCAGAAATACCAAATGAGCAGCAATGACAACATCCTCATGCAACTAGTAGAGGAACCGACAGGGAGAGGTGCCATGCTTGACCTTGTGCTCACCAATAGGGAGGGGCTGGTTGGGAACGTGACACTCCAGGGCAGCTTCGGCTACAGCGATGATGAGATGGTGGATTTCAAGATCATCAGTACAGTGAGAAAGGCATGCAGCAAGCTCGCTGCCCCAGACTTCAGGAGAGCAGACTTTGGCCTCTTCAGGTGTCTGCTTAGTAAGGAGGAGGGCCACAAGGATGATCAGTGGGGCTGGAGCACCTCCTGTATGAAGACAGGCTGAGAAAGCTGGGGCTGTTCAGTCTGGAAAAGGCTGCATGGAGACCTCATAGCAGCCTTCCAGTATCTGAAGGGGACCTACAAGAATGCTGAAGAGGGGTTCTTCATCAGGGACTGTAGTGACAGGAAAAGGGGTGATGGGTTTAAACTTAAACAGGGGAATTTCAGGTTAGATATAAGGAAGAAGTTCTTTACCATGAGGGTGGTGAGGCACTGGAATGGATTACCCAGGGAGGTTGTGAATGCTCCATCCCTGGCAGTGTTCAAAGCCAGAGCCTTGGGTGACATGGCTTAGTGTGAGGTATCCCTGCCCATGGCAGGGGTGTTGGAACTAGATGATCTTAAGGTCCTTTCCAACTCTAACTATTCTATGATTCTGTGGCATTCCTTTCCTAGATACCAGCAACCTGCATCATGCAAAATTGAATATTACCAGATGACTCTGCTTAATCAGACAAAGTAATCCTAACCAGACTCCTACCTGCAGTTTGGGGAATTCTGCTCTTAATATCACAAATCTATATTTGTCCTGAACATGTTTTACCCTTCTCGAATAATAAGGGTATTTTATGAGAACCCATTTGAAGACTAAGAATCGAGTCAGCCAAGCTCATTTAAAAACAAACCCAGAACTCAAGGGTGAGGCGTGGGGGGGTGAATACACCCTCACCACCCAAAACAATAAAAAACAAACAAATACCCCCCCCCAAAAAAAAAAACCAAAACACCCCACCCCACAACACACCACCACACACAGAAAACAAACAAACCAAAAAAGGCAAAACACCTAACAAATGCAGAAAGTTTATTTCAGGTTTCTGTGGCTTTCATAGAGAGTCAGAGATCAGCCTGGCTTTGCCCGAAATAGAATGTATATTTTCACACCCGCCAGTTCGTTAAAGAACACATGGAAAGGTTCAAACAGAAATAACGCCTGAAAGTAGATAACTTGACACCATGTCTGGCCTGTGTTTTAAATAGTTTTCATGGTTCTAGTTAGGACTCATTCTGCCATATTTACCATCTGATGGATGGTTAACTGACATGTTTGTAAAACACAAAGCATTGGCCATTTTGTGTCTCTGGTGCCACCCTTTTAAATTTCATGGAAATGGGGTGAAATGAACCCAAACTGGTTTTGAAATTCCTATTGCTAAGTGTACTTCAGCTAGACAACATATACTGCTTCTTCCTGTAATACTCAAGTGTGAAAAAGGGACACTGAAAATTTGTCAGAGAACTATACTTTTAGGGAGGGATGGGTGGTTCTGCCCTGCTCTTCTCCTGACTCACCTCCTCACTCAGGTTCTTGTAAAATGATGCAGATGCCTCAGACTGGTGTCATAACACAGCACAAGACAGTAAAAGTTTTAGTTATTTTCTGTTAAACAGGAGGAGCTTAATTCATGAAAAGTAGACACTGAATAGACTCCGTAGCTGAAGAGCACATTAGCAAAACCTAAATTACAGTTCCCTTGTGGTAAATCTACTGCAAGAAATGCTCATCTTCATCAGTTGCTGCTTCTCCTTAACACTGCAGCTTACTCTCCAAATCAGTTGTGCTGATTCAGCTGTTTCTATAGGTATATTTCTGAATAGATTTGTGAAGTGATCCAGCTGTGCTGTTCAAAAATACAAACCCCTCCCCAACTCATACACCCACCTGCTCAAAGAAGAGGATCCCAGAGTGGGCCTAGTGCATGGCAACATTCCACAACCATTCCAGTGGTGGTCTTTGCACCCTACGCTCACAGCCTCTGTCAGGGCAAGTCTGACATGGGTCAGACGGAAAATGATCCTGTCCTAAACCAGACTTACCGTTAAAGAAATCACACTGTGGATCTGCAGGCTAAATCCACATTAGGGCTTGTTATAGTCAGGTGTCTCCGAGAAACCTGCAGAATGCCATCCCCATCACCCCCTATTAAAGTTAACTAACTTATTATGGGTATATCACAGCAGGACTCGGCCTTTTGTTCCTCGGCAATAGCCCAACTTCCACTGTACTATCCAAAAGCCACCTTTCTGTGTTATTAAATGAGAACTTGTGCCAGTCAACCTAGGACAGTGCCCCATCTCAGAACATTATCAGACACTGGCACTCATAACAAAATTAATTACTGCTCTATATAACCCAACTGACAGAAACTCAAGGTCCTTTGACAGTGACATGTCAAAGTATAATTCAGTGTGGATGTAGTAACACATACTGAAATTGGCCTTGTACTGTAAGCATCATCAAACATCAACTGGAAAAAAAAAAAAGTCTCTTTTTGGAGATCGAATCATATTTTGATTTTCATGAAAGAACAGACCATTGAATTTCACAAAAAAAAAAATTGTTGAAACAAGTAATTCATCTATTCTAATGTAAAATATGCAGCTCTAAACTAATGAGATCTGAAAAGGAGTGAAGTTGAAATTCCTACATAACCTACAGATACAGGCAGTCTAGAGCATGTGTTCAGTTTAGTCACTTTATGAAATGCATAGCCATAGATCAGCTTATCTGCAAAGTTTTTTTATTATTATTATTATTTTAGCCCTAGCATATTTGAGCACAGGCTTATTCTTTTCTTTGGATAAATGTAATTGGAGATGCAGATATTTCTTTGTTCTTTATAAGCTTCCTAGAAACAAATACAAGAAGCTAGTCTGTAGGGAAGACTCAGACTCTTAACAAGAACAGCTTTTGCAAAACAATGTTGTCTAAAAGCTAGGAAATGAAAGAGGGACAGTAGTTTTAACATATTTTCAGAGCAGATTCCTTCTATAAATTTGAATTGCTGCAGTTATCGGACACAAACTTTGGCAGATTTTTAGCAGACCAGATGTCCACAATAAAATGTTATTTAATGTATCTATGAACAGTTTCCAACAGGCAAATAACTCAGTTTCTGCAAACATCTGATGCACAACTGCCAAAACAATGGGTGTTCATTCCAGGACAGTACAAGCAGCTATCAAGATTCTTAGTTTTCTGATAAAGGCGTCATTTAAAATACATATTTATTTATTATATAATAGTGCATAAGGAAGATGTTTGTTTCTAGCAAATAGCCCTAAAACATAATAAAGTCATAATAAACTTGGGAATAAAATCAACAATGCCTTCAGCGGCAGAAAGCTGGAGGAAGAAAAAGCAAATTACCCAAAAGATGCTTAGCAATTGTTTTCCACATAAATGGTATGAGGTGCTTTCACATGGCTGCCAGATTTCAGAGTGCTCAAGCAATTTGCATTGCTTGGTTTTATTTCTGTTTTCTATGATCCTCCAACACTGACAGGCACAGTAATAGAGACCAGCAATCCAATGCACCGCTTGAGGACAAACTTGTCTTAAGACAGGAGAAAGCTCCTTGGTCTATCTACTCCATGCCCTGGACAGAGCACTTCTCAACAATAGGAAAGCTAGCTAGGTTGGAAATAGTTTCCTTCTCCACCTTATCTGAAATATCAACACCCTGCTTTGTCCTTCCCAAAGTTCAGGCCCTAGGGCAAAAGGTAACAAGGCAGCTTTGCTACTCAAGTAAAGAATAAGGATTTACAGCTCCATCACTTTTTCTAGGCTTTTCCACGTTAGCTATTTTCTCATTTTCCTAAATAATTGAAAAAATTTCACCCAGCTGATGGCTCTTCTCACAGTTTGTTGTCATTTGATTTTTAAATAACCACCTTGCTGACATACTGTATTGTCTCCAGATTATTTTATTAATAAGAATATTAACAAAATCAGTTATGTATGGTATTTGCTACTGTAAATCAGTAGTGTGTTCCAATTTATGAGAAAGCCCCTTTCCCTCTGACTCCAAAGGAAACATGATTGACCCTGACACAGTTATGTGCTCCAGAGGGGAGACAATGTGTCATGTTCAGTCATTTCTTGATCAAATCCAAAATGGCAAGTTAATTGTTTAATTAAGGGAACAAGGCCCTTAGAAACTTCAGTGTTCTATATAATTTTATAATGAGTCTACATAAACAAAATAAACACGATGTGATTGAATGGAGAAAAATTTCATAAGCAAAACCAGTGCTAAATACATGATACCAACAAAAAGCTATCAAAGGCTAATCTAAAGCAGTTGGGCACAGCAGAAAAAGCCTACTTTGATGCAAGTATTTTGGAATTCATATGAAAAATAATTGTCACATTTGGACACAGCTCTACCTCATTTAGGTTGTACCATTTAAGAATTTAAGACAAATTCTGTCTGTCTTCTTTGGGTAATCCTGAAAAACAACATTAATGACATCAAAGCAATTTGGGGAAAATTGTACTATCAATGCTGCAACATTTAGCAAGTCTTTCATATCCTAGAGGATTTCTGCCATCAAAATTACTGCTGCCTATATCTAGAGGTCAGTTTTCACAGCATTAAAACTTCATTTTTACAATGCAAAACTAGAACTCTATTTAGAACTCTGAATTACTTAACCGTACACGGACTTATTTATCTGGGAATGTCTCTCCCTTTCTCATGACAAATCCCATTTCTTATAAAGAATGTGAAATGCACCGATTCTTTCTGATACATTGTTCACTGAGTACAGTGTACCTGCACTTCTCATTAGTGGGTTTTCTCCCAGCATTATAGGTGCAGAATAGTTTTTTAGAAGTCTCCTTTCTCTCTCCCGAAACTCTGCCATTAATTTTTTATTTCTTTAGCTTAAACTGTCATGATTTGATTGAATCTCAAAACCAAATAAAGGTCATCACTGATTTTTGAACAATCACAGTTTTAAATTCTGACCTCAGCATAGCTAGAAACATCTACACGATTCTGCCAGCATTCTGCCAGCATTACACATTTGAAGTTTCTAATGATAATTAGTATTTTGAAGCTAAAGCAAGGAGGTTAAAGCTGGCTTTCCAGCAAGATTTAAACTTCTATGCTTTCTCCAGTGCTTGCTTAAGGCTAGAGATACATACACACGGTCTGTGAAATTTAGATCAGTTGATGTGGATTAAGCTGCAGGAACTTATAATGACTCCTAGTTGTAAAAGTTATCTGAGAAAGCCCATACATCATCTTCATGGAGAAGACAAGTCAGCCACAGCAGTTTTGAAGCAGGAATACTATTTTGTGTGTTTGCTTTAAATACATTTAAGCCAAAATCACATTCAATAGCTTTACAAAACAGAAAGGAGAAAGTATGGGGAGGATTTTGAATTCTGGAAGTTTCAAATCAGTTTCCAGTCAACTCAAATGTGCCTGGGGAGGTAGACAGGATGCTTCTTTCTTGTCCTAGAAGCATAGTTTTTTTAAGAGAGGGAAGAAGGGAAGAAAAGGAAAGAAAGGATAAAAGGAAAGGGAGTCTTATATTGGAGCTAATTACAAGCCCTAGAGATTAAAAGACAAGCAGCTGTCAGCTCAGGAATAACAGGGAAACACAGAACATTTTAATAGAATACAGACTGCAAGGCTCACCCCAGAACCTGAAAATTGCAGAATGGACCCCCTAATTGCTATATTTATTTTGAAGTAATGAGCTTTCCAAAACAAGAGCAGCTCTTCTCTCTCTGACTTTTACTTTCTTTTCATTGAGACGTTTCTCAGATTCTTCTCAATTATGTGTCAGAAAGTTTCTAAACTTTCTGCATAACTCAGCTCCCTGAAGAAAGAGCTTGGGGAAAAAAACCACATAAAATACATCTGAAGTCACAACAAAATAAATTAAACAAACTCTGCTCAACACAGATACTTCAATTGTTTTTCTTTATGCCACTCTCTGATTAAAAACACTCAAATAAAATTCCCTTAATGAACAGTGGGTCAGATGAGAGGAGAAACCAGCAAGAACACAGAATGTGTTCTTCTATGAATATCAGCTCACACAGTTGTAGAGGGAAAACAGATAATCCTGCCTGGATATACCAGTGGTTATTCAAAATTTTTCACTCCCATCAATTAAAAGATTTGCAGAAGGCAGAAATGAGGAAAGGTAGGAAGTCTAAAAGTGGTGAGGGAACCGGAGGGTCACAGCAATAAAGGCACATTTTTGTAACAACTGTCTTTGCTTCAGAACGAACAGAGAAGCACAAAGAATCTACTTTCTCCAACCACACTCAGGAGCTGTGCTAAATCTCTGATGAGACAAAGATTTTCTTTAAACTTTTATAGGAATGAGAAGGTCTCCACTAATGAGAGTTTAAGGGAGTTTCTTGAATCTAAAGTGAAGGATACCAGGAGTTGAACATAACCTGAGGGTTTTCCTGTACATGTTCGCTAATATTACAAAGAGCTTTCAGAAAACCCTCTGAAGATCCTGTTTCCTGCAGGAAGGGAAGAAAAAGCAGGGCAGATAAGACTTTAGGGAGCTGAAAAGGAAAGAATATTGCTATAAAGTTACATACACAGTATGTTGTTAGAGAAGCAAGTCTCCCAAATGCCTGGGTGTAATTCCTGGTAGGTAATTTGAAATGAAGGAAAAAAAGGAAAGAAGAAAAAAAAAAAAAGAAAGAAAGAACAAAAGAGTTCCCTCCTCACCCCTTCATAAAAGAAACACTTCTAGCATACAAAACCAGTGCAACCCGAATGGGAATACACTACTGTAACTGGGACAATAACTAAGCTAATTGATAGTGTTTGTGAAAATGTAGCACCAAAACTTTCACAAACAGTAACTGAACCCAGGTCTTCCAGAATGACACCGAAGGAAGAGCTGGAGAAGTACAAGAGAATTTTTCACCCTTCCAGAGATGCCAAAGTCTGCTGTTCTCCCTGCAGTGAGGAATGAGACAGGCCCCATTCACACTGAGACAGCAAATGAGCCATTCGACATTACTGTCTGAAAAGTGTCCTCTTGGCAATAGTGAACTTAAAAGCCAAACCAAAACAGCCATTAGACCCTTTAAAAAGTATAACTTTCCCTCCTGGTTTTGTGTGCATAGCTAAACAGAACAGACAGGCACTGTGCTGTCTCTGTATTGAGCAGGGGCAAACAGCTTATCCTCCTGTAATTCCAGGAATAATTGTCGCATGTCAGCACATGGAAAAGATTAAGCTGCACCTACTCAATGACCAGGGAAAACAATTTTGGTTGGTTGTTTTTTTTAAAAGTAAAAATATAAAACAAAAACTATGCCAAATTCATCTGCCTTTATTGTGTTCAATGAAAGCTCTGTTTTCTAAGTAGTGTATTGTTATAAAGCACAGACTGAGGGGAAGATTTAACCTTTGTATAAATGGAGACCAGTCAAGGGCAATAAAAGCTTATGTCAGGTAAGAGAGGCTTATCAATGCTGACAGGAGTAGGAATGGAGAAGTCAGAGCACTTGCTCCTGAGCACAAGGTGTCAGACTCACAGAGACCTTTATAAAGCTCTTTTCTGGTTCTGTTTCATTACAGAAAGCTCCTTTTTGTTGGAACATCTGCTAGGGAAGGGAGGAAGGGAGCCACCTTTCCAAATCCTCAGGAAGGGAATAGCTTGCCCTTCCAAAACAAGGGAACTGAAGTAGGAAATACTGCTGTGACGGCTGCCATAACAAGGGGACCAAACAAGGCAGCACTTCAAAGTTTGCCTTGGAAGATGGGGCACTTCACAAAGCAGCCTTTCAGCTTGTGGGGCCTGCAGAGAGCTCCTGGGGCCCAGCCCCAGAGCTGCAAGGGAGTCTGCAAAGGAGCACCAACCGATGGGAGCAGCCTTGGGGCAGCATACAAGAGGAGGATAGGGCAAGGACACAGAAAAGAGGCAAGAAATCATCACAGAGGTGGTAAACCAGCATGAAGATAACCAAATGACAGCCAGGTGAATGAACAGCTACCAAAACTAAGGCTTAAAAAGTGCAGTGAAGGCATCATAAACTGTCTGCAAAGAAACACACTGAAGCTTAGTGCAGCAAGTTTAAACTTGGAGAAAAGATAATCAGAAGATTACAGTTGGAATAAAGCAGAACGAATGGGTGAGGAATTGTGGAGCGTGTGGGAAGAATATTGAAAAAGGCTGGATGCTGGAGGAACTAGAGAAAAAAAAAAAAAAGCCACCCAAACCCCAATAATACATCTCTAAACATCAAGAGAGATCCTGGGGCTACATCAAAGAGGGTGTGTCTTTAGAAATTACAGTGAAGAGGTCAAAGAGAAGCTGCTGGAGCATCCTGGCCCCCTACCAGGAATATACTGCATGCAGCAGCTACAAGGAACCCGACAGCATGCTGTAGCAGAGGAGCAATTGGTGGATGTGCAACTAGAGTTACCTTGAGTGCTCTCTGAGGAAAGGGCCTTCACTGTCCCTTTTCCTTCATTTGGCCTCAGCTGAGACATCTTAATGCCACTATCTAATATTAAATCACACCACTCCTGTCTGAAAGATCCCTCTATAAGTAAGTGGCACAGAATCATCTTTCATTTTCTTTTCTCACTTTCATTTCTTCAAGAAGCAAAGTTTGTTTTCTTAAAGATTTCAGGTAGCATTCAAAAGAGATGTCATCATTTCCTGTGGATTATACAAAAAAAAAACAAAAAAAAAAAAAAAAATACAAAGGAAACCAGGCTCTAAGTCTGATGCTTTCACCTGAAATATAGAAATATTTGCTTGTAATAGTCCATGCTGTCTTTATTCCAGTCTGATGTGAAATGGGAGCCTACTACTTTGTTACTCAGAACTTCCATTATATAAGCCCAGAAGCAGCTTGCTAAGTGTGACCCTGCCTGGAGGTATTTGCATCTGGTATCTCCATACACTACAGAACCAGTCTCCTTGCCATTATTCCCACACACAAAAGGCTGTAAGACATTTCCAGTCTGCATCACCAGCTCTCATGTATTCAGCATCTAGGGCTGCTATCTCTTATATTTTGTACCAAAAAAAAAACCCAAAGCCTCTGCTGGGAGTGGGATTATTGAATTTGTAACATGTCTGACATCAGCCCGAGATTCTGCAGGTTCAGAAGCTTTCATAAGACAATGTTTCAGTGTTTGAGACAATTTTAACTTTTAAACATAATCCTGTCCCCAGTGTCCTCCTTTTGTATGCATTTTACTAATATCTCTTTTGTTAAAGTCTTAAACACATTTCTGAAGTGAAACCTAGGGAACCTGGTTCTTTAGAACCAGAGTGAAAATTAGTACTAGGCTTCCTTAGCATCTGCTACACAGCTGTGATGGTTCTGAATAGCACTGAATGTATTCTGTTACTTCTCAACAAGAATTCTTGTCAGAAAATACAGGAATAAAATTTTGTACAGTATTCTAATAGCTGCACAAATGTCCTAGATAAAAAAAAAAGCATAAAATGCTTGAAATAATAGTAGTAGCTAGGGGGATTGCATTTATGGTCTATTTGTTATTATGTTACGTGAATTGCAAGGAGTGACAAGTGAATATTTGTACTTGTGCTATCTTATTTGCTTTGTACAGAGTGGCCCTTGTAATGCAGGCATTTGTGCAGCCTTTGTATTTTACATGGCTTCCCAAGAGGAGAAGCAGTAGTGAAACCAATAAAGCAGGCAATAAACCTGTATTAATAATGTATGCAGAGCTATAGATGTCTGTTTATATGATACAATATTAAAGTGCAAATGCATTGTTGAGGGGGGGAGGGGGTTTATATGAACATGAATGACCAAAACAGTATTCTTAGTTTTTTACCAATAATGACATCTTCATAGTGCCCCATGTTAAATAACTCTTTTACTCCATATAAAAAAAAAAAAAAGCCCCAAAATTTTCACTAGTCTGTCTGTAATATTGGTAAGAAAAAATGACAAAATTTGAAATACAGAAATTGTAATATTTATGTGCTATTGCTTAAGAAGATAAACAGAGTATACTGATTCATTTGGGGGGGGGGGATTTACAAACGATAGTAAAAACAATTTTTTAGGATCTTGTTCACATGATCTGATCACCTGTTAGTGCTTTTAAGTCATTATAGGGTTGCATTACTTGGTGCAACACATGTTCACATTTTACTAAGACAGTGTGTGAGGCACAGCTGAATGAGCAGGAGGGAGTGTGGCCATTGTCAGGGGAGACACTGAATTTTACTTCAGGATTTAAAAATTTCATCTTGCTTGAAGTGTCTTCGGCAAGCATTTGGTTAACTGGTAGATCTGAAATATCATTACTAATGGACATAATAAGTACTTTAACTGTAAAGCAGTACAGTACAAATGGTAACATCCTTTTTACCATCTGTTATTTAAACCAAGGACATCCTAAATCCTTTAGCAAGCCTCTGATGCCCCGAACTTTTAGTCTCAAAGACAGACAAAAGTAGAACAAGCAAAGCTTTCTTTTTTTCTGTAGTGACAAGACTACAAAGTACCCTCCTCTGCTGGGGTTTCTCTGTATATGAAGAGAGACCAAAAGTATTTCTGTTTGATCACTTAATATCATAGTGGGATTCTAAACTTCACATTTTACCATTTTTATACAGGTGATAACCATGGACCCAGATCAACAGCTGTAAAACTAATTTTACAACTACAGTGACCTGTATGCTTCCAAGTTCTGCTGAATTGCCAGAGTTGTTCTGAGACTACTGTGCAGTCAGCTTGGAGCAGACTGGTACCAAAACCAACATGCCCATGTCATCAGGTGGCAGTTTTAAGAACTAATTTTTCATTATGACTACTATAAAGCAGTATTTCCCACCCATTTCAAACTATGTTCTAAATATGCATTGGGGACAGCATGAAAGTATTTCTACCATTTTGATTTTTGCCCTAGCATACATCCAGTTTCTTACTCCATACAGGGAAAAATCAGCTCTGTCCACATTCCCAGTTACAAAGACCTCTGCTGCCTCTCACCTAAAAGGGCATGTGCATCTTTGCTGTACCAAGTGCTGTTCAGTGCTTGGGACAGCTTTGAATTCCACCAGAGCTCAATACTGAAAACAAGACTTGTGCAACGGAGCAGGTTTAAGTCTTTACAGCCTCCCAGGCAAACTGTAGCCATCTTGTCTTCTCATCTCTCCCATTTCCTATCACTGCCTCAGCTCTCCACTTCTTCCTTCACCAACTTCACAGGCTAGAGGAGAGAAGCTTTACCTGCTGCTGTCAAACAGGAGAACTGAGGAGTGTGTGGATACAAGGGAAATGCAAGAATTCAAAGTGACTAATTTAAAATATGTTCTTCAGAAAAAGAAAGATCTGACTTGGTCTTTCAGAACATGGTTTTCTTGTTTTTGCAGAAAGGGCTACACACATCAAGGGAGAGCAATACTCGCCCGAGAATTTTTGTATAGATACATCTTTGAAGGAGCTTCCAGCATAAATTCTACAATTACCAGGGGACAGACAGGTAGTCTTTACCAGGAGGAGGAAAAAAAGAGCTATAAACAGAAAAAGCCAAGTAGTTGGAGAATAGAAACAAATAAAGAACAAAAAGAGATGATGGAAGAACCTGTCCAATTTTTTAGAAAGTTTCAATCTATTCAATACTTGTTTCACAAACAAGTATTTCAGGATTGCTGAAAATGTTTGTACCGGTCTGCAGTGAAAGATGGACCCCTGAAGAATTAGATGCTCATGCTGGATGAAGAGACAAGTTTTCAGCCTCTCCAGGGCTCAGCACTCTGGCATTACAGTGAAGCTGGGTAACTGCTCAATGCTACAAACACCAGAATACATCACTTTAACAAAAAACTTCCTTCTAGAAGAAAAAAAAATACATACTGGGTTTGAGCAATGTTAGGATTAAAGCACGTGTTGATAGTTAGAACTGAATCAGGATCTGAGTTAAGAAGAAAAATGTTTAGCTGTCTCACCTGTCCTGACTGGGATGATACAATTCTGAACTTTACGGCTTTCATTAATACAGAAGAGAATAAATAAATGTGAAAAGGTGTTGTCTACATGAGGAGATGCATTAAGATTTTGAAATAAAGCTCTAAAGAAATATAAAAGAAGCTGCAACAGAAAAGTAAAGTCTAAGCTGTTTGACCTACAGGATAAACAATCAAGCAAGACCCTGAGGCTTCTCGCAGCTCCTGCTTTCTCTCTTTGAACAAATCACATCATTTCTCTTGGCTCTTACTTCTCTTCTAACCTTTGTCAGTCTTGTCTAGTTGGCCTGTAAAGATCTGCTTGCCAGGGCTTGTTTCTTATTATGCTATACCAAGCACAGTCTCTACTGGGTTCTCTGGGCAGCCTGGTGCAAAAATATTGATACTTGCAGCATCACTGAAAACTGTTGAACAACTGTATTAGGTGCATATCCATTGCTAGGAACATAAGAATGTCCACACAGGGTCAGAGAAAAGCCCAGTGCAGGGTTCAACTGGCCTCGTTGCTGCCAAACGTAATTGTGCAGGAAAAGACATAAGCACAGGGCAAGTGTTCAGGGATATCTCCTCAAGTACTCTCTTCCCAACCAAGCTTTGTAGCTCATAGACTTTTCAAGCCAGCAGCAGTGATACTGGTCTCGTTGTTTAGATGTTGCCTTTGCCAGCTAAACATTTCTGCTAAGGAGGACATCCAGCAAGAATTCAGGTCACTAGTGCAGGTGGTGAGTTAACTAATGAAAACTTATTTCAGATGATGTAGGCAGCTGCAGGATTTACTTCCCGAGGAAATCACATGACGACTGACAAATGCAGACAGTGAATGCTCTTACCTATGAGCAGAAGTTTCTTCCATGATCTGGGAGTGACAAGGAATTGCTACCAAAACTCCTAAAACCCCCAAGATGGCGTTATATACTGCTTTTCTATTAGGAGCACCATGTCAGAGCTGATGACTTCCTGGCAACCCAGACTTGTTTGTAAACTGCTTTTCTGTTACTTTATGTCTTCCCTATAATCCTTTCATTCTGAATAAATAGGATTTTGCTTTATGGAAGCTGGTTAACCTTATGCTGAACTAAAAATCAGACTTCCAGTTAATTACCAGGATCTGCAATCTAAAGCCCTGCAATCTAAACATTTTATATAGAGAAAATTGAAGCACAAAGAAATTACTTAGGCCAAAACAGAAAATCTAATCAGACTTCGGCAGAGTTCAAAACAACATTAAATCGCTTATTGTAATTGCAAAACATATTCCAGCAAAAACTGATCATCAAATAGCAAAGGGAAATAGCAAAGGTATTAAGAACTCCATATAAAGCACACCATTTGAGATGCTGTATTTCAAAACCATTAACATACCTAGTAATAGAATACCAATTAATTTTTTTATAAGTCAAATATATGGTAGGTACAGAGAAAACAACTCTTATTCAGTTAGGAAAGGGAGACATAAAAATGTCTGAGAAATACACACGCTTGTATGCCTTTTATGAATAACAAAAGCCCTCTATCAGAGTGCATTGCTTCAAGACGGAAGTCCTGGTTTCCCAACTGTGAGACAGACTCCATTCTCCTCTGCATTTCCCTCATTTCATTTCTGCATTGACTACATTGTCCAGACTGATAAAGTAAGAACCAAACACTAAGCCAGTGGTTTTATACTCACAAGTTACAACCTCAAACTGGTTGTACCCCAGAAGTCTGGGCAGATGCCTTGTCAGTCATTTACTCGGTTTTCAAGGGCAAACATTTATGTGCATATCCAACATAGGCACCCACTTTGGTAAGCTGCTGATTAAGATATAATATACTATTTCTTCACTTGGAGATATTGCAGAATTTCCTGGAGAACACTGGAATTCTTTTGTTGCAAATGTAGTATGAACTTCTTACTGCTGTGTCAGGTCAGCCTGCGTGTAAGCTAAAAAAGTGTGCGGAAGTTTCCTCTACAATCCCATAGAAAAAGAAATTACTGCAGAAAGACCTTAAACACTTAAAACATTCATAACTCACATCAGCTTTACCTACTTTTACTGGGCTTTGAGTCTGTAAAGCATTCAGGATGAAATACACACTCATTTGGGAAACTCTCAAATACTTTAGCACTGTTTCACTCTCAACAAGTGAGTCCCAAAAGTATGTTCAGACTTACCTTGCCAGGCATAATGATTCTTCACTTACATTGCCACTTCTGGACTCTTCCAGGCTTGAAGTATCCTGCAGTGTTTCTTTTTCCACCCTCTGTATCAGTACCAGCTCTAGCACTTCAGTCTCACACCTCTCAGGGAAAAGAGGTATGAGGTAAAGAGCCAAAACTTGCAAGGCTGGAGAAATACAGTCTCCAGAGTACCTATCTCTACACAAACTGCTCACTGAAACCAATTTGAAAGTCTCTCCAATTGATTTATCATCGTGCCCTTTACAGAGCAGTCAACTAGGACCAACACCAGGTCTTGATGAACTGTCAGTTCAGCCCACTTCCCCCATTCACCTGTGCAGTGGATCTGCAAAAGTACCCACCTGCAACTAATAGTCCCATTCAAACACAGAAGAAAAGGAAAAAGAAAAGAGGAAGAAAAAAGAAAAGATCCTCCTGAAGCTATGAAAATGAATGAGAGAAAAATCTGTCTCAAAAATGTCCATATTGGACAGCACTCAGTAGGTCTGGCAACAGAAAGTTTTGTACCACGCTACTGAGCCAACTGGGGAAAAAAAATTGCTACTGCTACAGGCCGTTTGGAACATCAGGGACAAGTAATAAATAGCATTTTGTGACTCTGAATGCAGCTTTTTGCTTGAAAACTTGTGTTTGTCTGTGGGGTTTTACAGATAAACAGAAGCAGATCCCACAGCAAAGCCTTTGCACTATTAATTTCCAAACAGGCTAAAATTAGTGGGCTGTCACTGCAGTCAAAACCATCAGGAACTAGTACATGAAACATCTAAAATACCTTAAAAAAAAAAAACAAAATAACAACAAAAAAACAACCCCCCAAAAACCCCTCATGCTGTAGTGGAGGAAAAAAAAAAACCCACAATGTTATACTTAGTAACTTTTTCTTTCTTTATGAAATTTATCTTTTTAACACATTTTGGAGACATGAAGTTTAGTCTCTGGAAAAGCAAGTCTGGAAAAAAGCACACATCTGTTTCTGTTCAGACAGACCAAAAGGTCTGAGAGCAACTCTACCCCACAGACTTAGCTCAGTGGCTGCCCCTTTTTCCAGTCCTGCCATGTGAACTCTCTAGATCTCGTGGAAGATTCTTCCTTCTCCTTCTCATCCCCTCAGAGATTTCCCCAAGATTGAACATGACATGGCACCTACAGGTACCATACGCCTGTCTGGAGTGACAGCTGGTACCAGGCAGCATCTGAAATGGTGCTGGATATCTGTATTCGGGCAAACCTGTGGCTGGGTGCCCTTCTGTCCCACAGAGAACAGGTGATTCCTCTCCCATCACCCCAAGTCAGATGCCAGTAGTCCAAGACTAAGGCAACCCTGCTTCCTCCCCATCCCACCTGGCTAGACTCCTTTAGGAGCATGTACCTTACTATAGGATTATTTTATTTTAAGAAGAACATCAAAACTGTGTAATAATCCTACTGCTTAGTCACTTAGGCTTTGTAATTTACATCTATGGGATCTACTAAATCAATGCAGGGCATAAAAAACAAAACAGAGAGCATTAAATACTAAGTGCTGACATTCCTCCGAGACACGCATCAAGGTGGGAGAAAAACTACAATAGTTATTACTGTTGAGAGCCTGATGCAATCTGAGCTTTCTTGGTGAAACCTGCAATAAACATACCTCTTGCTCTACAGTATGTCAGGTTGTCTTGGTGCATTGTTTTTAATAATTTGTAGTAACAACAACAAAGGAATAATATTATATATAAATAGATATATTCTGAAGGCAGCATACTAGAAATCCTGAACTATTTCAGGTACTATTGGCACATGTAAGCCATGAAACACTGCTTCGCTATTTCTTTCCCAACAGTTTTAAAATAATTCAGTTCAAACATTTCTTGCAATTTAGTCCTGCTGTAGATTTAAAAATAAATTTAAGCTTGAATCAAGTTGGCAACTTGATTCAAGAAAGAAAAAAAAAGAATAAATAAATATACAAAAAGAGAAGGAACTGGCATTTATCTGTTTATATTAGAAATGATCCATCTAGATTTCCCTGGGGACAGGGAGGCATTTGGTTTTGCAAAAGGTTGGATGCCAGCAGAAGCAGTAATGGTCACTGATGTTGACCAGATGCTGTCAACAACTGGTGAGAGGGGCAGGACTCAAGCCATGTCCTCCCTCTGGGAACAACTTACCAAAAGGGTCAGTTATGTTAATAATAAGATTGCCAATAGCATACTGAGCACACAGGCAATCTTCTTGGCAGAGATGGCTGAGAACTGATCAATAGGGGCATGTCAGCTCCCATGTCATCCTCCCCCTTTTGAACAGCCTTGGTGACCTTCACAAAACTTGCACCTACAGCCTGGTCCTGGAACATGTCCAGGATCATCTCTTGAGAAGCAGTGATGAAAGATTTCCTGACACATAAACTCTGTCCATCCTTCAGGGAAGGGTGGCTCCAAAATATTCTATCACTTCATGTCACAGTGTTGAAGACCTTCCAACTGCATGAATACTCAGCACTTACAAGATGCACAAAAGTGGAGAGGATTGACATTAGCAGGCAGGGTTTTTTTTGCAAGCCCATTTGCTATTTTCCCGTCTATTATAAATACATAATTTAGCACGTCATAAGATCAGAACTCTGTGGCTCTCCACTAAAGGCAGAGGGTGTGTTTGGACAGACAGCATTACTGAAATTGGCACAAAAGCTGTAGCAATAGCAGACAAGAAGAAGGAGCAGTAGGTGTATAATGACTGGAGAAGCTGAGGGAGAGTTCACTATTCAGAAGTAGATGGTGTCTCTTTTACCCAGTGTAAAAGGGAGGTGACTACTTAAGATTCCCTTCAGTGACCCCTTCCCACCTTACTTTGCCACCTTCTGTCTCTCAGTAGTATCTCACATGTTTAGCATCCCAAAATACTTACTTACAGTCCAATAATTCCTTAAGCTGGCAACAACCTATGGCTGTTACCATCCAAAAGCCATTTTGGCCTGCAGAGATTAAAGTGGTCCGTTTTCAGCATGGAGTAGGCCAGGTGTCCACGCTGTTAAACGTCAGTGCCACAACTGCCACTAAGCAATGCCATTGATACCTGCAGAGAGGCCAGGGCTGGCCAGTGCTGGGATTGCAGAGTTTGCACCAGCCAGAGGATGGCCAGTGGAATCACTCAGACTGTGTTTGATGGGAGTGAGGCAAATCTGTTTTCAGGGCTCCTCCTCAGGCCACCGTGTCAGTGCACACGTCATTTAAAAAGTGACAAAGACAACATTCTTCTTTAAAATGGTCCAAGATCTGAATCTTGCCACCTTTTGAAAAGGGCTGTGAAATCTTCACCTTGATGAGTCTCATGCTGTCTAAAGCAATTTTGCATATTATTCCCTCCATTGAGCTATCAGTGACATCTTATGCAACGATCATGTAAAATAGGATGGCAGAAGCCACAATTCTGAACATCAAGCAAATAGATAGTTTTCTTTGGAACAGCTTAATCATTTCTCTCCCTCTAGTTCCATGGGTTTTCTGGTTTTGCTCCACTCAGCAACTTTGCAGTGGAGGGGGACACTGAACTGCATGACCTTACAGAATTAGCTACCTGCACAATTCTAAATATAAACTGTTCTCTCTGTGGAACGATCAAAGACACTTTCTTTTTTATCAAAACTGAACATGTTAACTAAACCACCATAACAATCTCTGTACTACCGCAGTCAAATCTAAATGGCTGTTCAGTGATGCACAACCACCTCTTCTTTTAAATTCTAGCCTGCTTTGTCTCTCTAACACAACCAGTTGCAATCATATTTTTTATTCTTTCCATGTCCCTTCCAACCACCTGCAGTCAGAGCATGTGTTTCTCATGCAATCAGTTCATACTCTGTACCTGCCAATGTGGAGATGACCTGAAGTAAACGTATAACACAACCCACCTGCTACCTGATTCCTGTATGGAATAAGCTTTAGGAAGGGTTTCAAGAGCTTAAGTATGTTGGCAATTGGGATAGCTGCCTTTGGAAGCATACAGAAACAAAACATAAGTAAGGATCATTCTGTAATCTGGTTTTAGTCTTTACTGGCCTAGAGTTTCCAACTCAGCATTTCAATTACCTTTACCTTAGAATTTCTCAGCACTTCACAATCAGGATCAAATTTGCTAATACTGCAGAAACCAGCCCATAATTTAGCCCAGCAGTGCTCTTCAACAGAAGCCTGACATTGGATTAACCAGATTCATGTGAAGTAGTGAAAAGCAGAAAAATGTCAAACACCGTTCTGGCATAGCATCTGTCCTAACTGTGGCTTAAGTGAGTGTCCTGGGTTCAGCAGTAGCAGTCATTTTTCTCCTCCTTGGTAGTTGGTGCAGTGCTGTGTTTTGACTTTCGGCCTGGGAACAGAGCTGATAGAGATGTTTTGGTTTGGCCAAGGACTTTGTGAGCCTCATGCTCTGCCAGGGAGGAGGGGGGAGCCAGAAGGAAGCAGAGACAGGACACCTGACCCAAACTGACCAAAGAGGTATTCCATACCACAGCACGTCATGCCCAGGATGTAACTGGGAGTTACCCGGAAGGGCTGGGAGACTGCAGGGTTGGAGGAGGCATCGGTTGGTGCTTGGTCGGGCTGGGGGGGGTGAGTTATCGGTTGGCTGGTGGTGAGGTGTTGTATTCTCTTCCCTTGTTATTTCCTTTATCATTATTATTATTGGTGTTGGCAGCAGTGATTTGTGTTATACCTTAGTTACTAAACTGTTCTTATCTCAACCCGTGGGAGTTGCATTCTTTCCGATTCTCCTCCGGGAGTAGGGGGAGGGCAAGAAGGGGGGGAGTGAGTGAACGAGTTGCCTGACTGGGTTTAAACCACAACAGTGAGTCACTTTGAGTAAATGGGAGCTACCTTTAATTATCTTAAACCCCAGCAGAAAGCCATTTTTGGAAATGCCCATCTGTTATTACACAGTGGTCGTTTCCAGGGCTATTCAGATCCCTCTACCATTTTCATGTACCCAAGAAAATAATACTTTGCATATATTTTGTTAAATTTACAATATCTTCCTTTACTTTTATCAATGCACAGATTATCTATATCTACATATACTGTTTCTCTGGTGATTTACATCTGTAATTTAGCATTTCTCACTTTACAGAGAAAACTGAATGGAAAAGGACTATCTGACAATATAGGTGGTGCTGGACAGTATTACTCAGCTTTGTAATTATCTTATCTCTACCTGCACAGCCATAGTTTCAATCAAAAAGCCCTTAGTCACTTCCAGCCTTGCTGCAGATAATGTGGGCCAACAGATTGCTTAATCTATACCTGTTCATCCACAGAGATGGTAACAGAAGTACTAACTTCCCATGGATATCTTGCATCAGACTCAAAGTAGTTGAATTGCTGCTGCATGAAGCAGCAGCCAAAAATGCAATTCCACCATGAGCCAGGTTTCCTTGAGACCAGAAGTTACAAATCAGAGTAGGTGAAGCACCTATGTAATTATTTTACTCACCTCTCCACATACACTCACATCAAACACTGAGAGTTTGGTTTTCGCGTTATGACTGTACATGGAAGAGAAATTACAGCATAGCCCCTTTTCGTTTCATGCAGTCCTGTAACTATTGTTATAAGAGGTTTTGTTCTTCTCCATAGCACAGTGGGAGGAAAACAAAGGCAGAAGGACACACAGGTGAGCTCTGACCACTCACTGCCCACTGTGTCTCAGGGCAGAACCACACTGAACCCTTCAACACTAACCAGGGGTTCCAATGTTTCACTATTTAATTGCCATTAAAATCCACCCCCCCAAGGGATAAGGAGCAAGGTAAGAAATCCTTAAGGAAAATAAAAATTAAAAAGACAGCAGCAGCAACCCACTCTCCAGCCTCAAGAGAACAAATACAACTTCAACAAACTACCTTTTGGATACAGTTCTATTCAGTAGCGAGGTAAAATTAACCAGAAGTATTTTGCCAAGGCTGTGACAAATGTCAACTGCAAGCACTAGGACTGTAGCATATACCTAATTTATAGCTTTTACAGAGCATTTCCAGCTCTAATCATGCTTCTCTCACACTATTTAAGTATATTAAAAAAAAAAAAAACAACACAAGACCAAAAAGCCCTGTAACATATATTCCCTAATGCACATTTGCAAGCAAAGCATCTATGGTCTCATCCAGCATGACTCACATTACAGAGCAAAAGGAGTAAGATGATTAAATAGACCGGCTCACCCAGCCTGTTTTTACACATCAATAAATAACCTCAACACAGCAGAAATAGAGATGTGGCTTTCTGTTTGGAGTTAATTCAAACACTGGCTCTTCTTCAGACCTTCCACACTATGTAAAACAGAGCTGGGCAAATAATTCATTATGAATTATTCATTCAATTAATTTAATTTCTTCTGCTCACTAATTAACTATCTTGACTTTTCTGAATGTTTTCATTATCTGAAAATTATTTACTCAACAGTTTCTATGAATAACTCTTTGCTGCTAGATTGTTCACAAGCAGATTACTGCAAGAAATATAAATTGTAAATTCAAGCTGTGTTGAATAGTTTTAATTAGACATACAAGTCACATGCTGTTTTTCTGCTTCCTTATTGGGTATATGAAAAAACCCCAAACCCCAAACAAACCAGTATAACAAAACTATCTCCTGCAAACAAAACCATTCCAAGACTGAAATTTATTTGCCACAAAAATTCTTGAACCTACTAACTGCACAGAATGATTTTGTCTTCCTCTTTGAAGAAACAGTAAATTAAGCTTATTAAATTAGAAAGGTAAAACACAACTTGCATGCATCAATTCTTTAACCACTTGAGCTTCTCCTACAAGGCTATGTCCTCTTCCAGGCTGAAACCTCCACCACGGCTCCCCAGTCTGAATCTGGATAAGGGAAGAATGGCAGTGCCACCCCTAGGAGTAAATTCAATAGGATGTCTGAGCTTCCTCTTTAGTTTCCACCCAAGGAGAAGGTCATTTACATGGCCAGGTTTTGCAGACTGTAGGGAACCTCCTACAGAGGCTACATTCCTCTTTTTCTGCTTCCCAGAGGAAATTGAGGTATTTATGGAGATAAAAACACCATGCAGAGTACATTTTTTGATTGACATCATACCTGAGCACTGGATTCACTGTTTCCTTAGTGTGGCACCCAGGCAGGTCATTAAGCCATCTGCTTTCCTAGCTACAGACACAGGGATGGAAACATGTCCTTACCCTGCTTGGTTGATGCATAAAAGGGAATGATGGAATGGGAGACAACTACAACAAGCAACCAGAACATGGTCAACTGAAATGAATGTGGCTGGGGAATCAACTATATACAGAGGCAAGGTATATAAAAAGCCTTTCAGCTTTTCAACAGCTAGGCAAAGGAAATTTTTCCCAGCATCATCTAACAGCAACAAAATCCCCCCAAAACCCTAAACCTACCTTGGACATATCTTTCTTCTTCATGCAGCTGTTGTTGCTTGTAGATGGGAGTTGTTCACTTCCACTCCCTCTAGGGTGAGGGGAAAGGGAGAAATTTAGATGACAAATAATAGGCCATCAGAGCATAGGGTATTTCAAAGAGAAACACAGAACTACTGACAACTACCTGTTGTTTCTCAGAGGAGATGGCAGCAGACCATCTCATGTGGGATGGAAGAGTGAGAAGCAGCTGTGATTGTTGTAATCATTACTTGCTATAACCTGAGGGAACTGTGCTGCTGCCATCAGTTAAAATTAGTTGGCAATTCTCCTGCCAATTTACAGCCATATCTGCTTCCCACCCACCCCAGGTGGAGGAATTGTGCTGTGGACATCTCATCAGATGTGAACAGTCAATCTTAACAGAGCTCATGAGACACACATGGTGTGAGTCATCAGTTAAAAGTTACAGATTTTCAACTGAGGTAACAGTTAATGAAGGATGTATAATATTCACATAAGAAACAGGCCAGATTTGGATGTATTCATCCACAAGAACCAATCTTTAACTCAACACTGGGCAGAGGATAAATTATTTTAAGTCCTAAAGTGCCAGTTTGACCTTTTCCTTCAACACAATAAAGACCCCATACTCCACAACTGAAGACTTTATGAGAAGGCTGTATGTAGGGTTTGCCAAGCAGAACTCTTAACTTGTATTATAAATGAAAGTGCCTTTAAAAAACACTTTCAGAGAGTATGTATTAATGGATAAAATATGATTTCTGTTAAAGTAATTTCTACTTCTCTTTCATCTAATATAATGTATTTCCAGCCAAATAATTTTAGTTAAAATTAGTGTCCTATAGTATTTTCATTCATGCAAAACAATTCTTCTGTAATACTGCACAGACCTAATCTGATTAATGTCCTTGAAGACTTCCTTAAATATTTAGAGCTGAACTTTAATTCTGCTCACAAAAACAATCTTATCTCATTTCTTGACTACTGGAATTCCTCCTATTAAGTCTGTAGCATACATGTTACAGCAAACAGATGAAACTCTTGGTGACAATATGCATAATGAGGAGGCCCCTTTCCTTGCAGAGAAGGCTAATTAATCATTAGGTGAGTGCTAGTAAATTTTCTGAATCACCAAGTTTCTGACAGACGTGCTGTTAAGGCAGCAAAATGCCCACAGATGTTACCTGCCCATCAGAGGGGAACATATTCTCTTGAGGACCCTGAGCATCTTGTCATGGTTTACTTACTTATTTTTGAATGAAACAAAAAATTAGCAAACCCATGTAATGATTAATGTGTATGTGCAAGCACAAAATAATAGCATGACACCTATTAATAATTAAAACTAGTACTGGATTTTAAGATGCTAAAATAGAAATGTGAATTGCTTTCCAGCAGCTCTGAAATGGTACAATTAATAGATCTACTGCACTGTCAGCTTAATAGCTTAAGCATAACTTGATTCAGAGAAAACTATCTCGAATTGCTTCGCTTTACTTTCTCCCTACACCTTTTAGTACTTTGCTAGAGCTGTCTCCACACAAAAGCTCCATCACTACCTTCAGTAACCTGTATTGTTCTCCTTCTCTGGATGTAAAAGCCAGAGCCTTTGGTACAGCTCCATGTCTGCCAAGAACCATCCGACCCTTTCTTCACTCGGTGGGAATTGGAAGATGTGTCACACATTTCAAACTGCCCACGGGGAGCCTGGTTTGGTTGGCCAGAATATGTCCAAATATGCTGTGAACCCAAAGGCAAAATTAGACCCAAACCAACAGCCTTTGAATACACCAGATGCTTGCATTAGACTTTTGCAGGATACTTCTTATGACAACAGACTACTCAATGAGACCTTAAATCTGCAGGTTCGCTTAAATTATCACTTTCCTTCATAGATTTTAAAAGGATGGTCTCAGGAAAATATTAATGAGTATTTTTTAAGTGTTTCTGTAATTACAGGGATATTTTTCAAGTGCAGAATACGAGGCAGGGCCTCAGCAGGACTCAAGCCTGAAACCTCCCTTCCTCACTAAACGTTTTTCTTTCAACAATATTTAACTTCCCCCCATGCCTTTATAAAAGATTGTATGAGGCTGGCGTATATAGAAAACTACTGTTTCTTTTATTCCTCCCTTTCCCTCCTTGGGTATTAATTACATTATAGTTCATTAGCTGAGCTCATTAAGACCGCAGTACAGGTAGGAAATAGGTAATTGGTTGGGTACAATTATTACATTAATTTAATTAGGTGATTTGTGCTTTTATCATAAAGGTGACCTCTGTGGATACTGGAATAGGTTTTGCTCCCTTACTACTTACTGGGTTGCAGGCAGCCATGGCTCTGTGTTTACTCAGGAGAATGAAAAGCCACATTAAAATTGCTTTTGGTGCAGTTCAGACTGATGGAAAGAGGAAGCTGTATCCAGACAGCTGTCTTACAAGACCACTGGGTTTTAATATGACTCTGTCCCTCCTCACTTCCTTGAATGCCACTGATGCTTTAATGTGTGCTAGCCAAAACACAGCCCTGGATATTAGGAAAGTGGGAGGGTCACAGAGGACTTGTGCTCAAGACAGGCCAGATTTCTTAAGATACCATGGCAGTAAGGCCAGAGCAAAAGCATTAAAAAGCATGGAAGAATGCAGCAAATATACTCACATCTCCATATTAATGCAACTGAGACAGCCAATGCCAATATCAGAGGCCCAGGCACATCCATCCCATCCCATTTCTGGGACAGTGCCTCTGGCAGAGCAGGCAGCCATGACCCACATGGTCTGGCTTGGTGACAGTGCCAAGAAGAGGACAGCGAGCCTTTCACCTCATGTCACTGCTCAGGGCTCATCACAAGCTGCCCCCAGACACTCCTAGAGGGTTTTTTATTTTCATATTGCTTTAATTAAACAACTAGAATGATTTGTTCCTGAGAACACCACACAAAGGAACACCATTGATGGGAAGCAGCTCTGGGGATGCTTTCAATTAAAACAGCAATTGGTGGGGGTGGCAAAGCATGGTCCAATTCCTAATTAAGTAAATGTAGCATCTCCCACTGACTAAGCTGGGAGCTGGACAAAGCCCAGAACAGAAAGGGAAGGGTCAAGCAACGGGTGAATTCAAAACAGCATTAAGAGGTTTACTTGTCACCTTTATAGGAAAATGTCTCTGTAGTCTACAGAGAAGTTGCTATTTTCCAAAGAATCTTATCCAAACAAAACAGAGATATATTGTGTTTAGGTAAAAAAAGAGCAAGATTCTAAGTAGGAAAAAAAAAGGTTTTTTTCAATTTAATCTTTGTGTTGATTTTGAACAAATTTCTCTCCAAAAATAAAATATCTGTGACTATTCTGAAGCTTAATAGTTTTGTTGGTATTACAGACACTTGCTCCTAATTTTCACATTGCTAAACCCCATGTTTATGTACTTACTGCTTCAGGAGGATGTAACTTCCCAGCGCTGGCAAACAGCACAAATAATGCCTGCCTGTTTGTGCAATCACAAAGGGTATGTTGCTGGGATTATAAATTACATCCAGCCAAATAAGAGGCACAAAACATAAGCTTGTCAAGTCAACTGGAGCAAATTGGTATTGTGCTAGAACAAACTGGAGAACTAACAAGCAATACAGATGAAATCATGGACAGCTGAAGTCGATCCATAGTTTATCTTCCAGAGTCAGTTAATGTCGATGTCAGTGGAATTTGCACAACAAACCCTCAACCTCAGCTCTGCACTAGCTGACATTTCCCTCCATTTAAAATTGGCAGTGTAAGCTATGGAACCTAAATTTAACCTCTGGAGAATATGCCACATGACATCTGTGTTCTTTACATGTTCAGCTTAAGACTTTGAAAGCTAATTTATCCATGTACCATCTCAGTAAGTGACTCGCCTAGCAACTGCTGAACTTCTGTCACTTGTTGGCTTCTGTTGGCAGAGCCTTTTTCTCTTGGGAGCTCATTCTTTAATAATGACCATCTCAGACCCCTGAGGATGACACTAATGAGCATTTGAAAATGCCAGGAATTAAAAAAATATCTAACAGCATTCAGTGATTTTTTGAAGAAACACCACCTGATCTAGGTGGCCATTGCATCAATAGATTTTTGCAACAAATTGTGCCAGGCTCTGTTATTAGATTCATATTGAATCTCACATCCAAAATGCAAACATTTAAACAGACATCTGAAATATTGAAAATCAAATGAAAGATTTCTTACAAGGTGCTGCTTATGTGCTTAAGAGAACAGCATGTGAGAAGAATTGCTAAACAAATGCCACCTCCAGACCAAAAGAGCTTCAAAATGATAAAGTACAGTGGCAAAAGAGCTCCAAAGTCCAGTCGTATCTCCTCCTCCTCCCCAAGATCAAATTAATTCAGTTGTAAATGAATAAGGATATGGTGGCCTTTCCTCCAGATATATGCTTTTCCTCCAGATATATGCCTTTTCCTCCAGAAATTACCCAGGACCTGCCCTCACAGTGACAGAGAGCAACAATGCTCTCGGCCCCAAGGGAGCTGCACATTTTGCTTTGCATCAGCCTCCATATCCACTAAGCTTCTGCAGCTACACATAAAAGCCATAAATTGTGCAACCACGTGTTTGCTTAACTTCCCTCCTCAATTAAAGTAGTATTTTTCTTTTCACCTATCTGGTCTTTGTACCAAACAAATGCATAATGCACTCATATGTTGGTCAGAGAGCCTGGCTTATGGATGACTCTGCTATTCTCTTCCTTTGGTCTACGCATCCCATGCAATTCTCTCCATCTTCTCCCTTTCATCCTTTTAGGTTTCAAAGCTATATGGATATGACAGTGATACAAGACAAGTCTGCAGAAGAATGTGAAATGGAGATTAACTACCAAATAAAAAAAGATACTTTTCCCACTTCTTAACATTTTCCCCTAAAGAAATAAGCAGTATCATACCCAGCTATATTAGCAACAAATCAAATGTTCTGCAAACATCACAAGGCCAGGAGAAAATGAGCTAGAGGGATTACCCTAATTCTTTGCTTACGCACCCCCATTTGTGGAAACACTCAGTTATATCCTCCCTTTATATTAGAGCAAAATTAATTAAATAGGCTATAATTTAGAACAAAAGAAAAAAATAACCAGTAATATAAAGCCACAATTAATTAGAAAATGTTACTTAAGAATAGATGGGGAGATGCATAAACAACAACAGCAAAAATGTAAGATAATTTAACAGGTTTAAAGCCCTGTGCCTTCCGTATCGTCATTTCAATAAAATGATGTGCTTGTTCTGGGGGAATCCAGCTCTTCTGAAAGCTCAGTAAGAGTTTAAATTACTTCACCTATTTACAGTTATTGAACGGCAAATTGCTAAAGGAAATTATGTCAGAGAACAGCTAGATAAACGTTGACAGCATCTTGTCACCAGCCTGAGATGGGTTCTTGCACTGGCTTAAACATTCAAGTAATCTTGCTCAGGGAAAAGGGTAATACTCATGTGTGTTATCGAACCACTGTACAAATACCATCTGGATCAGAGACCCAGGTGTCTTCTCTGTAAAAACAGGAGCAATTTCTTTACTATATGTTCACTTAAAAAGTATTCTGATTCCTGTGTGTAGACTGTAGGCATCAGACAAAGCATTAAGAAAACAAAGGAACCAAACCCCTCACATATTCAAGTTCATCTGACCTGCCCAAATACACACCCCCACACGTACTCACTTGCACGTGACAAGTCTGTGCGCTTTGTCCACTATTCAAGTGGGAGGAAAGACGTTGGAGTACTGGAAACTAGTAGAAAAATAATTCAGATCAAATAAAAACTACGGCTACTGACCACAGTCTTAATTCTAAATTATTAGGTCTAGAAACACACCATCTAACTCACCAGAATAGGTATGAGAAAGGAAGCACTGTTTACAGCTTCTTGAGCTTCATGTGCAATTGCTGGCAGGTATTAAAGACAGAGCATGCTAAATGGCATGGGGTTTCAAGGCAACCATTTCCTCATTCTGTCTTCGTGTTCCAAGAGTTATTTTTCTGCTTATTTATTTCATCTTTCATTCAATTGAACAAAAAATAAACACAACGCAGAATCTGAATGGCACATGATTAAAATGTATCTCTTGAAATTCTGCAGACCCCATATCCTCTTGGTACCACTTTGTTCTTAAGGGATGCCCAACAATGATTTACTGTGAGATGAATAATACATTTATATCACATACCAGTTGTAGCAAAAATAATCTATAAATGTTTAATAAATATTCCATAATGCTTTTGGTGAGCATGCTGTAAATAAGTAACAATAGATTTGTGATGAAATATTTATATGCATTTTGGCTATTGTTATGCTTTAAGTGTTCAAGGAGCCATTACTAACAAAGTGAATGGAGTTACCAAGGTTATAGATATGTTCTGTAAGCCATTTATAATGAAATGTTCAACACTTAAAGTAAATGCATTTGTAGGGGTTCTTAACAAAGTGTTAGTGTCTAACAAACCATTCATACTAAACTCCAAGCAGATATAAATGACACGTAGTCATTTGATAAGTCATTTACAGTGAGACGTGAAACTCTGCTGGGAATATATTTTAAAATCTTTGTGTGTTCCTTTATACTAATTGGAGTATACTTCCAAATACATGGTGTACTACACTGCAGATACATTGTTTACATGTACTGTGTTCAGCTCTGGGACTCCCAACTTAAGGAGGATGGGGACCTATTGGAGTAAGTCCAGGGGATGCCACAAGTTACTAAGACTGCATATCAGCTATTACATCCAGATAACGTGAAGGCTCAAGAGCATAGATAACTTCCAGAGAGGTGCTAGGCTCAAAAAGCAGCTTGGGGGTTCTTCCCATTCAGTGTTATGTTAAATACGCACTGCTGCAAGGCATGGCTGTGGACAGGGCAGAACAAAGCCCTAGCCGACTAAGAGGCCTTAGGAGTGCTGCAGAGACAGTGCCAGTCTAACATTTTTAGCTAATGCCATCTCACTTATAGTGACAGCAGCTTAAGAAGATAGCACTTATTACTGCCACAGAAATTCACAGAAAATAATATATAATATAGCAAGTGTTTTAAGGAAAAGATTCTTAATGTTGAAGTATATGCGCATCCATCCTAGTATCAAGAACAGCCTTTATACCACGTTCTGACCTGGACAAGATAAACCGCATCCCCTTGAACTTGACCAACTCAAGAGTACTCCTGGTGCTGTTTAGGAATATATGCCTGAACGATTCTGAGGGATATTAATGATGGATTGTATCACACACTATTATCATACGCTTATGTTTCAGGCTGTTTCACAACACCCTTGGCTGCAGTGGGAAGCACACGGGGCTGCTGCTGGCTCCCACAGCTGCTTCACACTCACATCATCCTCAGTGCTTTCACAGCTCCTGTAAAACACACTGGTCTCTCCAGCAACCTTGTGGTTCATGGCTCTGACTGACCCCCTGAGACTGAAATGCTCTGGACAGCACCGTTGTTTTCATGATAGAAAATCATAGTGATATCCTCACTTGGTGAAAAGAGCATTATGAATAGTTGGAAAGGTTTAAAACCTGTTTGAAATAATACCATTAAAGGTAGAAGGATTTAACTTCCTCTTTACACAGCCATTCACCCGGGGCTTAACAGTAGGGGATTTGGCTTGAAAAACTGCAACAATATCACAACAAGTTGAATACAGAAAAAAGTAATACTCATTTTTGTACTTCAGTTAATCTCCCAAAACATAGGACTATTATAGTCTGTTGGAACATGCATATAGCCACAACAGAACTGAAAAATAAATGAAGACTTCCTTTCAGTCCCTCACAGATGATAAAGGGAAGAGGACATCAGCATGAGATATATTAGCCAGATCACTTGCTCAAAACATAGGATTATGTTACATTAAACTTCCAAGGAAATAAACACAATTTTAAATTCAGTAATTTTCTTTGACATTAGGAGCTACTGTATAGGAACTATAATGCAAATTTAAGTACTACAGTATTTTGTATATAGTTCTACAGTGCTGACTCATTCCAGGGTCAGTATGAGGTTTGCTCATTTTGTGTCTCTACCAGGAGTGTCAGACACATGTGAGAAGTATTACATTTTGCTCTTCACTTACCCCTTTCACATTGCAAAATAAGTAAGATCTGAAATATGAAAATAACCTTCACTTTGTCTTTACCTACTTGCAAAGGTAAATTCTTATCTCAACTTTATCCATATCCTCAGCTTTATAGCAACACTAAAACATTACAGAGAGATACTTTCTAATAATGATACATTAATGAACAATAAATTACAGAGGAAATACTACTTAGAACATCCATATTAATACTAAATGAGCTCTTCATTATTAATATATCATCATCAATATAAAAAGAAATTATCAATAATTAGGCTATTATTTTATACTGTTAAACACGAGAGATTATATTTTATTTCAAGTAATAGGCGTTGAAAAAGTCATCCACTGTCCTGCACAGAATTTCACGTCAAGTGAAGCAATCTGTGCAAGGAAGGGGTTCTTCAAATGCACAAGCCCTGCCATGCCTGCCTGAAGTCAGCAATTATTTCACTTACAGGGGAAATTTGTTTTCACTGGAATTACAAAACTAGAACCAACATGGCCATAGATCTCAGAAAAAGGAAGTAATAATAATTTGTACGTGTACAACAGCTTTGTGATCATAATGCATTTTATAGTTGGAATACCGAAATGAGAACCGCCCAAATGCTCTTGTGCCTGATGTCCACAATAGTGCAAACAGTAGCTTTTTGACTTAAGTTCATCATCCCATGTTTTCAGATTTTAGACACTGATGGTGCAGAAGAACATGGCCTTTTTGCAACAAAACCTATCATGAGACAAACTCAGATTTATTTTCTCACAGTTACTTTCCTTTTTTTCTCTCATTTCTTAAGCTTCCTTGGTGAAAGATCTCCAATCCAGCTGCTAAAAAACTGCTGGTGGTGATGCTGCGCCACCACAAAAATGACGTGAAAAGAAATAGTATTCAGGCAGTGCATAAACCAATTTAAAAAGATAAGTTTGTTACTTTTTTTTACACTGAGGAATATCAGTGTAAAGAAATCAAGTACTTCTGTGTTTAAGTGGGAAAATGGGGCCTGCATCATGTATAATAATTACATTTCATGCAACAGAATCTCCATGAATTTCATGCAGTATTAGAGGGGTTTGGGTTGTTTTGACTGAAGTAAGTGATAGAGCTGGGGGAAGGGACCTACAAAAAATCTTTTTCATTTTCTGCCTTCTCATTATTTAGGAAAAACGTTCTGTACGAAGTTGCACGACCCATCATTAATAAAACCTCTGGAAACTTAGGGCTTCATAATTTTACTTTGTCATAGAACCATAGAATAGTTATGAATGTCACGTATTTAAAAGAAAATGTCACATATTTAAAATAAAAAAAGCAACATGCACACAGCAAGTGACAAATTGCAACCTCACAAGCCACCGTGTCTATGCAAATCCTGTCAATACTGTTCTGAATGGCTCATCCATTGCCAGAGACTCATACCGAAAACTGAAGTCCTTCTTACCAAACTACTGCAGACTGGGGTTATTTTTCATTTAGATAACACTGTTTAAAATATAACTATCTTGCTGAGATATCATTTGTCTTTCACATTCTTTGAAGAAGCACACAGTTCAGAATTGTGCTCACCAGCCTTAGAGAGACACGTGTCACAGTTGCAGCTGGCTTCCTAAGGTCCCTGCTTCTCTTCCCATTGCCCTCCACAGGCTTTGCAGGGTACACTGTGCTTTGCCAGCACTGATGTTTCTCTGAACCACCAGGGAGAAGATTCCTCCTGCCAAATCAGTAAAAAAAAACAACGCACATTTTTTGCATTGTTACTGCAGCTGGATACATTTGACGCTGGGTTACCCTTGTGGTCAGAGAGGGCAGCATAAGGGTCAGAGCCAGCACAAGGACAGCAGCAGAAGTGTGGGACAGGGTGACAGCCTGGAGAAGAGAAGGCTGAGTGGAGACCTCATAGCAGCCTTCCAGTATCTGAAGGGGGCCTATAGGGATGCTGGGGAGGGACTCTTCATTAGGGACTGTAGTGAGAGGACAAGGGGTAATGGGTTAAAACTTAAACAGGGGAAGTTTAGATTGGATATAAGGAAGAAGTTCTTTCCCGTTAGGGTGGTGAGGCACTGGAATGGGTTGCCCAGGGAGGTTGTGAATGCTCCATCCCTGGCAGTGCTCAAAACCACACTGGACAAAGCCTTGGGTGATATGGTTTAGTGTGAGGTGTCCCTGCCGATGGAAGGGGGGCTGGAACTGGATGATCTTAAGGTCCTTTCCAACCCTAACTATTCTATGATTCTATGATTCTATGACAGGAGTGGGACCACACTGCTAAACAGAAGTGACTCCTTAGTCCAACTTCAGCTTCTCACGTGAGACATTGCGAGAGAAGCATCTGCAACATAATTCAATCCTAAAAAGTGTTTTTGTGATGGACTTCTCTGTCCACCACAAGGAGACTGAAGAGTTTTAGAAATGTAGGGACCTGACAGACTCAGATTAGACACTGGGAAGAAATTCTCTCCTGAGAGGGTGCTGAGGTGCTGGCACAGGTTGCCCAGAGAAGCTGTGGCTGCCCCATCCCTGGCAGTGTTCAAGGCCAGGTTGGACGGGGCTTGGAGCAACCTGGTCTAGTGGAAAGTGTCCCTTCCTGTGGCAGGGGGTTGGAACTGGATAAGCTTTAAGGTCCCTTCCAATCTAAACCAGTCTGGGATTCTCTGTAGCTGAGCTATATATTCTGCTCTTGTGTATCCTTCATGGAAAGAGTAATGTCACATGGGGACATAAACTGCAATTGGTGGTCAGCGAAAAAGAAAAAAAGACTGCCACAGTGTCACAGAACAAAAACAGGTAGAAATATTTATAAAGAGGAACATGAGTGTATGATATTTAATGAAGGTTTGTGTTTTTATGTAACTATCTTGATATTTTAGTTATGCTTCAAAAAATAACTACCAAGAAAGTCTGTAATTAGGGGAAACCAAGAACTTCACTGTAAACTTGGAACAGGCTGTCAGATTGAGATTTCTCTTTCACAAAGTCTTGGAATTGCAGTGACAAGAATTTATTTAATGGATAGAAGACAGTGATACTGCTGCTTTCTTGTGTTACTAATCTTACTCTTAATGAGAAATAATTTTTTCCTTTCCTCTTTTTCTTGGCAGTTGTGTAGTGAACCTCCAGTCTGCTCAGATGCATTCAGTGCAATTGAAAAGGTGCTCCCATTTTCTGATGCTGTATATTCAATTAACGTAATATGTCACAGTCACAACATTTTCAAAATGCAAGTGTCTTAGAAAAAGAGACATTACTGGGAAAGAAGGAATTTAAAATACATGTAAAACACATTTTCTTGGGGAAGTATTTGATTCAAGTTATTAGAAGACAAAACCCCATAAAGGTCTCTCTTATGCCTTCCTACTTAATCTTCAGCCAAAGTTTCAGCACCATAAACTGGCATCAATGGAAGCCACATCTCAGGAACGAAAGGAATATACGGCCTTTAATGGAAGACATTTTTACACTTAAAAGAGAGAGAGAGGGAGCATTTCTATGCTCTGCAGTCATTCAGCATAAAATTACTTACTTATTATTCATGACTATCTTTAAATGCTTTATTGAAGCACAATGCAAAAAAGTACCTGTCCATACTTAAGAACCAAAAATTCATCTATCCATCCTACATTTGGGTTTGGGCTTCAACACCTATTAAGCAACTCCATTATTTCCCCTTTCTTGACATTGCTAGGTCAGTGCTACACAGTCATTCTGTGGGTGTGACAAGAGCGCACCAAAAAAATGGCATAGCAAGTTCAATTGTATTCCTTGCAAAGGAAAGCTAAAAGGGTTGCTAAGCAGTATCAAAATTAAAGCTGAGGTGCAGCAGGACTTGCTCTGGATATTCAGGGCCCTGGGATCCACAGACTGCTTTTTTTTCTTAAGGCTTGCTAGTAGCGACTGGTTTCCTTGAACCCAAAAGCTTCACATACCACTAAAAAAAACTCTCATTTCACACTGAAATCCTTTGACTTGTGCCTTTCCCCTGTGCTCAGATTCTGCTTTCTCAGATACTTCTGGGAGGAGGGAAATGGAGACCACTGACTTCCTGCAGCAGCCTGCCTCCGATTCCACGCTTCTGCAAATCCTGATGTATCAGCACCTTAGTCCTACCTGGGGCTACATGCCAGGGGAGCCATCAGCTTGTTGTATTTCACAAGAAAAAAAATAAAGAGCTTCTTGGGAGCAGGCAGCTCTCCTCCTGAATTTGTTAGAAGAATAATATAACAGAAAATACCTGCCAATGCCTCGATCAAGCCCAGCATGCATTCAGATCAATTCCATCAAGCAGACAGCTGTTAAGCACTTATATATGATTTGCAAACATTAAATCTTTTTCCAGAAGAAATGCCTTAGTGAAGAGAAAACAGTGATTTTGTTTAGCAAACTATTTCATCCACTAATGGTTGCAGATTTTCTGATGTTATGAGCTGTCCTCTGTTTTACCTCCAACTTCAGGCTTGTGCAAGCTCTTGTCAGGTACAAAATGCATGTGCTGTGATTTCCCCTCCTCTGCACTGCTCCAGCTTTATTCAACAGTGCTGACATTTCACCAAGGTCCCAGCAGCACCCCCTGCCATTTTGCATCTCACAGTCCCTGTTGCCACTGCAGGTCCCCAAGGGCCTGCTGCAAGAGCACTGGAATGAGCACACATTCCCCATTATGCCCCTATTTCCTTCTCATCCCTGCCTATATTGTGCAGTACGAGCTACATTACCTTACCCAGAGGTTGTAAGGGTAAAGCAATGGCTAATGCATTGCTACCCTCCTGTTCTTTGCAGCTGCTGCACACCAAGGTACTAGGCAGATTGTTTGCCACACATTGCTCCACTATAATTAAAGGGAGACTTGAGCCTTTCTAGCTGCTTCCCAGCTGGACAGAAAGGGCAAGACAGCTGTCTGCCTCTTGAGGAACATGGGAAAGAGAAGCATCCATTTCCTTTCCCACTGTGACACATACCTTTTCAATCCCAGTGTCTCACAGAAGTCAGTGCTTGGACTGAGAAGGAAATTAAAGCCTAAATCTCAGTGGAGAGCACCTGAGCACCTGCTCACTGCACTGTTTCCTGCTGGACAAGCTCTGTCAGATTAGCAGGATGGTTTGAAGAGTTAATGCCAGCGTTGCCAGCCCTCTGCTACACAGCAGTGCATCTGTGCAGCAGCTCCTCAGCCACCACATCTGGCAGCCTGGTTAAAACATAAGCACTAACCTCAGCCACCACTGCCACCTATTCCCATCCAGGTTTATGCTTAGTTTTGAAGCCTGGCTCCCCTAGATCCATCCTTGCTCCAGTTAGCCACAGCCTCTGGCAGCAGGAAACCTGAACACTGGAAAATAGTGACTTCATACCCACCCCAGAAGAAAAAAAACAGGCAAGCTCAGCACATCAAAAAGACCTTTGCTTATTGTTTAACATGGACCCAGGGTATATACCTGTAAAATGTTATTCTGCAAATGAATGGAGTTTTCATTCTGTTAGCATAACCTCCCTGTTGGTTGGAAGTTTACTCTTTTGGCAGTTATTCTGGTGGAATGTAATCATTTAACTGTGATTTATGGCACAGCTATATGCAGCTGGCTTAGTGCAAGGTGAACGCACAGGAGTACTTTAATAGTCCTTTTCCATTAGCAGGTATGTTTTTCAGTTGGCTTCACTGCGATTGGAAGAGTTGATAAATGTAACATATAAAACACTGTTGGTAAATGTCTTCAGGCTACGAACAAGCTTACTGCTTGCCTCTCAGAAGGTGAGATAACTATATGCCTCTAGAAAATAACCTTCCAGGTGATAGCTGTGACTAAAATTTGACAGGAAGGAGGAAAGAGTGTTTACAGTAGTGAGCTGAAAAGGAGTATCTATTCAGAAGCAGATCTAGGGGGGAAAAACAACCTTCTCTTTTCTTGCATAGCTTTCATGCTTACAGGCTACCTTTCTGAATATCAACACTGATGCTAAATGGCATTAATAATTGCTAAATTGCATTAAATTGTGTATCAATCAAATTAATAATGTCTACCATACTTGAAGCATTTAGGTTCTTCAAAATCACTAGCATCTGCTCCTATTAAAAATGCCAGATGATTTTCAAATCCAGACTTTTGGTGAAAAATGCTAGCTAACAAGGTGAAATTAAAATTTACATCTTATTCTAACATCGTGAAGATCATTAAAAAGAGTGATAAAACCTTTTGATTAACCCTCATCCCATTTTGCACAGGACTATTATGCAAATTAAACATTGAACATTGCAGACTTAGTACCAGCAAAGATTCCAATATAAACATCCTCTAATTTAAAAATTAAGAAAATACGAAAACATGTCACTGGATCTCTCACTGCACTCTTTGTCATTGCTGAATTAAAAAACAGAACTGGGGGCATATGGAGTGGTGAGATAACTCATGTCTTGAGTTGCTGAAGGATTAGAGTTTGCTCCTGTTTCTTTCTTGTACCAGGCATCATATTATTCACACAATGATTTCTGGGTACAGTTTAATTAGTTCCCTACTATAACCAAGCTGCGCTCTGTCATCATAAACAGTCAAACCTGGCAAAATATGCATCAGAATTGCTGCGTTCTGGGTTACTGGGTTGGGGTTGCTGCTTTTAGTTCAGTTCTGTTACTTTTCCAGCAGTAAAGGTGTCGCAAACCCCTCCATTTTAAGTTCTGCCTGATAGAATGATGCCTGGCAGCACGGTATGGCTCTGAGCATTTAAAATCTTAGTTCAAAAGTCCTTTTGGTCCCCCAGGAGACCTTTCTTTAGTCTCTACAGCTATTCTGTGAAGGCCTCAGCTAAAGACAAAAGCACATCCGCAGAACAGAGTTTTAGGGTATCTTTTCCTTCTGTGTGGATGTTTGGTTTGGAAGGACAGTTCAGGGGTTCCTGCCTGCAGTTTTCTGGGTGGGGAAGCTGCATTTCTGGCAAAGCAGTAGGGCAGCTAGCAAGCATTCCAAAAAGAAACTTCTTTAAATTCACAATATCCATCTTGCAGAGAAAACTATCACTGTACAGGGACACAGATGAGATGGTACAAGGGCTGTAGTCTATCTCTCAAATCCCAGCTGCTGCTTAGAAATACTGTATACAACGCTCTCTACCAAATCTACAGGAAGTCATTGACCAAACTACTTGTCTGCTGCTCCCCGCCCCCCCAAATTAGGGTAGCTAACTTAATGAAAAATGATTTTTTTTTCTTTTTGTCGCCTAGGAGGGTCTGAACATAAAGCTCTTATCACTAAGCCACAGCTGTAGGAGGAATCCTTTAATCACAGCCTTCCTCCTTGAAGAAAAATATAGATTTATGACTGGACTTTGGTTACTGAGCGAGAAAGAAATATTGCCAGCAGCCACCATACTACTTCCCACAGGCTGTAAACAGCTTTAATCTGCTTTAGCTGTCATTTTGAAGTCGAGAGATATTAGAGTACAGTGTAATTATGTATTTGTGGGCAGAAGCACAGTTTATTTTCTTTAAACTGAAGTGGCAGAGGTGAACTTGTACACTGTGCCTAAACAAACAAATCCTCCTCCAGTGCTATGGCTGCAAGGGTCCCATCCCTTCTGTGCTGCTTCGCCTGCGTTGTTCTTCCTCTGATACACTTTCATGGGGACCCCCACTTCCCACCATAGTGACATGAGCTCACATCTGTCTCTCATTCAGACACATATAAAGAGATTTTTTTTCTTGGATAGTAAAAAAGCTATTGTAGATGCTGTATGCTGTTTTAGTGGAATCTATAAATTTCTAAAACTGTAATAAGCATACAGATATATTTCCTCACCTTATTTATTTCTTCATTTAGTGCACATAACGAAATTACATGGAAAATAAAAGAATTTGCTTCTTGGTCGGAGATTTCAGACCAAGAAGAAAACACTAAACCAAACTTTCCCCTTTAAAGATGTAATACTGCTGTCTTTGCATGAGTTAAGACAACAAAGTGCAGATAAATTGCAGTCTTCCTGGATTTATATTGTTTTATGTGACATATTGCATTTTAAAATTCATAGACTGAGGGATCTATCTGCCATTAGCTACATGCTAATGCCTTTCAAAGAGGCACTGGAACTATTACGCAGGACACTGCAGCCTCTCTGGATTTTCATACCAATGATCTCCTCCTGATTGTCTGAATTTGTCCTCCTCCTAAACTCTGTCAGAAAGTGCTCATAAAGTCTGAGCGTATTGAGTACCACCAGTTCAACTAGTTTTAGGAGGTGCAACAAGATGGCACCAATTAATACCGCTATGACCTGGAGAATATAGATTTGTTCATTCATTAGCAAAAAGGAAAAAAGAAAGGCAAAACATGGTTTATCAGATGAATTAAAAGGAGATTGATGTGCTACAGACTAGGAGCAGTAATTATCAATTCTGTCTGGAAAAGGAATAAACAGCCCTGCAGGGCTTTTTGCAGCATCATTTTGCCTCTGTATTCCAGCCAGGCATCAGTCTCCATGGAATCCAAACTGTTATGCAAGCAAATTATTCCTGCTAAGAGCAAGACTTCTTTTAGTAAGCACTTAAGATCTTGGTGCTGTGGACCTATCAGTAAGATCTATTGGGCTGAACTTCTAATTTCAAAAGCTGAAGAATGTACATCTGTGCTAATGTAAAGTAAAACACAGTGGCATATACACTTCAAGAGCCTTTACTACTACCCTATAGCTCCCTCAGTTCTTTATTCAAATGAAAGCACAAGAAGGATAGGCAATTTTAGTGTTACTTCTGAGCTTTAGAAAAAAAATGAAGCTGCAGAGCAAAGAGGACTGAGGAAAATTCTTGTACAGTCTCAATATGAAACTACACAGCTTCAAAGATTGATCAGGTCTCTTGACTGAAGACAAACATCTTCAATTACTAGCTTTTATGATAAACAGTTATGATAATTAAATGAGAATAGAGATTTGGGTTGTGTAAGATGTTCAGGAGGATAAGCGACTGCAAATTTCTCCATGCTTTTGTCCATCAGTATGCACCAGTCATTCCAGACATTAAAATGAACAGTTAACCACAATCCTGCACAAAACAGCACCATAGTCATAAAAAAAACTTAAAAAGCAGTCCTATCATTTTTATTGAAACAGACAGAGATGTTCACTCAAAACTGGCATCTTCTAGTAGGAGATACCAAGATAAAGATAACCATCAAGAATATCTTTGCTGGATTAATGTCACAGGTGGGGTCACACTGACACTTTTTTGTAGTAAGCTCTATGATTAATAAAACTGCTTGGAAAGTGGTTCTTTTAATGACAGACAGATATATATTGTATGACCCAAGTTCTTCGTAAATGCCACCTTATTGTCAAAATGCTGAGAGAAATTTTATATGATTAATGTTCTTTCTTCCTCCCTTTCCCCCACACTGATCAAAGAGTGTAGGCTAATCCAGTTGCCTACACTGCGCCGATTAACAATAAAAGGGTGATTTTTGCAAAATTCTGTCCTTGAGAAACACCTTTCATTTTATGAATTTTGCACTACAAATAATTAAGGGATATGAAGCAGAGGGCTGGAGGTAACTTCCAGAGATCAGTTAAATCTTTTCCCAGGCAGAAAAAATCACATGTGGGGTTTCCCAACAGATGTGTGTCTATCTGAGGTTGTTAAAGAGCCGCAGACAGGGTCTCTGCAGCCTCCCTGGCCACTCTTCTCCAACACTTCATGATGAAGGAAAAGCTTTTCCTAACACCTGAGCTAAATTTTCTTTGCTGTTATTAGAATTTCTTACCCCATCTGCCATCAGTATGGAGAGCACATGTGCTGTTTCACCATTATTTTAAGCTTACCCAGGATGACATTCTTGTCAGCAGGTGTGATGCCAGCAACTCTGGCTGCACATCCCTGTTACGTCCCTTGTGATGGCTCCAGTGATTCAACATCTGTCAGCTGAGCTGCTGATCCAGCTGAAAATGAATTGAGAAAAACAGCTGGGTAGTTTTGAAGCAGATCAATGGCTGCCAGGTAACAGGAGGTCAGCTTGAGGGTTGAACCCCCTCCTGATGCTGCTGCTGCTGCCAAGAGAAACACCTCCAGAGCACCAGCCCCAAGATCCTTTCTACTGAATTTCCACCTAGTCAGCTGTTTTCTGTCCTGTGTTTAGGTACTTGATTATTCCTGTGTAAGCCCAGCATTTCCCTCTTGTCTCTGTTGAATAGAGCCACGTATCTCTAATAGTGCCGTATATATATAAACACATATCTAATTATCAGACTCTATCTCCTGCCATGCAACATTCAGATTTCTCCTTGTTTGTAACATCTGCAAATTTAACAAGCCTACTTTCTATCACATCCTCCTGATCATGATAAAAAAAAAAAACAGATAGTATTAGACACAGATAAAATGGTGGCTTGGTTAATGTGTCTGTAATTGAAGACACCTGAGAAACATTTTAACAAAACAGAACAGAATGCTGTGATGCATGACTCAATTAGAAATCAGGCCTTACTCCTGCCTCATCAGCTGAAATAGCAGAACAACTAGAAAACAAGTCCAGCAAACACAGTGGTCATGTGTGATAATAAACCCAGCTTCTCTAGAGAATTATCTTCATAATTCCCTTTCTCATTCCAGCCATGATGGATCTTCACTGAGATGCAAGAAGTACTGTGACTCTCTATATTTTATTATAGCTACAACAAATAGCAGCCAAGATTTGTGAAGAAAAAAGAAGTACTTGCCTTTCACAAGGAATAAACCAACACATATTTGATGGAAAAGTCCTGCAGTTACTTCTGGCCTAAAGAAAATCAGTTTTCAGCCATCTCATGAACATCACTGTTTGCATTCAGTAGTAATCTCCAGACTGTAACAACACACATAATTCTTTGACACAAGATGTTACGAAGGCTAAGAGCTATGGCAGGCCTAAGAAAGTTCTCTCCATGTGACCACCAGCAAGGCCCTCTGTGGTCTCCGTGGGGAAGGCAGACAAACCAGAGAAAACTTCGAAAGACATTACACAAAGTCATTTGTAGCAAAAGGAGCTATTAGGATACTTAATTGTGACTACCAGAAGTTGGCTTGTGTAAAAGAAATTTGTTGAAAACTTCAGGTAAGGCTTGTGTTTTCTCCTCATAAAAGGCTTCCTGATACAGAATCAGGGAGGTAGAAGGGGGAAGGGGAGATGGACCCCATCCAGGCTAGCCATTATTATCCAAACAGCAGTGTTAGGAATGTAATTTGCTGCTTTCCATCCTTATTTCCTGGAATCAGTAGTTACATTGTTCCTCCCTTCCCCCACAATCAATATCTACTCTTTGTTTTCACCTGCTTCATAAACCAGAATTATTGTTTCATATATAAGCCTCGAGAAATGGGACACTAAATTAGACTCCTGGCTAATCTGTTAAGGTGATTCTTGTATTCCTCATAGAGACCAGTTCTTGGAAAGATGCAATCATGAAGTTAAAATTCATTCCTTGTGGAGAGAACTAATGCAAGGCTTTTGTGCCACTTGTAAGCCCTACAGCTGTTGTGCTGCACAGATATATGTATTTAACCTATTCACATTAGTGAGCAGGAGTTCAGGATTTAGTTCAGCAGGTTAAAAGAAGAAAGAAAACCAACACAGTTACTTCACCTATACAAGTTAAAATCCTACAGGATGTTTTCTACTAATAGGAGTTTTCAAAACAAAGTTTAGGCATGTAATTTGTTGTTCACAGGGGTACAGTACTACTTCTCACCAAGCCTTGTGTCCCTTCCTCTGCCTTGGAGACTGCAAATCACACATTTGTTTCTTGAGTATAACAAAATTGTTGAAGAACATTAGTTTCATTTAAGCACCAGAAGGAAAAAAAAAAAAATCAATATTTATGATTAGAGCATTATGTGCTAATATAACATTCAACAATTAAAATTACTTGCATCCAAATTTTATTGCCAGTTAATGGCATCTAAAATAATACTGATAACAAATGACACAGAATATCTTCCCAGAAGTCTAATTCCAATTCATAAAATTGTTTCATATGCTGGCTTGAATAATGATACAATATATAATGGGAATAATACATCCCATTTGTTGATGATTTTCTGCAAGTTCTACATTAGAGTTTTCTTTAGACTTACACAGAAAGCTGAAGAAAGTAAACTTCCTTATATGAAATTAGTAAAGAGGTTTAAATGGTGTCTGAAACCAGCTGCAGTTTTCCTTGCAGTTCTAACAGCTCAAAAGAGACCCCAAACTCGACAAGCTTTTCATGTTCACAGGGATTTTCAGTGGATTCCAGTCCAAACATACCAGTTGATGGCCTCATTCCAGTGATCACAGTACTGCAAGGAGTCCTTTTAACCCTTATGAGCAAAAGCAAGGAGCAATCAAAGGACACTGGCTCTCTGGTATGCAACAAGAGAAGAAAGCAGTCAACAAGAACTCAGGTAGTTGCTAATTAGCCAAGCTTTCCCATAGCTCTGAGAGCTTTCAGAAGCAGGCGTTCAGCTCATTTACATGTGTTAGAAGGTGAGCACTTACTGATGACTCTTGAGAGCAGTAGGGGGCTGGTGAAACCCAAGCACTGAACTGCTCTTTTTATTGCTCGGGAAACTTTGCAGTCCTAGGAAGTCTATGGAGTAGTAGATACACTCCTCCTGTGTTTTTTTGGTTTTGTTTGGTTTTACTGCTCTTCATTCATTCCTCACTCAACTCTTTAGAAGCAGAGCCGAGGTTGTAACTTCTTTATAGAACTAAGTCGTTCAGATCATGCCTTGCATAGTAAATGCTCTGTGTTTGCCCTCTCCTATTGCACCAGCTCTCACTTGGTGCTACACACAGGACTGTGTGCAGTCTCTGCGTACATTTCCCAGAAATGAGGGTCATCAATAAAACAAGTCATAGACACAGTACAGATTCCCTTGATTCACAGCAGGAGGGAATGCTACATCTGAAAGCAAGTGCTGTCATTTCAAATGTCACCCAGTATGTCACCAAATGTCACCTTCCTAGATTTTTTTCTCTAATGACAGTTTAAAGCTATATGTGGTGTTTGCTGAACCCCCTTGGTAGATCATTTATTATGTTCCACTTCAAAATCAGATGCCAGACCTTGCTGACATCTGGCAAATGATTGCCCTGTAGTTACAACAGTACAAAATGAAAAGAAACCCAAACACCTCCCTTCATACACACGTGTATGTATGCACACAAGACACATGCTCATGAAGCCTTTACCTTTCAAAACCAATTTCTGAATGTCTTGTAATCCACACAAGCGCTTAAAGATCACATCAGCACCTTCACACCCCACTCTCATCTTCAATCGATTTGTCTGCCATTTGTGGTCTTCCTTGGTCACTTGGAAAGGTGAGCATTTCTCTATTGACACAGATAACTCACTAACTCCTTAAATGAAAGCTCCAAATAAACCTGTTGAATACATAGGGGTTAAGACAGGTGGACATCCAAAATCTCTTGTTTTAGATTAAACAGCCATTTGTAAACAGACATACATGGAAATGGGTCCAGAGTATGAACATCTAGAAGAATTAGTACAGGGAAGCTTGCCACACTTTGCCACTATTTTTCATCAGTTTGCCTTCATGGTAAGTTCTGTTATACATTTTGAAGTGTGTTATTTCCCATTTACACTGGCCCATTTTGAGTTATCAGCCACACAGCATCAATAACACCTGGCATACATGAAGGAAAACCAGCAGCTCATGCACATTTCTGCAGGAACTCTAGCAAAGCGAAACACTAAATAAAACTCTCAGATCCATCAAGTGTCACACCCCAGTATCTTCCAACTCTTCTACAATTCTATATCTAACACCTATGCTTTGAGAAGCCTTAATTTTAGTAATTTGTGTCTCTAAAGGTGACCCGATCCTCTTATGCAAATCTTAAACCAATGCAGGGAAATTTTCAGTTGCATTATTTTTCTTTTTTTCTTTTGTTATTAGCATTGTTTCTAAAACACCTGCAAAGGAAGCAGGCAGTTTTATTGATGACACTCTCTGGGGGTTTATCTCCTGACTAGCCCACTGGTTACCTGTGCTTGCTTTTTTCTTTCCCCCTCCTCTCTATTCTTAAAATTCTTAACACTTGACGTTTCTTCAAAGCTGCCTCTGTTACATTTATTGTCCTGCCAAGTGTAAGGCTTCTTTCTCTCTGCTCTGCTTTTGGCACTAAACTCAATGATCAGTTGATGAGTCTAGCCTATCTGTCTGGCTGTTGACATTGAGCCCCTTCAAGCTTCTGTTTTGCTGTTCTATTTTTGTATCATTCAGCAACTTGCGTTTTCCTCTGAGGTCACCCTTAAAGGTCCATGTGTCATGTTTTTCATTTCTGCCTTGTCAGGAAAATCTTGCCACTGCATCTATCAAAGTAATCATCAGGCCTTGATATAAGAGTGTTCCTCTCACATTTTTCATTACCAGATAATTTATTAATATCCTCCTGAGCAAGACTAGATTTAGCTTGATAAAACTGCTATCAGTGGCATCACAGTACACAGCACTAAAACTGTTTAGCTCCTTTGGCAAATGCTCAGAGAAGAGGTGTCCTTTAACCTCTCCCACCCCTTAATTCCTCAGCCAGATAAAAGAAGATTTTGGATCCTGAGGCTCTGGAGGCTTTGGATGTTTGACCACTTCAGTAAAGCTGACCTCTAGCAGCCTCCTCAGAGCAACCCCTGCAGCTTTTCCTTTCCAACACTCGCCCTTGCTGGCATGGAATACATGCCTATTAAACAAATTAAAGGTAATGTAATGATACACATGGAAGCAAAAAGCTTTAGAGTTAGGAGTGCTACCTGACATCAAGAAACTACAGGCAGTCCTTTTACATTTCAGGTTGAATAGCTCCTGACACTGCCCTGGATATTTTCTACCCAGGAAGATATTCTGCTTTCTTCTACCAGCTGGGCCCTGCCTATACAGCCCTCCCCATCTGAGCATACTCTTCCTGGAACAGCCATTTCTCTTTTACAGTATCTTTGCTGGGGGAAAAAAAAAACAACCCGTTGTAAGGCTACTCAGCCAGCTCCCCGCTCTATTATATACTGAAACTAAAGCACAGGAGGCCCTCCACAAAAGCGGCTGGCTAATGACTCTCCTGGTGGACATTAGGCAAGAGATGCATTTGTGACATGAGTGGCAGCTGTGCAGACACCAGTTTATGTGATTCAGCACAGCTATTTCATTAATTGCGTTTCACGGTTCATTTCCTCAGATTACACTCAAAATAAATAAAGAAATAAGAACACAAAGCTTCTGTGTTCTTTGAACCATCCACCAAACAAAAAGAAGGGGGAAAAAATGCCTTTATTTTAATTGGCTTCCTTCATATTCTTCTGTCTTAGGTGTTTTTTAAACTGTAAAGGAAAAAAAAAAAATAATAAAATGAATTGCAGTTCCATTCTGCTGTCTCATTATCTCAGAGATGTGGTACCTTCCAGAGAACCCTGCACTGAGGGAACACGCTCTAACAGAAGTGAAAATGTTGCAGGGGCTTAGCTACAAACATGACATATCTGTATCTGCTGCTTCACAGGTTTATCTTTTGTGCCTTCAATTTAACAGAAAAACTGTGTGTGCAGTCTCAGGGAATCAGCAGCTTAGTTTAAAAACTGACTATAACTACATGACTCGATGCATAAAGAAAAGTAATTACAAGAAACAATGAAAAATGAAAATGCAAAAATGGAAAAAAAGGTTGCTTTGATTCAAATCAATAATGTGAGTGACTCTAAAAAGACATCCAAACCTCATGTTTGAACAGAGAGTGACAGGTGACTTGCACAGCACCACGAAAACCAACATCAGCAGCCAACATGGTCATGATTTTTTAAGATTAGATGTCATAGAAGATTGTCCCAAAAAGTTACAGTTTTGATAAAACAGCAGTTTACACATCAGAAGGTATAATTTTAAAAAACCCCAAACCCTTCTGGAAGAAGCTTTTCCTAATATTGAAATTAGCATGAAACCCCAAACCAGTTCTAGTGGTCATTGCTGGAATCTTTGGCACTCATAGCCAAAAATTGAGGTGAATCAGATACAGCAACCTTCTAAATATCAAAATCTCCACAGATTTTGTAAAAGCCTTTCCTTAGGAAGTTTTTGAAGCTTGCAGAGGAAGAGATGCACCCAGGAGTAGCCTTCAGCCTTGCTGTAGATCAGTCATGTGGGAATGTAGGTTCAAATCTTCATTTGAAGTTAAAGCATGTTCTAGCTAAGTCTTACAAAGCAGAGAACTCTTAGTGAGAAAATGAGCATCATTCCCTCAGAAAAGAACAAATTTTGACAGAGAAGATGCCTAGCGTTTTTACAAAAGATACAAATATTGAAAGCTCAATGTTTGCAAAAAATTGAGAGTGAATATATTTAGAAAAGTATGAGGCAGGAAGTCTAGGCAATTGCTGAGTTATAATAATCACTCTACTATAAATATCTGCAGTGTGAAAATGGCTGTCTCCCCCTGTGTTTCAGCGCTGCTGCTAAGCACTAAGCTTTTTTGTGGTTTCATTTTAGTAACCAGGATCTCTCGTACTTCCCGGACAGATGGCCATTCACACTTCAGTGCTCATTTAAGCACATACGTCAACGATAACAGAACATTTCAGCTGAGAACAGGCCAATGTAATCTTCCAAATTCAAGGCTATCTGTCATTTTTGTTGGTTATATAAAACCAGAGTCAAAGGAAAGTAGGACTGTTCTTATTTGGAAAGCTAGAAAGAAAATGGAAAATTCCACCTGGCTCGCTGTCAACATGAAACTCAGGCGAGGCTATTTAAAATGATTTGAGAAGGTCTGAACGTCTACCCTCCGCTGATCCACTGGCAGTTGCTCTTGAGGCCTGCTAAGGAATGGGAGAAGCTAATATCAGATTAGAGAATGAATGTTGGACCTTGCAGGCTGCTCAGAGCCCCCACAAGAGCATTAATTCTTTATATCTTCTTCAAATCCATCCCAGGTTTATAATGTAATAGTCCTTCGTTTGCCTCTTTAGGTATCAGATAAGTACATGCCAGCACCTTGCAGCTGCACTCTGCAATACACAAAAGACAAATTGGAAATGGATGGAAAAGTATCTTCCTGACTCTGGTGCTGATCCCCTGTGTTTGCTCTGAGTGGACACAGTACTTATGTGGATAAATAAAATTATTTTCCACTGTTGCCAAGCCTGCATCTTAGACAAGATGGAAAGCATTTATATTTTCTAACATTCTCTTCAGCTTCAGGGTGGACTATGTGTAAGAAATGGAAATCTGAAATATGGGGCATAAAAACAATCTATTCATGCCATTTCTAGTTCCTGCCTGTCACAGGAAGAGCTTGCATTCTGCCAAGAACATCATCTTAACTGAAGTTATCAGCAAATGTTTTTTTTGTTTAGTTCAAATAAACTTTACAGGCAATCTTTTGGGAACCTTGCCAAACCTAAACCAACCTACGAACCATTTAAAGTTCAATCAATTAGTAATTAGGAGGACAGAAATAACCCAGGGGACTATTTAAGAGAGTGGATATGTAATCAGCCAATAATTATCAACACAGCAACAGAAGCGTGACACAGTATGAGTTTCCAGTATATCCACCTAAGTGTGTAAAGATAATGGACATAGCAGTGGCTAAATATTTTAGCTTGCCACCCGGCTAAACCTCCAGGAAGTCTACTTCTACAATTTGTGCCAAAGCCATGAAGCTAAAGAGGCTCAACTGGGAGTAAAAAATTTCCCTAAGCTTACAATGGTGTTTTACAGCTGAGTCTCAAAACTGTGTTTTTCAAGAGTACTGCTGATAAGCAAGACATTTTTTGAACCATACCTCTGTCATTTGTGTCTGCAAAAGGCAATCTCCCATCACTAACCAAAGCACAGCAGTGGATCAACAGTCCCGTCAGAGTTACTAAACAAGTGGGTATTATAAATGAAAAGCAGAGGTCATGAAAACCAGCTTGACCTTGAATGATTCTGTTATTCTGAAAGTAAAAGCTGTGAAAACTGCAGAGGTTAGGGAACACATTTTATGAGTTATCTGAATTTATGCTGCAGTAACTTACACAGTCAGAACAAGCACCGCCATCTCACCATGGAGGTCTAACTCCAGTGGTACTGGAAACTACTAGCACATTGCAAGGATGCAGTCATGACCCTGCACACGGATCATGAAGGTCAAAGAGTTACCAAAGCATTCAGTATTGTTTTTGATATTCCTGGGACAAAAATTTAGAGCTACGATTAGGCTGAATAAAAATCTTTGAGATAGCCGAAGTAGTATAACTACTTCCAAAGGCATAAAACACAGTGGCTGGATTTAACCTTAATCATGTAGTTCATAGTGGAAAAGGCCTCTTAAACAAACTTGTCTTGTCAAACACATCACCAAATAAAAGAAGCTGACCCAGAAGGATCCTTCAAGGCACAACAGAGGAGTGACTTTACAGATCATCAGCTTCAACAAAGTAGAGGACCTGACCCAGGATAGGATTAGCTGGATAGACAAGTGGTATGTTGTGAGTACCTGACTGAGCTGGAACAAGACAAGATGATAATATAATACCCTTCAGCTTCTCACAGAACCCACTGCTAAACTTTCTGGGGAACAAGATAAATTTGAAGGAAGACAGCAGTTAGCTTCTCTTCTGGGATGTAATTCATTCAGTCTGAAGCAAAAGGAATGGGGGGGTTGTGGAGGAGGCTGAAGGTATCTCAAAGAATCTCTGTACTTCACCTTTTTGCTTTTTCTGATATAAGCATTCTCTTGCAGCTGGTGGGAATATCTGAAGTTGACTGAAAGCAGATAAGAGGGCAGGATGGTCAAGACTCCTATTCACTGTACAGATGTTTTCTTATATTTTATAATCTGTGGTTAAGGCATACAATGAGATCTGCACATCTAGTTGATCCTCCTCTATGTGAATGCCATCAAAGCAAAATTGCTTCTGGGTTAGCAATATTAATTTATAATATACTTTTTATAGAAAAGCTTTAATCTAAAATTAATTTTGCCATACCTATATGGACATGTCATCACTCTTCCTGAAAATAACGGATGACTCACTGTGCCTCCTACTTTAAGTTTTATATATTTTGCTTATGTAATCTGGAGAAAAAAAAAATAATTGATAATCACTACAGACTTGGGTGCAATATACACCAAATATTATGAGTCTTCTTTGTAGATATCAAACTGGTTTACCACTCAGTAGTAGATATTAATTAGACAAAGAATTACTGAATGTTCAACTTGAATTTCTGAGGTTGGGGGCTGGTTGGTTGGTTTTTACTTACACATGATCTGGAACTTCCATACGATTTATGAGAGCTCTGAATTTCATTTTCACAAGGTGCTAAATTCACATCTGTAAACATGCATTTTGAATCCAGATGAAAGAACAAAACTACATAAATGAGCATTACTGCAGCACTTCGATGTGCAAATGAGTTACTTTCAATATCCTTCCCATAAGCAGATTATTTAAGTTGTAAATGCAGTCCAAAGCCCGCTGGCCTCATCTGAATCTTTCAACAAGTACCTTTCAGCCAAAGGGAGAGATTTATCTGTTCAGTAACCTAAGTGTGAAGATTATGTTTCTTTATATACAATTAGTCAGTTTGTTACATGTCATCTCAGCACATTCTCCTATCAGTTACAGGACTTCTTACAGTCTCAGTACACTTTTTACAGTATACTTCTTGACTGCATAATTGCCACTAATGCCTACAAATTAGGCATATATTCAGTATCCGTCAGTAACGCAAGATCAGTGCCTCAGTAGGACACATTGGCTTTTATGGCTTTTCACGCAGGTTCTTTTGGTGATGCCCATCAGCTCACAGGAAAGGGGGAAGTCAATGTTCTTCATCATTCACAAGTACTCTATTAGTCACCTGCCTGTTCCAGTCATTGCATCACCTCAGTCGCCCAGCCAAAGTAAGTAGGTGGTTTTGGTTTTTCTTCAAGCCTGAATCATCAAGCCCTCACTTGAGCAGCACTGCTTTAGTTAGTCTAAAGTAGTCAGTAGCAACAGGAAAAAATTGCTTGGACTACCTAATTTGTGGAGCAGTTCTGTTCAGTAATATTAATGACTGTATAAATAACAAAATAACTGCTTACAGTTTTGCAAGATGTAATGCTCTTTTAATACCTGACCTTCTCATGTTTTAATAAACCTACTGAAATTCCTTTTTTAATTATTAAACACTGTAGCTATAAAAAGAGATAAAATGCCTTGGATAATGCTTGTCGTTTAACTACCATAAACAAGAATTTTGCTTTTAAAATGTCAGTTGTGAAACAGTTTCTTGAACATGTGTCTTTCATTTAAAAATGATGGTAGCTACATTGCCTGAAGTGCTTTAAAAATATCAATCTATAGATATCACCAATGCAGCCCATTTTGTTACCTTCACTTATCTCATAATAGCATGTATGGGATAACCAGGTGAAATCTATCAGAATAGAAAAGGCTGCCCCATTTGTACAAGACTTATTCTGTGATGATTTGCAACTTGTATCATGTTAGCACCAAGCAGACTTACCCCTTATGAACACCACTAGGAGCAAGAATTGCCCCAACATCCTACTACCAAAGGAATTACAAACTAAAAACCTTTAGATTGCCTGTTCCTTAAATTCTTCTCACAGCTGAGTTTAGAAACTAAATGTTTCTAAGAATATTTCTGAGCAAACGGAGTCTTTCTCCTGTTTTTATTCAAACACACATCACACCCCAGAAACCTGAATGGCAACTCAGTTACACGAATGTGAAGTTAACAGATGAACACAATAACAGCAGAAGTGGAATCACTGACTGTGACTCACTCAGTAAAGACACCTATTTCTCTAGAGAAAGACGTTTGTGTGACATGTCAGCAGAAGATCTGTAACCACCAGGCAGAACCGCCAGGAAGAAAGTCTTCAAGGGCTAATGAATTGGGGGGGGGGGAATTTTCAAAAAAAAAAAAAAAGTAACAAGGTTTTCCACGCACAAGGAAAGTAGCTTTGAAAAATCTTTAAGCTCTATTTCTTCAGGCAATCAGAACCCCCTAGCAAAGTAACCACCAATGCATAGTGCAGTTGAACTCTCCTTGTAAATGGAGCAGGAAGAAGGGACTGATTTTAGTAAGAAACAGACTGGTTAGGAAAAAATAACCCCAAACTTCCAGAACACTTTTATCTAAGCTTAAGTATCCATATTTGTTTTGTGAAGAAGAATCTACGAGTTTTTTCTTGCTTGTATTTTTTGAAATGAAATTATAATTACCATTATTTGAGTGCTTTAATAACATCTTTTCCTACCTCACACCCTAAAAAAATAGTTTGGAAAACTGTGAAGCCCTATTTCGGATGGAGAGTAGTCTCCTTAAAAGCCAGGATCCAATCTACAGCCATCTTAACTCTGTGAAACAGATCATTATTTGATTATCAGACACACATGCCAAGTCATAAATTAATATTAAAGCCAGTGATGGGACCTGAACCTTGATCTGGTGACTTCCCAGGTGAGTGCTCAGTGCTTGAGGTAATAGAGTAATTAGACAGCTTTTCTCTCTGAAGGATAATTGCTAATACATGTTAGCTGTTGGAGAGGAAGCCCTCCTGAGGAGCAGATATGGGTTTCCTTTTTCATTAAAAAAGAAACTTAACTTTTTCAGTGGTTAACCTGAAGCATATTAAACTGTTTAGTGCCTAAGTTAGATAGAAGTGTTCCTCTGAGTAACAAACAATTAAACATAGCAGACAAGTGGGAAAGTAGGGCTCTGGTTCCCTGACAAACCCACAGTGACAGTAAGTAAAAGCTGCCCTGCTAACCACTCGGTGTGGCCACAGCCCACAATATTGTACAGCTGTTAAAGTAATAAATCATGTGATCCATAAGAAGCTCATGAACAGTCTATACCTTGCCTACAACTGTAATGTTTCAAAGATGATACTCAAGATGTGTCACACTACGTGTGTACAAACCTCTCTGCCTAGGAAACACAAGGGTTCATTCAGTTTCTTCACTTTTCCTGAGGTCTGCTCTTGCTTTTGGAGACTCATAAACCTCCTATATATGCATGCACATTTATTAAATAAATCCAATTAATAAGTGTCATTTGATTTAAATCCATTCTCATCTTAGCAAATTAAGATTACCCTGGCCCATACAGAGACAGAAGTATCACACAGATTGAGTCTCAAAAACTACAGATACTCAGAAATTCTGATAGATGAAAGAGAGTTGTACAACAATTGTACAACAAGAGAATACAAAATGTAACACCATGTCAGAAACTCAGTTTGGTCCACTGACATGAATTAAATCATGTTTAGAGTTGAAATCAGTTAGGTCTGATCCTGTCTTTCCTTACCTCTCCTGCGATCATTAGCATTTTGAAGACTGAGTGTCCAGCGGGTATGGAGTGCTGTTAGTCTGTTGAGTGTCACAATGTCAAGATTTTTATTTCCTTTTAGGCATTCTTACTTCCAGAAAATGTTTTTACTTTGAGAAGAGCAATGTAAGATATATCTCAATATACTATAGGTGAGTGCATTATATTGCTGGACAGATTCTATGGGATTCATCTGTCTGGTAACTTGGAGAGTGACAAAAATCTCTTCTCAACTGGACTTCAGTGTTACTGTGAGACAGATTTGGCCGCAGAGCATTTTTTGCTTTCTCTCTAAAGCTTTTTATAGCACCTCTTTCTTTCTACATCTTTTCAGGCTGAAGTGGCATTCCTGGAACTCAGCTATCCCTGTCAATCACTAAGAGTTAAGGCCACTTCCAGAAAATTTGAGCTATCAGCACGGCGGCATTAGTGCTGCAGGGACAAGTGGCATGTCAGCAGCAGTAGATGAAGCCATTTACAAATTGCATTAAAAAAAGAGAGGGTATGATTACTGACCCCTGGAAACAGAGTGGAAGCCCATTACAGCATTTTTGGTTATCATCCCAGACTGCACAGTAATTTTCATACTATTCAATAATAAAGCACTCTTTTGTTTTCAGACTGCACTTCCACACTACACTCCTTCACACTCAGCATCAACTGTATGCTGGTGACTGTCTTCCGGAACAGCTGTAAAGTCAAGGTCCTGCTCATGAGTGCTTACTGAAGACTGTTCTGTGCTTCCTGTGCATTTACTTAACTTGCCCGTTCTTTTTAAACTTCAGTTTGAATAACCACACATACTAGCCAGTCACCTTAGACTTTCTCAAATAGATGAGTGGTTTTCTGGAATTTCTTTCCATAAACAATACATATATATCTAAACACACACACTCCTGTCATTTCACTCTGATAACAAAAGACATTCACTTTTCCCATTTATGCTCTACCTCCAAGGACCTGCAACCACACATCCTCACAAATAATCCCTTGACATTCATGTAGCTAACTGGAGAGCAAGTACCTTGCAGCACAAGTGTGAGGTAAGGCCATGCCACTCACTGTTCTCTGTTACCAATGGGAATTAGAGAGACAAAACCACTAAGGCTCACATCTTCAAAATCATTTATGCACTTGTCTTCGTAGATCTTAAATACATTCATGGATTTCAAAACAGTGCATCCATAATGAAACAGAAACCTGAAACAAACTTTCTGGAATCTCAGGTTAGTGATAGTTACTATTCCCAAATGCAGCAAGTTTATCCCTGCCAAATGTGCTAGTGCTATGACCTCAAAGCCCCACAGCCCCTGTATTTGCAAAGGGAGGCAACACGCATACAAGCACATCGGCTTCATCACAGGGAAAGGATTTAGTTTTATGGATTAAAAGCTGTGAAGAAGAAGATTTCCATTACAGCGTAAAGCAAACAAAGGAGAGCAGCAGCAAGAGCTTTCACCATACCACCTTATTAGCAATGTATCTCAGGAAGGGCAATTAATGGAGACCTTGTGTCTGCATATTCATCAATCCTTTTGCTGAGACTGCTAACGTGAGTAACTGTGAAAGATACTTGTGGTGCTGGCTGACAACTGTCCTCTGAGAACGTGATCAAGAGCACAGCGACCTACAAAACTTCATTTTACAGATGGGAGATTTTGGGTCCAGTCTGGGCCTTTGGAACTAAGTTGGCTTAAAATGAAGTTTAGCTTTGGGGTTGGGTTGGTTGCAGATATTATGACCGTGGCTGGGAAGGCTCTCTGGGATGCGAGATGCCTCCGTGTAAGACTGCTTTATTAGAAATCCTGTGTGAATGCTCTAAAGTGGGAAACTATTTAACTCTGCATCTTTGCCTGTTGGCAGGTTGCAATCCTGTAATTTATTCATCCCTGCTTTATCTGCCAAACTCCCTCCAATTCTTAGTCTATTAATTGGACACCAACAGCGTACATTATGAGTATCTGATATTCATCCTATTGTTTCTGATTCTCCTCTGGGTGAGGAGAGTTCTTGGCAGCCAACTTCAACTGTGACCACTCAGGCTTCCAAGTTCTGCATTAAGTTTCTGATGAACGTTCTCTAATAGTCACTTAAATTTTAATGTTTCGGTAACATTACTGCCATTAAATTTACTTGTCTGAATATTCATAGAAGTCAGCCCAAAAAGTATAACCCCAATACCTTACTGAATAGAAACAAAGTTAAACACATGTGCATTAATCTAATAGTTTTTGTTAATTGAATATGTTGGATAATATTTCAGTCTGTCATACTGTTGGTATCGAAGTACTGATAACATTTTGGTTAGGCAGGCACTGTTTTCGAGGATTTGCCTTCACTACCTTTTGTGTTCCAACTGACACGCACACCATAGTTTTATTACAGTTCACTTGATAACCTGCATATGAAGAAACTGTTAGTTAACATATTAAAGCTGACAGTAACTACACTCACATATATCTTCTTAAACCTGATATTTTTTTTTATAATGCTGCTAGAATTATTTTTTTACAGTGTCTAGAATCCAAGAAAAGTAGTTTATAAAGCATAATTTGGTTGGGTTTGCCATGATGTGCTTCACCCATCTGCGCTGCCTGCATTATTAAGCATCATGTTTGGCACAGACATTTTAATCTAGCTGGCACAGAAGAAGAGTTTTTTCTGGTTTTATTTCAGAACTGCTGAAATAAGTATTTTAGTCTATTTATTAATATCTATTTAGATTAACTCAATATTTATTAAAGAAGCAAACTGGGTTATGATGCTGGCCTAAGAGTTTCCTTTTAAATTTATCTGTCTTTTAAAATCTGAAAGATATGCTGGCAGAGAAGACATGATCCATGTGACATAATGACCATTCAGTACTCAAAGAGGCAATTACAGAGTCGATGTTAGCAAGGAGTTTGGGATGTCAGCATGACAAGATGGAACAGAATAGATTCTGCATGAAGCCAGGGGCTCTCTATCTGCTTTGTGCTCATTCCATTAATCTAAAATCAGACTCAACAGATCCATGAATAAGGAGACCAGACATTCTTCAGGTTTTGTGATGGTGTTACTGAACAGTGAGCTCTTACATGTGAATATGGGTGGATTTTTTTTCAAGTTCTTATCCAAGTGATTAGGCAGTAGGAATGAGACTTCGGGTACCTAGTTCCCATCCAGTTTTCTGTTTTGAAATGGGAAAAAAAAAACAAACAACCAAAACCCAACCAAACAACCCAAAAGCAGTGTTTTCTACTCACTCTGACTTTCGGAATGTTATTATTTCTCTAGGGTTGTTCTGGTTTTACATGATTTTGCATTTCCCTAAATTTTCTTAGCTGCCTTTAAATGTTACTGTAAATTCCTTCACCCATTTCCAGCTTGGCAAATCAGCTATTTGTTTAACAATTTGTGACAAAGATATTTTAAAGACACTCTTCTCCCCTCTCTTACTTTCTAAGTTATCAAAAAAAAACGTTGGGATCACTATGGATACAAGGAAATTTTTCACATGAGGAGCCTAATGCCCTGATCACATTCGAAGCTGAGTAATTGCATTTCATGCATAGTGCATGAACATGTGGAAGAATCTCCTCTTTGCACTGTCAGCTAGACACAGCACTATGGATCAAACTGTTATTTTTCAGATTGCTAGGAATGCTTTATGGAGAGAAATATGTATCTGCCAGCAAAGCATTTTCCAAATGAAGACAAAGCATAAAACCATCTTGCAAGTAACACAAACTGGTAATGGTGACATTTTGCAGTATAACTGCATTTGCCAGCACAGTAATAAGAGGTAAAGAGCAAGGTTTTCATGTGCATGCAATGTCAGGGAAAGCTGACAGCATTAGTGTGCTGTCTGGGCTGGAAAACTACAGGAGAGGCCTCAGCAGTGTCAGGAAGGATTTCTTCCTGTCAAACAGAATGTCTCCTGTTTTTTTCGTCCTGCAGCCCCAGCAGCCGGATCCTGCAGCAGCAAGTGAGAACATGCCCTTTGCTCTGCAGCCCCACCAGCACAGCTGCCAGCAAGCATCCAGATCACAAACAGAAACTGTAGTAACAACAAGTTGCTGCTCTTTCCTCTTTTGCAAGCATTTGCCTTATCTTCTCTTCAAGGAAATAACACCGAGTTCTAACTGAAACAGCATATGTGAGCCACTATCACGTTATGTTTCCTTTTTCCCTAGGTACGAGCAAATACAACCATCACTGAAAAATGAGTAAAAAGGTGTGGGTTTTTTTAAATAAAATCTTCTGCTAAAAGGGAAACGGAATAAGGGACCTTGCTACCATGAATACTTTACTTTATACATCAAATGCTTTAAACCACTTACCCTTTTTTCCTGCAACTTTGAAGACAGGTTAGAAATATTCGAGAGGTGGTTGTTTGTCATGGAAGTTACGGGGTCAAAGTCTCTATGCTTGAAAATCTGGAATTTTTTTTTCACATTATTTAACCCTGGTTAGCACAGTGGCAAACCAGAACTTTCTGGACTCAACTTATTCCTTGCATATTAATATGATTGTCCCTACAGAGCAAGGAAAAAACCCCACAACATTCCCTCACATTTAGAAAAATCAAGGCCATTTAGTTACCTAGGAGGAACAGAACATGCTTGTGAGGTATTCACATGCTTGTGAAATCAAAGTTTAAATTTTGCATCACTTGGTAAGAGAGGCAGAAAAGCTCTACCAATTTAAGTCTGTGAGAAATGCAAAAGCTCACCAACATTAGGAAAACAAGCATAAATCTAACTCTCAGAGGATAACAGGTCTATTTTCACAGTCTGGACACTGGAAATATTGGCTGTCAGAGGCCTAGATTCACTTCAGAAATTAAAAAGAATTCTTTAACTGTTCATACGAATCAGAGGTCAAGTGATACCTGAACAGACATAAGATTTTCCTGACAGACATATGATTTTCCTGTTTCTTGCCTTGCCATCCCACACCAACTTATTTGAGTTGCTTTTTCATTTAAGGGAAAACTTCAAGACATCTATCTGATTAGAGAAAATTCATAAATTCCCTAGATCAGAGCATTAATGAACCCCAACAGAGAAGTTGTTTTTTCCCCAAGTAACTTCTCAGAGTTGTATAGCTGTCCTTGTTTATTTAAACTTTCCTCATATGGGTATTTTCTGTTGTGCTCTTTTTGATTTCCTTGCAATTCCTAATGTTCTACTTAGTGTTTTGGCAGCAAATCAGCACTAACCTGATGTCTTAAGAGAACAATTTACACTGAGTTTACGATGTCTTTTGTGAGTGGCAATATTTAATTTGGAGCCCATAATGACATAAGTACAGTTAGAATTACTTTCCTTTCTATAAATAATACTTGGAATTAATTGTTCAATAACTCAATATTAAGTGATCCTCCTGTAACTTTTCCATGTCCTCTACAGATTAAATTGTCCTGCATAAATTTACATCAAGCAAACTTTGTCAGAGAAACTCTCTCTAAATACACAGTAGAAAGTTTAGTGGAGCCCTGTGAGACCTCATTAACAACCTCCTTCCAGCTGAAAATTTAGCATTTATGCCTATCCCTTGTTTCTATTTTTTAACCAGTTATTACCTCACAGAAGAAATTTGCCCTTCTTAAAAGCACCTCTGGAATTCAGGTTTGTTACATTTTTCAGATCAACCTTACCCATGTAGCATGTTTGCTGCTGGCATCTGTGGATCTGCTCAATCACCATGATTGTACATACCAGGTCCAACGTTGCTGCCATGAAAAGTATATCATGCACCCGAAATTCACACCATCTCCCACGGCTCTGCATGGAATTTAGAAGATAACATACTTGTATAGCCATAATCCTTCCATCAGATCAGCTAACCTGTATTCATGAAGCAGCCTAATTCAGGAAAAGCAGAGATATGATATGCTTCTGCTGTCCGACCAGAGACTGCTTCAACATAAAGTGGTGATACAGGTGTTTTTGAAAAGCATCAATGTCTATACCAGGACTCGCTTGCTCAGTTTTGAGTTTGTGGGCTTTGCAGGTTTGACATGCTACTTGGACCGAGCAACACACCCCCAGCAAAACATAGAGGCCACTATTCAACCCACTGATGTTGTATGTTTGAGATATGGCTCTTTCTTAGACACCCCCCAGAACCTCCCTCATCAGCTTTAACAAAACTTGACATCTGAGTAGAGAAAAGAGACCAAAGGTAAGACAGGAGAGTTCACCCTTGTCAGAAGCAGCTAGCTTGCTCGCTGATACCTAGGTAGCTTTTCACCATGGTGACTGACTGAAACACTGGAAAGAAGTGCAGAGGGAGTCAGGGTGCTGTCAGGACCACCAGGGAGAGGGAGAAACTTGGGGAGGAAACACTGGGAACACGAGCAGGCTCCCAAGGGAATAATGGGGTGGACAGGGCAGTGTTGGAGAAAACTGGAAAAGGTGGTTTCAATACAAGGAGAATGCACACGTTAAAAGTGTTTGAAATAAGGGACACACAGGAGTTTTAAGATGCAAAAAAAAAGGGTGTAGGAAAACAGACTTAATTTTCTGCAGTTCACAAAAAAAAAAACTAATTTCTCTTTTACTGAGGTCTTCTTGTTAACAGCCTTCTTAGATACCAGATATTTTCAAAGATCTAATGGCCTTTTCCATCTACAGCAGACAATTCTTTTTTTATGCAGCTGATGGATAATTCCTGCAATTCTGGTGTAATTCCAGATTCCAAATTAATCTCCATTCACTTTTGGGACATAACTGTCATATTATTCCTTGAAGTCACTCATTTCGTTCACCCTAGCTTATTTAAAGCATGCTGAAATACCAATGTCTTATATCAGACTGCATATAAAAAGGTAAGCGCAAAGCCAATGTTGTCACTAAAAGTATTTCCCACCCCACTTCTCTCATGGTCACCATCCAAGACACTAGTTAAATTTGGCTCCCTACTAAAGGCTGTAAAGCACAAAAATATTTGTCCAAAGTTGTAACATTCAGGGTTTTCTTTTCCCCCTCACTGATTACCAGTACTGAGTCTTTCAAATCCATTTGCCTCACATTGTAGATGGATCGCTTTCAGCAGAAAATGTAACTGCAATAACCATAAAATAATGTTCCCCATACTTAAATTTCTTTATAACATTCATTATGTATATAATTACAATGGTATATCTTAAAAACCAACCAACCAACCAACCAAAACAAACCCCCAAAAAAACCACAACAAACAAAAACCTAAGTAAAAGAATGTATATTCTCTGAAAGTAAAAATTCCCTTTTCTCCCAGACTTTCTGTGTTACTTTCTGACACAGAACGGTAGACTCAGGATTTGCTAGAGCACAGGAGAACGCTAAGTGCTGATTAATGGAATCAATACTGAAAACACTATCTTCAGATATTTTAAGGAAAAGACAAATGCTTGACTGTTGCAGCTGAGGCAGGTATCTGGACCTGTGTATTACCGCTGCCTTTTAACAAAATTAGTAGGGTTTTAGCCAGATTCAGAGATTCATCTACTTCTAATTTTAGGACCAGGCCCTGTTGCTGAACCAGGCACTGCAAATTCCTATAGCTCCAGGGGAAACTGATTTTTCTGCTACCACCATGTTCCTCCTCCTGCAAAGAAGAGAAAGGGCAAAGGAGGGCTCTGCCTCCTCTAAACCTCCCTCCTCTACACCTCTACCTCAGCTCCATCCAACATTAGTCCCCCAAAGCCCTCCTGGGCTCCAGAGCTAAGACAGAAAACTGTGACGAGCTTCCGCACTCACACTTGTCACAGGGGGGGTTTGCAGTGAAAGCTTCACCTGCAGAAGAGCAAGAGCTATGCTACATAGATGAAGAATCCATTTCAGACTATGGATTACTCCTTGTTTTTTGAATTGAAATGTGACGTACTCTCAACAGAAGGCAACATAATAGCTTTGCATTTGTACAGGTGGCTTATAAAACATACATGTCTCTCCTCCAGCTAGTGACTATTAAAGAGCAGGTAATACACAAACACATGATTGAGCCTACTGCCTGGAAATCTGGGACAATTAAGATACTTTACTGCATTCGCTTCTTTGCTTAATTCCAGTATAGTTACAAAGTTATAATCTGCAGTGTCTTAAAACCTAAGGAAAAATTAGCATGCTGTGCACCTGATTAAAAGTATGTTGTTCTTCACTGCTTCCTTTAAACAGCCTGAAAAATAAACTGTCTAAAGTTTTCTTTGACTAACAATAGCCAACTCCAATATTCCAATTTCAGCTGAAAGGGTAGTGCAGCAGAGGGTAATCTTCAGATATGCAAGTGTAAAAATATTACCACCTTAGCATACAGGAATAGACAGGAGAAAAAGGTGTGTGCGACTGTTTATTTTGTTCTCTGCAGTAGTTCAAAATACTTCACATTTCAGCTGACTAAAGATACTTACAGGAAAGGCTGAAGCAGTAAGGCAGCTTGACTGGTAACATTCATATTGATTTCAGTTGCTAGGTGGGAGAGGAGAAAAATTATTCCCAGTTTAGTTTTAAAACCTAAAGCCAAAGCAGTTTCATTTACTTAGTGACAAAACTAGTCACATCAGAAAAGATTAATTTTTTGTTAAAGTGCTTTGCAATAGAATGAGATCTTTGGCAAGCTTCAAAATAGTTGTATGACATTTCTACTTCTTTCCATTTCTCCCTGATATCATATATGAATACATATACAGTAAACAGTTCCTTCATTTTGACAAAAGCCTCAAAGTAGGGATAGAAAAGTGATGGCAAAATCTATACCACAACAGATGACCAAACAACAGTATTGCCTGTCTCAGAACTGCTGTCTAAATAGATTCCATTCCTGCAGACACTTTGGCATTACATATCTAGTCATGTTTTCTGAGGTCGCATTCACTTAAAGAATATCCAACCATACAAGGCTAAAGGGGCCTACCCATCCTGAAATCCAAACAGAGACTGACTCAGAGTCTAATGCTTGGAAAGAACAAGGACATGTTGTCTGACCCAGGTAGCATGACAGCTTCAAACCCCACATTTACTTGAATATTTCTTTTTTTTTTTAATTAACAACCCACATTATTTCACTCCTGATAATGAGCAAGTCAGTGAAACATAGTTGCCCATATGAAAACAATATGATTCCACAAAACCAACAACATGTTAAGCTTGTTTGCTGCCAGCCTTCTTTCATCAAGGCTTGAAGATAAAAGCTGGGGCACACCTGCAACTCAGATGAGCCTGAAACTATACAGTGTTTTAATCCAATATAATAAAACCTGCAAATGTAATTTTCTGAAAGAGAGGAATTAGAAAGAACAGATTAATAGGTATATTCCAAGGCACAGGTCCACCAGCATAGTCAAAGCCATAGTGAAGCCCTCAAAAGAAAGAGACTCCCTAACCAGGAGGACAAAAATCACAAAAAAGTTCTAAACATAATGGCTGTGATAGCATGCTAAAATATCCTAACTCCTTGGTTGGAAAGGTGATGCGTAGATACTGTTGCTAAAAGAATTTTTATGGATCTAAACAGAAACTCCCTATGCTTTCAGGATTGAAACAGCATAGCCCAAGGATCACAGCTGTTGTTCAGAGTCAGTCAAAAAATGCCTTCTTTTCAGCTTTATAAATCAATCTAGTTGAGGCGTTCCTGCTTTGACACAATGTTCCAAGGTCAGACAGGGAATTTTGTGATTGGGTGAGAGATGGAGGGTAACAGATTTGCTGAACATTTTGCCTAGCAAAAGAGGAGACCTAGCTGCTTTCTGATTGTGCTCCCTGAAGCTGAACAGGTTTCTGCTAAAATAAATGGCGAAGCAAGCACAGAGAGTGTGACAGAAGAACAGACTAACACCTTAAGCTGTAAAGACCAGAGCAGAGAGCACAACTACTCTGCAATTACTTAAGTAATGCACAGCAGATCATCTTGAACTCACATTCTCATTTGTAATGACTGCAAATCAGGTTATCCACCAAATCAAGACAATTCTGCAGTAGCCCAAACCCACCTTCTAGATTGCCTTACAATATATTCATAGAATAGTTAGGGTTGGAAAGGACCTTAAGATCATCTCATTCCAACCCCCCTGCCATGGGCAGGGACACCTCACACTAAACCATGTCACCCAAGGCTTTGGCCAACCTGGCCTTGAACACTGCCAGGGATGGAGCATTCACAGCTTCCTTGGGTGACCCATGTCAGTGCCTCACAACCCTTACAGTAAAGAACTTCTTCCTTATATCCAATCTAAACTTCCCTGTTTAAGTTTTAACCTGTTACCCCTTGTCCTATCACTACAGTTCCTAATGAAGGCCCCCTTCAGATACTGGAAGGCTGCTATGAGGTCTCCACACAATATATATTACGATATATATTTGTGTCCCATGACCTTTCTAATGCATCTTCCTAACACCTTACACTGCCTGAAATGTATGAGATTAAATAATAGTGAACAAGATAAAAATGAAAGTTCTATTTAATTTTGTGTCTGCATCAGTAGAATAATTTTCACTTAACATCCTCTTACTAACTGATGTGCTAACATGAGTTTGGATGGAAATGGCACCAGCTCCAGTGCCTGCTCCAGCCTCCTCTCCCTTCTCCTCTCACCTGGGTGTTCACAGGGCTGTTTCTCAAACTCTTTTCCTCACTCTTCCATGCAGGGCTTTCTACCCTCTACCCTTTCTTCAATCTGATGTCCCAGAGGCATCTCCTGCATTGCTCACTGACTCAGGCATGCCCTGTGATGGGACCATTAGGGAGATGATCATGTACGGCACGAGGCATCCCCAGCCTCACCTGCAGCCAACTTCTGGGCACAAAGACCAAACACAATAACAGAAAAGAGTTCAAAAGTCCACTGGTTCTGAGCTGCCTTTGCTTTCCCACAAGTTACAACATACCATTGTTCTGTATGTCACTATACCGGTGCATGAGGCTCAGTGATGCCAGTTACCAATGCTCATTAATTAACTGTATGAAACACAAGTCCTACCTCGGCACAGATAGGAATGACAGAGGCCCACAAGAGTGCCATTGTTTAACTGGCAATTATGATTTCAGAATATCAAATACCACACGGTTGATTCCATGCAGCTTAAAAAATAGCATGTGAAGCTAGGCAGGAGACTCAGTGAACATCTACAGTTATTCTAGGATAGGCGTTCAGCCATAGAAGACTTTACTGTAGCTACACACATGCTTTATCATAACCAGCTATACACCGAGTGTGCCTAGCAACATCCAAGAGTATCAAATAATTTCCAGCAAATCCAACTGGGTTTGTGAATAGCATGGCTGTGTAATGTGAAGTACGTAAGTTATCTTACAAATCCAGAAAAGAAGTTACAACCTGACAGGCCTTTATCAAGTTTTTCTGCATAGTTACACAAAACAAATTCTCTTTTCATTTAAAGTTCAAGGAGGAAGTACTGGGGGGGGAGAAAGCAACAAGCAGCAAACTAACAGCACACTCAGGTCAAGAAAATTGGGCAGCAGATTCATAACTAGTGTTCAGAGCAAAAATAGGAGGCAAGCTACAGTTCAGGTTTTTGTTATAAGGAATGAATCTGGGGTTTCAGGGGAAACCTGAGGTTGGGGGATGTTGGCATTAAAGAAAATGTTGCCCTTGTTTCTGAGCAGTAAAGTGACTGGTGAAAACATGTATTTCACTCTCAATGCAGAATTATCCTAGCTCAGGAGAACGCTTTAAGACCCAAGCTCTGTGGATATTAGCAGAGTCAGATATACAGAAAACACTGTGGAGGATTTAAAAGTATGAAAGGCATAAGGATTATATAAACTTGAACTATGAATGGCATTGAAGTGCATTCAAGAAAGCAATAAAGACTAGTGAACCAGAAACGCCCTGCTCACTTATGATAAAATATTTAGTTAATACCAAAGAAAAGCTTCAAATAGACTTGTCTGGTTCTTTAGAAAGTCACTGTAAAATAATGCTAGTATTCTCTGCATAAATACTTTCACAAATAAAGAGTCTCTTTTAGAAAGAAGATTGAAATTGGTAAGTAAGCAGCGTAAGCAGTAAGGAAGAACATATTAAAATTATTTCTTAACTTGCAGAAATGTTGAATACCAGTCCATCGCCATGGTCTGTAACGACAGCATACCATACACTGTTCCCAGAGCAGTGCAGCTTCCCATGTTTTATGTACAAGACACACACAAAAGGTTAATTTGATCCTAAATGGCAATGCAAAACCAGGTAATAAACACAAACACACCAACTACTTACTCTTTAAGTCTTTCAGTTTTGCTCATTTTCCTGAGAAGTGGTGAATTCACCAAGTAACCTACTCTTCTCACCACCACTATTTTTAGTGAAAAGAGATACTTCTAAGTGGATTAAATTAATATAATTTCAGTAACCAAAATAAGTGATGAAAAGCAAGACATACTTTCATCTTAATTAGCTCATATTTCATTTGAGCAAAGTCAGACTTGCTGTTCCAGAAGAGGAAATCAGAAGACACTGTAGATGCTAAAGTGCCTTGTTTGGTTCATGGGGATCTTACTAGAATTATAAGACTCAAGTGAACTATGCAAGAAATAAAAACACATTCTAGCATAAGAAGCATTATAGACACTAAGGCAAAACTCAGCACTTCTCCATCTGTTACCAATTCAAAATGTGATCCTCATCAATTCTGAATGTGAGACTAATTTTGGTACATCAGGCATTCTTTTACTCTGTTGGGTGAGAATTTTGTTTTCCCTTTTCAGCTACAGAACTTAGGAATGTAAATTGCAAAACTCCTACTCGAAGTAGGGTACACAAAACAGTGCCAACAGAATAAAGAAAGCATCCAAGCTGAGCCAGAAAAAAATCTTAGCCTCTTAAAGCTCTGGGCATTAGGGTTACATGGGGAAAAGTGCAGGGAGAGTGGCAATAAGCTCTTAGAGATGCTGAATTCTTGTTCACCAAACCAGCTCCAGATCAGGCTCCTACCACCACCACCTCATTGTGCCTCCACATTTGCAAAGCCTCATTAGGAACTCATTAGGAAAACTACAGATGTGACACACAAACTTGCTCTGGGAGAGGAAAGCAGGGAATCTGTATTAGAGAACTAAGTCAGAATCCTGGAAACACTTTGAATGATTGTTCAGAGAACATCCTGATCATTGTGTGAAAAATAATTACATCACTATTTTTAGCAAACACTGAGCGAAGAAAAAGATACACCGTTTTAGGGTTTGAAAGGTTAAAACTACAGGAACTGCTGTCTCGGTCAATTCCCAATTTACACTTGGATTTGCAGTAATAACAGAAGGAAGTTACAGCTTTTACTTAGTGCCTTCAGGAAGGGCTGAATTTATTTAAAGGCCATCAGTGTCTTCTTACAATAATGAAAAGGATCTTTCTTTCCGCCCTGCTGTTAGTATCAACAGCTTCTAAACACTTTGGAAAGTTTCTTCTCTGTTGTGACCTATACTTGTTCAAGGCATCTCCCTGAGTCAGTCTGTAATACTTCTGCGTGACAATGTCAGATAGGGATATGTTTGTTAAGACTGTGATAGGAAGAAGGGTAGAAATAAGGCTAAATGTAAATTACTGTCGTTACCTCGGATGTAACTTTGAGTAGTGGTCCTTAAGCATAAGGAAAAAGTTGGATTCTCAGCAGAAATACCTTAAAAGTTGAGGACTCAATTATACTATGTTATATACTACACTTTTCCCCACCCCCCTCCAGCAAACATCAGTTTTGTAGCCAAAAGAAGTGACTTTGATGAGGTTTATTATAACATATTTAGGAAGAGAAGGACTACTTCAATGAGAAAAAAATACACAAAAAAGTACAGAAAGATAAAACAACTATAGGCATAGTAACTGAAATGTAGTAACAGAAACATTGGAGTGCCTCATGTGACTGCAGTCTGTGCTGTCACCTCCTTTTAGGCTGGGGCTGTATGTCTGCTGCCTCACAAACAGAAAAGCCCTGACATCAGGACAGCTTAAGTTTAGAACCTCTTACACTGAGCAAAGCCACACAGTCAACATATGTGTACAGTCAGGATACCAATCTGTTCTCAGAAAATTAATATCCAGACCCAAACCCAAAATAAGTCAAATCAATGAGAGCTGAAACAAGGCTGGTAATTCAAAAGTTCATCCCCAGCAGCATGAGTAGTTGAATTAAATAATTGTTCTAAATCCCATGAATTCTAGCAAACAGTTGAGCAAAATTGGGGTTAAAAAGATGCCCTGAACAGTTGGAGAGAACATAATATTCATGTCTCTGTAATCCAAACTCTCACCGAATAGGAAAAGAAAAACCTCTTATGTGTAGGTAAACTATATCCTAATTATCTTATTCAGGGCTTCTTATACTGCCTTCCAAGTACCTCATCTCAGCCTCATCTGATAAAAAGGTACCAGCCAAAGTCAATATGGCAATTTTCATTTACCTATTGTAACACTGAGGCATTTTGTGAAGCCAGATTTAATTTCCTATCAGTTGTGAATTAGACCACAAACAACCCAGAATAAAACCTTTGACTATGAAAATTAAAATGCAAAGTTCCCAAGTCTTCCTTGGAAAGAGTTACAGGATTTATAATATATCCATTTTTCAGTTTTTTAAAACCTGTTGTTACACATAAGAAAAATGCAGGTTGTTATCAACATACATACTTTTCTTCGGGTTTATTTCCTTAAATTTAATAACGCTTTCTAGCTTTCAGGGTAATTTAGTCTCAAATATCCACTTTCTGGTTCAGCTTTCATCATTCCACATGATTCTTTCACCCTTAAAGCTGGCTTTATTCCCAATACATAAAGTGACCCAAATTCTCCAGGAAATATTTTCTAGCATTGATTTTGCCTCATTCATAAAGTTAATGGCATGACTGGTCCTACCTTTACTTTCTGTACTTTCTTAGCTTTTATTATTTTCATAATCCCACACCAACACATGCTTTTCCTTATCTAGAAGACACAATTCTTTTTCTGCATTTCATTTTCCATTTCTGCCCACCCCGACAGTAGGAGATAGGTCTGTAGTAAACATTGGGGTTTATCTGTTTTTAAAATAACATCAAGCAAGAATACCAAAGAGCAAAAAAAATCTTATTTAGCAGTGTTTGAGTCCCTTTTTGACACCTGTAATTCATCTGACTAAAATTCCTCTCTGAATATATTCCTAAAGCTCTTTATCTGGAATGTTTTTTCATCTATCAGCTTTGTGTAAACATGGTTTTGGGGATGGCATACACACTCTCTTGTTAATGGCATTTATGAGATTCACAATATTTTTCAAGATAGACTTTAGGAGCCTGTATCTTATAGGATGAAATATTTGCACCCCAGTATACAGTCTGCTTCTTTAATAACATTGTCTGTACATGGAAACCTCCAAATATTGTTACCTTTTGTCTATAAAGCCTCATTCTTCTTCCTTCAAAGTATTACTGTTTTTTAAAATCTACACTTCCTTTTAGTTGTTTATATTTTTTCAAGTACTATGTCAGTTTTTCTGATATAGACATTAAAATATAGGAAAACTTACCATACTCTTTTCATGTTTGGAATAAAAATTTGCAGTTCATTCAAAATAGAAAGACTCACAGTCCTCTATCACGTCACTCCTTTCTGACTTGGACTGGTTTCTATGTTCCTTGACTGGACAAGGTATAGTAACTCCTTTCTCCATGGCCGTTCTGTGCATGGAATGACATGGCATTATCCCAAGCAGGTCTCTGACAGGGGAAGCTCCATCATGCAAGGCCCATTTCAGATCATTAACATCCAGAGCTAGTCCTTTGCCCATACAGCTCTTTCACTATCTGCTTTCTTAACAGGAGATTAGGTAACCATAAACAAGTAAAAAAAACTCCAAGGCCTTCATTCAGTAAATTGAAACTTCTTGACTCTGAACTTCTCACCCTTTCTTAAAAAAGACAGAATTTTTTAATTCCTCTCAAGTCTATTTCACCTCCCTTTACAAAAGACTTTCTCCTACTTAAGAAAAAAATGACGACAAAATATCAGCTCTGTTAAATTACTTTTTCAATAGTAGGTGATTTATAGTTGATTAGGTAATTAAATCAAATACAAGTGCCTGAAAGTAAATCTATTTTTATCATCCCTGTAAATTAAAAGTTCCGCATCATAAAAAATCATGACCATCTTGAAAATGACTAGTCAAGTGCTTTTTATAGGCTAGCAGGATTTATTGTCAATTAACGTATTGAACTGGATAGTCAGCATAACCCTGTGCTCAAGACTTTTTAAATTATTGGCTTTGGCTATCAAGCTGCTCCATATCACAGTAATGAAATGTATCCAGCTATTCACATATTGAACAATTCCTTAGGTTGGGTTTATATCTCACTATAACAACATTTAATTTTACTATTATCTCTGATCCCCTGCAATGAATACAAATACATTCCTTTTTTCCATCATGGGTTTATCAATTTTCATTGATTTGCCTGTAATGAATGCAGACAGAATGGGTGAGGAAAAAAAAATTAAAGATATCGTATTCATTAAAATATCTGTAAATTCCAAAGTTTGCCATTTGCAGTTGCATCAATTAGAAGAAAGAATTCAGAAAAACAAATAAAAGGAAGCATCAGTTTAAGTCTTTATATTTAAATAACTGTAAAATGGAATTTAAGGTCCTCTTTTTACAGAATATTTGGTTTTGGAATTTTCTTTCCATTGACAAAAATAAAACCAACCCAAAACATTCTCATTATATTTTTGCATTTCATATAGATTAATTTGATGTAATGTACATTTTCATTTCTCAGTAGAGATCAAGCTGACAAATAAAAATGCACTTTATGGTGCACTGTGTGATTTGCTATACACAAACTATGTTTGAAAATGACTCTTGCCAGCATCTCCCCTTCAATGGGAAAATCCCCCAGCCCCAAAATCAGTGCTGCCTGAGGAAAACACTCACACTGTTGCAGTGCTTCCTGCACAGAGGAGACCTCAGCACAACCTATGTATTTTCTACAGTTTGGATATTGATACTTTCATTTTTTTTTTGTAATTCTGAAACCTAAATAAAACCACACTGATTTAAGGCAAATAAAGACATCTTGAAACGCACAATTCCAACTGTGTTACAAACTTGCATATTGAAACGCAAACTTTGAAATGAGAATTCACTGTTCTTAGTTGTGACATTTTATTGCACTATTACAATTACATCTGCTTGTGTTTGGCAATTATATCATTACGTGACAATGTAATTTGATACTAAGTGATACAATAACATCCTGGCTTTCATGCGGGCACAGAAAAAAAAAATAACTAAAAGAATCCCTGGAACATATAACATCCAGTTTATCCAGGAAAACAACGCTGACAGCAGCATCTGACCTATTGTATTCATGTTGTGTGGCAGAGTAGGACAAGTTTGGCTTCATAAAGAAAACCAAGGAACTGTTAGGCAGAAATCAGCTATCCCGTTTTTGACATACACACACACACTCATTTGAACAGGTAGAACGCTTCTTAGAAACAGATGCATAGACAAGTTTGGTGTTTGGTTGTGGGTTTTTTTAATGAGGAAATTTACTTCGAATTTTCTAGAAGACTCTGAAAGGCCGCAGTAAGGTCTCCCCTGAGCCTTCTCTCCTCCAGAATGAACAAGCCCAGTGTTCAGTATTTCTTGTGATGAACACAACATAATCATTTTCTTTATGGACAAAATGCAACATTGGTCTTCTGCAGCCCCATCTGATACCTCAGATAACTTTGTGTTAATGAGAGAAGAGACAGAAAAATACATCTAGATAAGGAGTCCCAAGAAAAGCAGAGAAGAAAATGTCATCTGTCTCCAGATGACTTTCCAGATGATTCTGTCCCTCAGACTTATACCTGTTGTGCAGAATAAAAATATTCTCCACCACCCTCTTCTGTTTATCCCCCAATTTCTCTAAAAGCACCATGTAGCACCTAGGATCACCACCCTCTTCTGTTTATCCCCCAATTTCTCTAAAAGCACCATGTAGCACCTAGGATAGCTGTAACACTTCATACTTGGTGCAAGTGATACCAACAGCCAAAGTAATCTGGTCCCTAACTGGTGTCATGGGATGCCTCCTCTAGAATAAAAGATAGAAAAGATGCAGGGGAAATAAAATAGGCAGTTAGTGTACTTCTGCCAGTTACCAGAAGAGCTGCAGAAAACTAGCAGCCAGCGCCATAATGGTAATTTCCAAACTACAGGAACCCTGGTTCCTGCTGAATATACAGGCTCCTTCCTGGAGACGAGAAAGGCATGGCAAATACCCACTGATACATTTAAAAACTGGTGCCTCTCAGCATTAAGTGTTATGCCCAGAAATCTCATGGTCATACATATTAAAACTCTCATATATTACAAAGCCAAATTATTTTTCAAGAAAAAAAAAAAAGGAGGGAGAAGAGATGTAAGAGTAACTCAGGACCTCTTTTTAGTGTTGCTAAATTGGGAAAGATTAAAATGCACTAAAAAGAATATGTACTAAGAAATTTCTTCTTCCCTGCTAAAAGGAAGTTCAGAAACTGCCAGACTGATTCCCTCTAGACCTACTGAATCTGCTTTTTCCAAGGATATTCTTAAATTCAGTTCTCTAGATCACCCTACTGAAATTCAGTGAGAGCCTGGTATCTAACTTTCCTGTGCTGCTTTGAAAATTCCAGCCTACAGCATTACAAGCATGCTTTGAATGAGTTACTTCAAAGTAAAAATGTCCTTACTTCTACCATTTTAACAGCTTCAGAAGGTTTTCAATGTTACTCTCACTAGTAAATAAACCAGATATCTCATTTGCATAGCTGATTTTTTTTTTTCTGTCACATGCAGTATCCTAAGTCACAAGTGTGCCATTTAATACTTGAATAATCAGCATAGTCTAAAGCTTGATAATATTATACAGGAGATAAATGCTGCATGTTGAACTCCATGGTGTTATTTGCAAGGTGTGCCAGATGGAAGAGACTTCCCTTGCAGTCTTGAGTGACAAAAAGTTTGCAAAATCGAAGAACCTTAGAAGGCAGTACCTATAGTAAAACACACAGATGGCCAGTTTTGCTTATGCTCTTTTTAGCAGTAATTAATTCTGCTTTGATCCAAAACACTTGGGAAAAGAAGCAGATAAATTTAAGACACTGTAGAGTACTTACAAGAGAGCTCTGCTGTAGGTACCTAATTTCTTAGGAAACTTTAAATCACATTATTTCAAAGCCAAAACATGGGTTCATCATTGAATGAAAAGCAAAAATAAAGTAAATGTCATCTCTTGGATTTTTTTTGTATCCATGTTAAAGCAATCAGTATCACCTTCTAATCTGTCAAACATAAATCTGAAAAGTGCAGAGTTTTGTATCCATCACATGTGGTCCCCCACCATGAATAGCCAGTGCTTTCTAACAAAGATTTTTTTCAAACTCCTCTTTAAACATACAGTCTTATTTTTGTGCATCACTGGTACATTTTAAATGAGTAAAAATAATCCCATACCATAATATTTGCTCCCAAGGTCCAAGCTTGCCTCAGTGTTTGGGAATTTTGTTCAGAAAAAACCCTCATTGATCTTTCAGAGCCAATCATTGGTGAAAGAGGGACTACCTTGTTACAAGAACAACTCTTCTGAATAAGAATGTTCTTTGTATATCAGGTTTGGAAATACTAACACTCTTCCTTAGGAAATACAAATGAAACTCAGTGACGCAAAATCCAGCCTAGAAGCTTGCCCACCAATCAAATCACAGTGTGTTGGAAAAGATCACACCACTGTGGGATGTTTTCATGCCCTTTCAGTGTGCCATAGCCACAGCACAAAATACTTCACATCTTTCCCAGTCTCCACCAGCACTATTAGAAAAATCTGTTAATAATGACAGCATACATTCTCCGATGGGGATTAAAACCACAAGCAAAGCTGGGCATTTGTGATTTACTGAACTGCCAGATCTGATGAAGGAGGCCAAGGGCTTAACAGCTTCACTGGAATAGTGACTTTTTGTTAAAAAGTAAAGAGGTAAAACTAAGGTAAGAGGCAGGCGAAGTGACCTGGACGCAGAAGATCCTGATTCAAACCCAGAGCCTAACAGAAAGAATTAAATGGAGAAAATTAACAGCTTGCTGAATGAGTGACTATGATTCTAGCATACTTTCTTCAACCTGGCAAAAGGAGGCATCTTTGTCTGCTTTGCTTTAAACAAGCTTATTTGGTGATAAACTCTTTATTATCAAAGGTGTTTTCCTCTCACTGTACTCCCAAATGTTATTTGTGATTCCCATTCTCCTCCCACTTTGCTCGTGGGCATTTCTGAACAAGTTGAGGAGTTGAGATTGCTGTATACCTGTTGTCTCATTAAGACCCCAGGCGGCCAGAGGCTCTGCAGAGTCATCCTGACACAAAGCACATGCCAACCACAAAGGCTTTGTGGAGCACTAACCACATAGAACATTTGTTGGTTTGCGGCAAAGGTCGTAGCTGCTGTTACACGCTTGCAAGCCTAAAAGCTCACCACTGCCCTTGAAACCCTGAAGATAACAGTCTCCTCAAGTGTTATGACATTGTTTGAGACAGAAAACCAAAAAAAAATATGACAGAAGGTGCTCAGAAAAAGCACAAGTATTACAAAAAACCTGTTGCATGATGGGTCAAGTAAGCCCACCCTGCAGACATATCTTTCATGCCTGGCAAAGCCTTTCCACCCTCAAGCACTTTACAAGACACCTCAGTAAAAGAACTTCTTCAATCTCTTCATTTAAAAATCGATAACCTTCAGGCTTCCACAGCTTCCTTTGAGACTAAGGTAAATAAAATTGAGGGAAGGCTGGAGGGATTTGAAAAGCAATGGAGTCAATTGAAACTCAAACAACAAAGAGAGTAATTCTGTAATAAAAATCACAAAAGAGAAAAAAACATGTTTAAGCATTATGGAGCTCCTGAAAGAAGATTGGAGTCTTTGAAAAAAAAAACAACACCAAAACCAAAAAAAATCAGCTTTGTCATAGTTCTTGATGTTCTCAGCATCTCCCCTGAAAGACTCAAGGTAGCTAGAAACTTATGGAAAAATCCAAAGCAGACATACTGAAGAAAAACCCATTATTTGGAGTGGCAAAAGCAATACATCTGCATGAATGTTCAAGGCTCAAAGTGCTGTGTAGGAAGAACATCATAATCACAGAGACCATGTGGCAAAGCAGGGTTTGAGAGGTGGCCAAAGAATTAGGATAAAATTGGAGACCAGCCATTTTACCACTCCATAAACCCTTGGCAAAGGATAGGAAGTAACTTCACTTGAAGAAAGAAAAATTTTTACTAAATGACCTTGCATCAATCTTCTATCTTGCCAGATTGCAATTACTACTCTTCAGAGAAGAAATGCAACACTGCTGGGAAGCAGCAGCAGCACAGCATTTCACACAGAACTGAAACAGGGCAGCAAGAAGTTTGATAACAAGACCCATAAGAAATTCCTCAAGCTATTTGTTTCATTCCTTTATCACAGAAGATGCATTTGAACATGGCTGTTCTGGAAAAAAATATTCAGGCTCTATCTGGGCTCTCATCCTCTATGCTGGGCATTGGTTATTTGCCCTCACACCCTGGCATAAAGAAAAATGTTAGAATAAAATAATGCAAAAGTTGACAGGCCTACAATAAGTGAAACAACTTGCAACAAAGTGTGTTCTGAACTAAGTCACAGCATCCTACAGATTTTCTGAGAAGTTCTGAGAAGTATGGTTGTACGGCTGCATTATTCGCATGGCCTGAACAGGAAATAGAAGAAACAGATGTAAATATTTTGAATCACAGGGAGTAAAACAGTCACTTTCCATCCCTAAAATGTAAAAAAATAGTATCTTCTCTAAAGGTTCACACTAAAAAATTCCCTACATTTAATTTTTTTTTTTTTTTTTGGCACTGAAACTAGCAGTATCTGGTTTTACTGACACACTTGCTCCAAAGCACTGGGGTCGAACAGAAGGCATCTGGGAACAAAATTCAAATACTGTTAAGGTATTTCCTGTCTAACACAGGCTCATGGTTTTGATTTGGACTTGCTTTCTGGTTTTTGTGACTTACACATAGATGAAGGCTTCTGCAGCCGACTGGTTTGTTTGTGGTTCTTTGTTGCAATGTTCTGTTAACCTTCCTTTATGTATTTTTAATGAATACTACAAATAAAAAATGTGTAAACTCATCCTGAGAAGAGGCTATAATGTCTTCCTGTGCTTTTGATTCACTGCCTCATTTGCAAGATTGCTGCTTATTCACAAATTAATTATGCAATGGCATCTTTAGCTAATAAAGTATAAACAAAAGACATTTAATCCAATTCATAGTTTTCTCTCAATCAAACCAAGTCTGTCAAACATAATTACATTACACATGCAAAGCAGGAATGAGCCAAACATGTGCCACACCTGCTTAGCACTTCTTCAAGCAGACGATACACCGTAGAAGAACAGTTGGCAGCACAGATGGCAAAGCAAAGAAGACGTGTGAAAAATGTAGTTGTGCAGTGTGGTTTTGTGCCTTTTATTGATGGGAAGGGTCAAACAGTGACCTCGCTTTATGTCAAACACACCTTTCTGGTACCTTCAGGCTTGACAACTCTAATTTTGGAGATACAAACCCCAGTCACCTTGTGCTTTCTAAAGGAAGAGACATTTGCAGCTCATGGGGAGTCACTGATGGTTTCCAAACCTAGCCACAAGCTCTGGGGACATGTGTGCTATCATTTATGACCATAGAGACCACAGTGTATTTTAGGGTGGGTCTAAACAATATACACGCCCACTAACATCACTGTATATCTATATAATAAAATCTATTGGGCAATAATAAGGATAGCAATTCTGTACATTTCAGTGCCTCCAGTTCACATAAACTCAATAAGGAGCCAAGTATTTCACTTATGAGCACAAAACTGAAAGATAACCCAAGCAGTCCTAGGTATCTTTGCAATTTTGTGGATATACTTAATTGATAAAACAGACATATGATACAATATTAATGTGCATTTATTGTTATTGCTACTTTAAAACTATGTAATTATAGTAAGAGGCAGAATTTCTGAAAACTGCTTTTGCAAAATACTTCATGGTATCTCCTAGTACCACTGAAATGATCTCTACCATTTCACGTACAAAGTTAGTATCTTGCAAACACAATCAATGTATCACTCCTTATTTCTAAAGGATCGAATATCTAGCCTTTGGCTTCCTGTACACACAGGAAAGAAAAAGTCAAAAAGTTCTTATTCAAAACAGCTTACGTCTCTTATCTCAATTACTGTTATCTACATCCATGTTATAAAAGCTTGGTATGAAACCATCACTGCAGTTAGATGCTTTCACCACACATCTCTGAGGTTCTTCATAACTTTCTCCAGTTTTGCCAAGCTTTAGGGAAACATTATTCCTACCACAAAGGTTTTCTTACCTGACAGACTGAGGCAACTATTATGGAAGACCTTGGGTTACATCCAGAGCAGATACTCCCAGTGGTCTATGCTGCACCGGTTGTACTGTGCTGACTGGGGAGAGCTGGGAGAGACCACGGAAGGGAGCTGCCTCTCCATCCTTAAATGTGGTAATCCATAGAGAAATGAGAAGAGCCCAAGTTCCAATGAACAAACTTAACTTGGGGCTCTCCACTTACTTTCAGTATCCATCTGGCTGTGCCATACTGACCACGAGATATTAATAGCTGGAACATAATGTAATAGGCAAATTAGCTTATTAAGAACATTTTCTAATTGCAGTCTTAAGACTCAGTTCTAAGTCCAGTGTTGGCATCCCTGCATTGAAGCAGAATATAGCTCAAATACATGAATAATTATTCTACAGCAGAAAGAACGGCTCTGTCCTGGCTGCTATGTTTTAAGTATGTTATACGTTGGAGGAGCTCATTCTCCACTGAAGTTTTGTTCCTGTCTTCAAACTTGTTTTCTACTTACGTGACCAAAATGTTAACAAAATATTCATGCAGTATTTCCCACAGGTGTAGGTACACTAAATGGAGACTCTGCAGCATCAAGGTCTGGGAAAATGGTATTGAAAACAGCACATGTTCTAATAACCTGTGCAGCAGTCATTCACTAGAATACTAAATTTTCAAATCTATTAGTGTGCTTCCAAATTCAAAAAGTATTCTGGTAAAGAATATTCTATCTCTTTTTCTCCAAGGACACTTGACCAGAAGACTGCTAGCAAGAGCTGAGAAACTGTCATTGGAACTAAAAGAATAGCAAGAAATAAATAAATAAATCATAAGCAGTTTTTCAGGGAGTGAGTGCAAAAATATTTTCACAGGAAAATACACTGGGATTTAGCTTAACCAAAGTTTAAAGAAATTCACAAAGTTTAAATTACTGAGTGAACAACAAATGTCCTGGGAGAATTCTTATGACAGCACAAGTCAGAAAAAAAAAAAATCAGCAGAAAAGAATATGTATGTTTTTCTGATGAGAAAAATCTCCGTCCCATCAGAAGTATTAGAAATAAAAATAAAAGAAATGAACCAGCCTCTCTTATTCAGCAAGCGTATCTGTGCCAGAGCCTCAGCTCCACTGAAAGACACCAAGATGAACCAGCCAGCAAAGCTATAAAACCAAAATCCCAAATGAATAAATAAAAAAGCCATCTTCTGTTTCAGAAATCAGCAGTCCCATAACACATTGCTCTATAAATTTCTTCCCCACAGACCAGAAAGAGAATGTTCTTGACTCACAGATCTTTCTTGCTGAAATATCACCTGGGATGGATAGTACTCATTGGCAGGCTTGCACCATCTGCTTACTGAGGCTCTAGTAAAGTAAGCAGCATAACTGTTTCATGTCTGCATAGCACTGATTTAAAGGAAATTGTATCCATTTTTACTTTGTCACTCAGGGACATTTATAAAAAGCCCGATTTTACACCACATTATTGTCTCGGCTGCACACCATTTCCAAATAAAGCTTAGTGAATGTTTTCCTAAAGCTGAGAAATGCTGGTTTTCTAGTATTCATAGTTCAGTCTGAACTAGATCAGAGCCAGTGGAGTATCAATCAATAAATTTTAACTCTTCAGAGATGGCTATGGATTCACGAATTAAACTGACAGATGTTTGAAGGGTGGCCACAGGACTGCAATCTAGGCACTAAACTCTCTTGCCCTTCCTCATTCTGTTTCCAAGTACTATAGTCCTGAAGTCTTTGAGCATTTCTACAGGGTACTGTGGAGCACAGCACCAAAATAAGACTTGTTTAGAGCCAGAAGTAGCACGAGTATGGAGCATGACTACCAAGCAAGTATTTTAAATAGTCTTCCTGAGACAAGATCATTGGCATGGAGCACAGTGCTATTAGGCTGAAACAAGCTGGAGGATCTTGGTGCACCCTGCTGCAGTGAAGCAGCGTTAGTGCTAACCACCCTGGGAACACCATGGGCAACGTCCCTCAGCATTGCACTGCATCAGGCACACACAGACATTACAGGCAGCTCCACTGTGCTTTTGGTAAGGATGCAGCAAAAAGTAAAAATAGCTTTTAAAAAAATAAGCCAAATCCAGTGTCTTTTCAGCTGGCACTGTTCATATGAGACTAATATGAATCCTATATGCCATTAATACCACCTATAAACAGAAGGTAAGATTTGTTCAAGTTTTAAAGTCAGAAAAGGACCTATCTCATCTTTCAGGCCTCAGATTTTACAGAGGATTTGTTGGGGTTTTTTCTCCCCCAAGCAGATATAGATACAGATATCTATCATTAAGTAATGTGATGTTTCATCTCTTAGAGTTTTCATTAAAAAATCTGAAGTACTAAAATAATACACAATTATTCATTCCCTTACCTTTAATATCAAAATGTAAATTAAAATGCTTAATGCAGAACGCATGAGATGTGCAGTATCCAAATTTGTCATCTCTCCTAATTGTGGCAACTGTCATTACATTTAGGTTTCACTGGAAAGCTAAGTCCTGTAAGATTTTTGAACTTTCATTTAAAAGTGCTAGTTCTCAGAGAATAATATTCATACATGCTTAGGATACTCAAAAATACACAGCAAACGATATCTCCATCTTTATTTTTTCACTAAATTTTGTTATCTTCATACCCATCTAATGAGTTTTGTTTAAATGGTTGAAATTGGCTGTGAGGTTACTTTTTATTGCGCAAATGAATGTTGCAAATATTTATGTTTGATTTAATCTAAGTATACAGCCTCAGTGGCAATGTTTGCGTGCACAACCATAATCATACGCATAAATATCTGTCAGACAAGTATCTGTTTAATTTCAGGACTGATTTTTAATATTGATGGTTTTATTTGTAAACAAGATTATTGGAAAATGCCTCCTTAAAAACTGCACTATTTTACACCCAGGAAAACATTCCAGATTCGAAGAAAATAAAATTCAAAAAATGGTGGACCAGACTAATAAGCCTGAAACAAAATATGGAAATGGCTCTCCAAAGCCCTTAGTTTCTCTTCATATTTAACATTATTCTAAATATAGCCAAAACCAACATACATTAGAGCAATACAACAAGGTAACCTAAACATCCAAGTAAAGCTGAAAGTGGATTTTTGTCTGGCCCACTAAGGACTAACATCACACCTCTGCTATGGGTAGAGGTGTCAGAGTAAGCTTGTGTCCTGGGCTCAGCAGTAGCAGTCATTTTTCTCCTTGGTAGCTGGTGCAGTGCTGTGTTTTGACTTTCAGCCTGGGAACAGAGCTGATAACACTAATGTTTTGGTCTGTCCAAGGACTTTGTGAGCCTCATGCTCTGCCTGGGAGGAGGGGGAGCCGGGAGGAAGCAGAGACAGGACACCTGACCCAAACTGACCAAAGAAGTGTTCCATACCACAGCACGTCATGCCCAGGATGTAACTGAGAGTTACCCGGAAGGGCTGGTAGACTGCAGGGTTGGAGGAGTTATCGGTTGGTGCTTGGTCGGGCTGAGGGGGAGAGTTAGTGGTCAGCTAGTGCTGAGGTGTTGTATTCTCTTCCCTTGTTATTTCCTTTATCATTATTATTATTGGTGGTAGCAGTAGTGATTTGTGTTATACCTTAGTTACTAAACTGTTCTTATCTCAACCCATGGGAGTTGCATTCTTTTGATTGTCCTCTCCATCCCTCCGGGAGTAGGGGGACGGCAAGAAGGGGGGGGAGTGAGTGAACGAGCTGTCTGGCTGGGTTTAAACCATGACAGCTTGCTGTCGCTCATGTCACAGTCTTCTTTTACCCTCCCACAATCTAGGCTTTTTCACTCATTACTGAAAAGCAGGAAGTCCTCCTGCATAATGTGGCAGCTCTTCAACGATGAAAGGAAAAACTTCCATATGCTTAGGTCCTGCTGATGCTTCACTGATGGAAAACATTAAATTGTACAACTACAAACTGTTATTAAGTATTGATTTTATTCCTGTCATGAAAAGAGAGGACTGTGAATCTTGTCAAACCAGCATGAACACAGGTTAATACATGGTTATATACTGATCTATCTGTCTCTATACTAAGACTATTCATTCTTCCACTAGCAGAAAAATATCACATGATGGAAGCATATTCTGAAGATCTGTAGATAATGAATGCCTAATCTCACTCACTCTTTGGTGTGGAATTAAATTCTCAACACCTATATATCACCTTGTTTATCTTAGAGTGTGAAAATTAACACTAGGAGACACAGAGAAGCAGGCAATGCCAGGGGAGAGGAGAAAAGGATTTTGCCATTCCTGAGTCTACACAACGTTTTTCTGTGGAAGTGTTCTGTCAGTTGGGAGTTGTACACTACATTCCTAAAACAGACAGAGAGGCCTGCAAAGCTGCTCAGTTGCCTCATATGCAAAAGGAACACAGTGACAGCTGGAAAAGATGTTCAAACTCAGGATTAGGACCAGTATTTATCTTCTTGGCAAAGGTGTCTACATGAAAGACTAGAGTAATGATACCATACTCTACAAAAATAAGATCAAAAAGAATTGCATAAATACACCTATATAACATCCATCACATTAATGAGAACACAGATACAAATGCAACTTGCTGCTAAACTTGGCATCTATTGATAATGAATGAGAGTTAGACACTGCAGAGAGAAATACTGTCCTAAAGCCGATGGAAGACCATGGACCTGAAATGATCTGACACACAAAAGTTAATCTCTCCAACAAAGTTGTTTGTCTCCAACAAAATCTTTCAGGTTTGGCAGCCCACCAAAAGCAAAACTGAACACTATTATCATCTTAACAGTGGTCTTTTCAGATTGATCTCTGAAAAATCTGATTGGAAGCTGATCACACACAAACAGAGGAAAGGATTATTAGAAAAAAACTCACTCACTAAAGGTTTAGGTGAGCACTACCAGAATAGCTGAAATTGAGGAAGAAGGTAGTGATGGTTGGGCTAAATTGATGGACAAGCAATCTGAAAACAGAAGCATTAGTTTAGCATCAGATGGGGTGGAAGTAAAACATCTTTAGGTTTCAAGCACAGAATACACCAAGTTAAAGGGATATTTGCTCAGTATTTTGCTCGAGAGAATGGAAGGCTTTGTGAAGCTAATGAGAAGTTAGCACATGTTGTGAAATGTAAAAACTTTCAAAGAAGGACAAGATTTCAGCTGGTGAAAAAAGTGCCTGTGTACTGTTCAGTCATAGTGAGATGAATTTTTAGAAGTATCAAGTGATAACTTAATTCCCATTTTCAAGCTTTTGTAGCTTGGTTAATTGCAATGCTTTACTCTCTTTTCCACCTGTGATTCTGAATTGTTTTTTTCAAGGGAAGGTAAAAACCATAATTACCACAATTCCTTTTAAATTCCAAAGTTTTGTTAAGCAATTTCTCATCATACACCAGGATTGATGGCTTTATAGTTACACAACAATCAGTTATTATTGAATCGTAAAGGTAAAAATAAAAATGCCACTTTCATGTAATTGTACTCAGAGCTATTAGGAATTATCCTTTTTTATTTAATTATATTTTTCTTAAAATAGTCAGGCAAAAAAGCTCTTTAACCAAGAGCTAAGTATAGAGGATAAGTGGGTTTTGGGTTTTTTGTTAAAGTTATGAGACAAAAGACACAAGAGGTTCAGGTTGCACAAGAAGTCATAAAGAAATGGTTGTTACTGACTGCAAGCGTGAGCACAAAGTGATCAAATGTGATACAAAATGCCTGGCTCTTGCTCAGAAAACAAACCAAAGAAGTAAGATCCTACAGAGAGCAGTGTCCTCCTAAACTGGAGACAGCAGATGGTTATGAGTGTGCCTTGCGTCCCACAGATGTGTGTTGAAGTGATAATTGTGAGCCTGCCTTAAGTCCATTCTACAAAGAGATTATACCTCCACAAAAGGATGAGGCTGCTAAACACCGCCTTTTGTAAAAGAACATATTAAGTGTTTGGCATGAAGCTCTAAAAGTGCTCCAAGTTTACTGTTTCTGGTGAAAGCCAAAGGCCTTCTGCATCTGTGTCATATCCCAATGTCAGCAAATGACTGGCAATTTCTGCACTGCCTGACAAACATTTGAAAAGGCACAGTGTGAAAATGTATGCATTTCAAATGTCTCCTCCAAATTTTTATCACCAGACCTGAAAACAAAACAGCTCCAATGGCACCAACTACAGACAAATAGAACAAACCCCAGTTACACTCTCGCAGACTGGTGAGGATCGCAGCTCCTCTCCCCAGCCACAGCTCTGTGCAGCTGCTTGTTGTCAGAGCGCAAAGTACGAGCCTTGGCATTTCTCCTCTGTGCTGTACTCTGGATGGCTGCTCAGCACATTGAGGTAATTGACTCATCTTGGCTCAGTCATCACCTCAATCAGCTGGACCATCTCATTTTCCCCACAGCCAAGGAATCCTGCCGATTTTAATATTAGGGCAGCAGCCAAACTGTTTTCAGAGGGAAGCTTATTGCAGAATATCCCTCTGTATCCCTGGGAATTAGCTGAAAGCTTAAATGTTTCTTTTGAAAGAAAATACTTTTTCCAAGGAGGGAAGAAAGATTACTTTCTACTGGCTTTCTGAAAAAATCTCAGAACAAAAAGCCAAGTCCCCAAACAACACTGGGAAAAAGTGAAAGGAAAAAACACTCTGGGCTAAACATGAGCCTCACACTTGCTGAATTCACAATAAAAATATTTGTTCATTGGATTTGAAATCCACTGCAGGTTACTTTCATCTCACCACAAGAATTAAAAAATGGAACTCTCTGGTTTAGACATTTACAGATTTTGAGGTACTGGGATTCAAAGAATCCGTGTCAATAAAAGCCTTTGCCTTGCCTCTCTGGAAAAGCAACACTGTTCCTTCTCTCCTCACCCCACCCCCAAAACAACCTTAGTTTTAAATGCAGCAAACCCTAATCAAACCTTTACAAAAACTGAAGTGACCACATATTTTCTATGAACTTCACAGTTACCTCAGTTATAACTGTATTTGGGGGCTGTGGGGAACACTGGATTTTCATTTTGCTCCATAAATAAAAGCGAAATTCAGCAAAACCAACCAACCTAATTTTAGGAAATTATATTGATGCTAAACCATAAATTTAGCTCAACCTGTCACAAACTTCAGGGAATTTGAGGGGCTAACATTAACGCGCTCCTTCAGTTTTCAAGCAATTCCTGCCCTTTCCTTAGCCCTTCTGTGTGCGATATTGACAGCAATTAAGGCAAGACAGAGGAGAAGGGAGGGAGCAGCAATATGTTCTCCGTGAGCTGAAGGCAGAGAAGCAGCAGGGACACCATTGTATGGTTGAACCACTTGGTTCAAGCAACTTCTGCCAGAGGCTGAACTTCCAGGAGCAGGGAGAGCTCTTTCCTCAAAGCAAGGCAGAAGTCTGCACTGTGCTTTTCATTTCTCTGTCTGGAACTCATACCCACAACATATTTCCTTCTTGAGCAGTCTGAGCATGTGCTTTCTCCTCTCAGAGCTCCTTGGCCAAGCCCCCGTTATGCTTCAGCATATCTTATCTTCCAACAACCTGTTTTCTTTGTTATGCACAGACTAAACTCCAAACAGTTAGGTAGGCACATCCAAGCTTCTCCTTGCCTGTGTAGGAGAGTCTCCCAGCCCCTCTCTCTGGCCCTGGTCTGGTATGGAAGAAGCGCAGAGCCTGACAAACTGACATCCTGTCACAGTGTTTGATGCCAAAACATTTCAGTCAAGCTCTGGTATTTGCTCTAACATTGGCATATATAATTACAGCTTAGAGAAGAAAAACAGCTTTTCAGCTGGTGTGTTACAGAAAGGAAAACAGTATTTTCCTCCAGAGCATCAAGCCTGGAGAATGTTATCTGCCCCCCACTGCTGCTGGCTTTTATTTTGGGGGAAAAAAAAGAAAAAAGAGAGGGGATCTGCTGATGCTTTTGTAGGCTGTGGTGCTCCTCACGAGCCATTACCCACACAGGCTCTGGCCCCTCCATCACTACTTCCACTGCCCTCCACGTAAACACAGCACATTTTCTGTACCTCCCAGTTTACTCCTGGGAAATTAAACTAAACTAAACATTGGCTCCTGGATGCAACTGGTGGTGGTGGTGGTGATGGTAATAGTATAGTTCTTGCCCCTTTCCATTCACCCCTTTGACATTTGTTTTCAGCTTGCAAAAAACCCTGCTCTCTGTGCTTATCCTTCACAAAACTTTTACTTTCTAACTCAAGTCCAACTGAAGTGGAAGCACGGAGATAAATGAATTCAGACTTTTATTTTTGAAAATGTCTTTTTCACTATGTCTTTTTTTCTCTCTGCTTTCCCATCTTTGCAATAACTCATTTGCAGCTTTTTCTTTCCAGTCTTCCTCTCTTATACAATCTTGTAAGATGAAGATAATCCCCATAAACATATATATTACACCGGAAAAATTCAGCTTCTGAAAATATTTTGTGGTATGTCAAATTTATTACTGGTTCTGGAGGGCCTAATTTCTTATTGCAACATACAGAATTTCTCCTTGTAAGTCACCTACGCAATGCGAGATGCACATACAGCTTTATCAGGAAAAATTTCTTCAGTTACGGGAGTAAAGTTCTGGAACCGAGCATGCAAAGTGGCCACTAAGAGATACCAAGAGCTTGCAAGAGGATTATCAGTGATACCAAGCAATATCATTGTTCTGAAACACAGAGAATTTTCCTGTGGGGCATCTCACACTTTATCACAGAAAAAGCTCACTAAATGATGATTACTTTCACTTCAGTTCTGCTAGGAAATCTAACTGAGCAGAGGCCTGGGAGGAGAAGACTGGAACACTTCCAGAGGGGTCTCTGATGGAAATACACTCCACATGTAAAAAACATCTTGTGGGAATGTGTAGATTTCAATGGATTTTTGAATGGTTTCTCCTGTGAATTTGCCCAGTTCCTATCTGAAGAACTGCCAGCCTGTGTTGTTTAAGCCCAACAACTGCCTACCTGGTGGCCTTCCAGAGTCAAGCTCCTGACCAGCCCGCGTGTTGTATGTGGGGGTCAAACACTAGTACTCCTTACCCACAAGGCAACAGAGGCATTGCTCCACCTTTGAACCCATAAGTTTAAACACTAAGACATTTCTTGCCCTGCTCAAGGCAGCTGGTATGTAACTGTGCAAAGATGAGTACATGTTACACAGCAAAGGACTGCAGCATAAAGTTATGCTGGTGCTTATGCTACAAGAGGTGCAACCACAAATGTCCATTAACAGCTAGCCACAACTACCTATGCGTTACAGCTTACACATATATATACATGCGAATTCTTGCTCCAAATATATGCCAATGTGTACACCCCTGTACATGTGTGCATGTAAGTTTAGAAAAGACATCTCATCCTCTCTTGCATAAGAGGAGGTATTTTTGGTGCAACCTTCTGAAAGCTAAGTGAAGGGTGAAAAGCAAAGCAGCTACAGAAGTTGGCATTATTTCCACTTAATCAGTACAAAATCATTATAGCTTTGCTATGAAAATGAAACAACCCTAGTCATACAAGATACATCATGACACAGAAAAATGAGAAAACACTGTGAGCTCTGCACAGCGAGATTTGTAAGCCTGCCAGCAGAATCACAAACTCACACAGCTCTAATTTGTCTGGGAAAAAGGGGTGTTTAATTGCTGTGCATAATAAACACACAAACGTCAGAGAGCAGCCATGGATAACATGCACAAGTAGATTCCAGCTGTAATGCTAAGGATACATAAAAGTGATTTATTTTGTATCTTGATCCTGAGTCAAATAAATCACATTAAAATAAAATGACCAAATTTCCCTAAGTGCTCAGCACTGAGCAGCTCTTGCTGGCCTTGCTACTGAGCTCTTTTGGAAATGCATTGATTTCATTTAGGTATCTGCAGGGTACAGTGCCATGCAGCATTACCTGAGCTACCCTGGACTTCACAAGCAACCGCTTTTTAGCTTGTTCAATTAGCTCATACAAAACTGAGCACTAATGTAGTTCTGGTGCTTCTAGTGCCTGAATCAGTTTATCAAGAGCTCACTCTGCTCAATCTTATCTCTACTTCATGTGCAAATCCCCTAAGCATCAACTGATTGCTTTCAAAAGCCTGTCCAGTTTGTGCTGCCTAATGAGAGCCTCCAGGGGCCAAGCCCTTGGATAAATATCTAGTCAGAAACTCCTTTTTGTTCTGCTCCTAACTACAGCCAGTACAGATCATCAGATAGCCTATGGTGTACATGAATGGGCTTTTTATATAACTGTATTTATATCTTAGGGTTTCTCTCCCCCAACACCCCACCCCCCAAGAGAGCTGGGAAAAGGGAAATGAACTAATCTACTAAAAAGGATTATTGCGGGGGGGGGGGGGGGGGGGGGGGGGGATGTGTGTGTGTCACTACCTATCTGCATCTAGCCTAACACCAATACTCTTCACACTCACTTCTCAAGCTCTCAAACTCATCTTTTGTTGATAGCTGGAGAGGACGTACTAATGCAAACCACTCTCACAGGCAAGAAGTTATCTTTTGCTAAGGTATGACTCACATCACAATTTAACCCCATTGCAACAGTGAATGCTTTAGAATACACTGCACTCAGACCAAGTTACAGTCTACTTTCTATACAGTTTGGGTTTAAATTGTGTTTGTTATCATTAAACCTTGCTTTTCCGATATAAAGTTGTCTAAGATTTCATTTAAGCTTTAATTCAGAACTACTAAGTATTTCCAAAGTGCTGATACTTCTTCCTTTAATTGAATAATCACTCCATTGTTGCCTTTCCTTTTCTGCCTGTCTGGCTTCAAGAAAAAAACAAGTATTCCTTTCAGCACCGAGATTACAAATCATTATCAATGGCTTGAGCTGTAGATGACAAACCACTATTACAGACAGTTCTTCAAGGCTTCAGATACCTTGGGATTTATCACTCTTCAGAAGTCCTGCATTTGTACATGGCATTCTTGCTACCTGCAACCGCTCCTTCTACACTGCAGAGCATTTCTTACATTACAGTCAGCACAAAATTCTGTCTGCAGTTCCCCTAAAAAGCAGTGGGGCTGCCTATAAAGTTGAATATTTTGCTATTTCCCCCCTCACACACACTTATTTACAGCATAGGATTTATGTGAGAATTAAACTACTGTTTACTTGACTCAGGAAGAAAATTGCTGACTTGCAGGGTCTCCTGAAAAAGAAAGTTTATAAATTAGCCAGCTGCTGTGTGCTTGAATCAATAGCAGAGATTAGAACTTGGCTTACCTTGTTAGTCTAGTGCCCAAGATCTATCCTCATCCTCAGTGTCATTTGCGTAAATATGAATAACATGTTTAAGATTTTCCAAGTCCTTCAGAATTTACATCAATCTAACCATGAATAACACTAGAAAATCATGGTACTTTAACTGCTTTTTCATTTTGCCATTGTAGGGTCCTCAGTTTGATTAAAAACTCTTATAACATTAAGGGCATTTCTCTCCATGATCACAATAATGAAAAAAGCTTTAGCTGAACATGAAGAAGATACTGCCACAATAAATAAAGAGAATAAATAAACTCGTCCTTTGTTCTAGTGGAAGGTGCACAGTTGGAGAAAGGAGAGGCTTGGGACTTGGTATTATTTAGTGCACGGGACTGTTCAGCCATCTGTCCATGAAAAGATAGCATCCTCTCCCATTTGTGCTGGTATAATCTCTTTGCAACATCTTGCTAGATCAAGGTTGGCAATGAAAAACTGACTGAAAGAACTGGATATAAAAGTCATGTTGGAGAAAGTTATTAAGAGAAAACTGTAACAGAGAAGACAGTCACATAAGAGAATATTATGATGCTAAGTATAGAGAGACAGGTACAAATGATGCCTCCCTAATCTCTTGTATACTCAGAGAGCAAAAACATATTTATCTGACATAGTACGACCAGAAATTTTTCTCTGAACACCACAGAGAAGGTACTGCATCTCCTACCAGTTAGCCAATAGGGAAAACATTTTTAAACCCTATTTAAATGAAAACATATTTTAGAATTTGAGAAAGTTATCAAAGTATAAATAGCAAAACCTAGTAAGAAAATCTGAGTAAAGCATCTGCCAGAATCACTTGTTAAAAAGAAGTGATACTCATTAGCTTCTGTATCACAAATACAGAATAAGAGAAGGCATCAGTTTTAAACTATCTCTAAGCATACTGAAAAAAGGGAAAAAAAAAAAGCATACAATGAAATTTAATTCTATTGCTTGAACAAGTTTCCATATTTATATATACATATAAAATTTATTTTTTTATTTTTTAACCAGATTTCTTCTAAACTTAGAACCTGCATTTTCTCTGGGAATTGAAAAGAAGTTAAAGCATTAGGGTTCAGGCATTCAAAGCGTGAAGTCTGTTTATGCTTATAACCAATGATTCAACTACAACCTTGTATCTTCCTGCAACTATTTATATGGCAAATGGATCTTTGTTATGGGATTTACATAACTGATCTGTATCTAAGCACTTCCTTTGTCAGAAATGGGAAACCATGCACTTCCATTTTGTAAATTAATGAGCAATCAACAGATTTAAAGCTTGTATCTCAGAATACATATGAATCACATCAGGTTGTGTGGTCAAACACATAAAGGGCTAGAAGTCTTCTAACAACTTTACAAGTCATCTTAAAGCCATTCAATTTAGATAACCTTTTCAGAATAATGGGTTCTAAAGCTGCAATTCAGCACAAATCTGGCAATTTTACTGTACAGCACATCCACATCTTAGAGAAATGATCAAGGAAAGATTAAAACACTTCACAATGGGATAGACTACTGCTTCAAATTGCAGTTTTAAGTGAAGTACTATCAAGATCATCTTGAAGAACCCTGCTTTAATATTTAGATTCTCTGGTACCCAGAATGCTTCTTTAGGTTTATCAGATTTACAATAAGAGGGAGAAGGGAGATTTACTAAATCAATAGTGCTTGCTAAACTACATTTCTCAGGCTGAGTTACAAGTACATTATGCTTTATAAGTTAAACTGGACCGTCAAGATAAATGCATAGATAATACAGAGCTATTTGTAAGTAAATGCCTCTTTATGTTTAAACAGGTTCTTATAGACCAAGAGGCTGAATCTCTTTTTCCTAACAACATTATAAATCTAAAAGCTGAAGGAATAAAATTAAAAGGAAGTGGGCCCTAGGTCTTTGTGAAGGATTGATGACTCAGGCAGTACTAAGTCTACCTGAAATTATTATTTTTCCTTTCTTTAGCTGGCTTTTGTCTAATCATCATGGGAAGCAGCAGGAAAGGAATGGAAGACAGAGACGAACGGAAAAAAGAAAAAGCAATTTTAGCTTTTTACTCCTTTTAGGAAAAAATGTCTTAGTTACCTGCATATCATGAGATGCAGATAGTACTAAGTCAGCAAATTACTTGTTCTGCTGTACTTACCATGATTCACCCTGCCATTTACAGTGAAATACCACCCTATTGTAATAGCAGAACTACTACACTTTAAGGTTGCAAAACACCAATTATCACTAGTGAGAAGGGAATATCAGATGGTAAACTACATAATAACAATCTCCTATCTCAGTCCCAAAAGTCTGTCATCCATCTCTGCCTATTAAGTGAAACAGTTCTGCATCAAGACATCGCAGGGAATCAGAAGCCCATAAACATGCCGCAGGAACACAGCAACGATATAGGGACTTCAAACCCTGCAGCCCTGAGTGCCGCTGGGCAGTTCTGCTGCAGGCTGCTCTGCCCCTCAGTTACAGGGGGAAATGCTTTTTCTTTCTTTCTTAACCTACAAAATTAATGTCTGAAGCAGCTATTTCTGTCATCTACTTGAAAATACTGTAGCAATTTGAATGGGGAAGCAAAAATAAGCATCTTAGCAGCAATAAAACATACAAAAGGCACTAAAGCTATTGCTCAGTGCAAAGCAAAACCAGTCAGAAAGACTCAATTTCAAATTCTCTTTTCAAAGATGGCAGGCTCTGCTGTTAAAGCTAATGACTCCTCTGCCATTCAAGAACATATCCACACAGCTTGTTTACAATCTCTGTATAAGATACGAAAAGATATACGTAAGCATTTGTAGTGACACACTGTTTTATGCTTGGCAAGTCAATAGTGATTCACAGTTTGCAGCATATAACTCATTAGCTGTAGGCTGGTACAGCACATCCTACATTATGAGGCATTAACAATGCAAGTTATGGAACCTGTGAAATGAAATACTACCTCGTATACAAGTCTGTCTTCCCAGCTCTGCAGCACCAGAATGAGATATTGCCACAGATACTGAGGAAAACTTACTTGGCTGCAATTGCTCAAATGACAGCTCTTCAGAAATCTTGCAGGGTAAGTTATTTAAGTTAATCAAAGCTAAATGTTTAGAGCTTAGAGCCTAAGCAAAAGGATTTTCTTACAAGGAATCCCCCATGCGACAGGTAATACTGAAATAGCCAGGTTTGTGAAGGTCTCTGTGTGCAAAGCAAACCGCGTGCTGTGTAGCTGCCAAGGTGTGACTGTGGCCCAGGAACTGCACCACTGGCTGTTAGCAGAGGGGCAGGCTGCCCCAGGGCAGACAAAGCTGGTTCCAGCCGGTCCTCAGTCAGCCTGGGGACCCCTCTGACAGAAGCAAGATAGGCCTTGGGACCCCTCTGTTTGTAGAGTCACAGAATAATTTGGATTGGAAGGTGCCTTTAAAGCTCATCTAGCCCAACCCCCCTGCAAGGAGCAGGGACATCTTCACTAGATCAGGTCACTCCGAACCACGTCCAGCCTGGCCTTGAATGTCTCCAGGGATGGTGCATCCACCACCTCGCTGGGCAAATCCTGTGCCAGTATTGTACCACCCTCACTGTAAAGAATTTTTTTTTGTCCTGTCCAGTCTGAACCTCCCCTTTTAGTTTAAACCCATTTACACCTTGTCCTGCCACAATAGGCCCTGCTGAAAAGTCTCTCCCCATCTTTCTTATTGGCTCATTTTAAGAACTGAAAGGCTGTAATAAGTTGTCCCCAGAATCTTCTCCAGGCTGCAGCTCTCTCAGCCTTTCCTCATAGTGTATCATGCCTCTTATCATTTCTGTGGCCCTCCTCTGTACCCTCTCCAACAGCTCCATGTCTTTCCTGTACTGAGGACTCCAGAGCTGGACACAGGACTGCGGGGAAGGGTCTCACTAGACCACAGCAGAGCAGAGGAGCAGAATCACCTCCCTTGACCTGCTGGCCATGCTCCTTCAGATGCAGCCCAAGATACAACTGGCCTTCTGCGCTGCAAGTGCAATGAGTGTTGATGAAAGGAGAAAACCTTGCACAGGCTCACGAGCTTTTCCACCTTATTTTCTTCCCCCATCCTGTTGAGGAAGAGGGAAAGAGAGCAGCTGGATGGGCATTAAACAGAAAACCATAGTCAACCCATCCCATCACTAATAAGCTGTACAGTTAAACAGGAATGGTAAATAAAGCACCTTTGCACTGCGCTGTCCAATTGTCGAGAAAGGAGCACAGATTAAAAAATGAGAATTCCTGACCTGTAAGAAGACAAAGTAAAAGGTAACATCTAGTGTTTCACCAAGAATACAGTGAAAAATAACAATTGGACTTGATCTTAAAGCTCTTTTCCAACCTAGTTGATTCTATGATTCTAAGAAAAAGTGCAACAGAAATGCCTGACATTTCCAAAACGTGACCTTCCTGCCTCTGTAACACCTCCCAGGAAATGATCAGTTTCAGAGCTCCAGAAGGTACTGCCACTTAATGGAAAGTCAGTGGAAGCTGTTGTTAGGCCTTGCAGGAGGAGTACCGATTGCACATGGAATATATGGAATATATGGAATAGGCACAGACAGAAAAAAACACCGTGAGAAATTATTGTTTATTACTTTATTCTAAATTGTCATCTTCACAGTAATAATTTTCTATATACCCTGGAATCCAACAGCAGCATTTTCTCTGGTGTTTTAGAGTTCTGGTTTACTGGAGTGGCCTAGCAGAAAAGGAAAAAAAGAAAATGAGGAAAAAGGAAAAAAAAAGCCATCTCTGAGATTTGCATAGAAAGCAGAGCAGGAGACACTTTCTCGTATTGCTCCTGCCCCAGCCATCAGAACTATACCATGCACACTTAACATCTTGTAATAAAAATATCTTGACTGAGGAAACTACCTGCAGAAGCTAGTTTTGAGGTTGGAAATATTATCACAGGAGGTACATGGAGAGCACCAGCTGTGAACTAGAAAAGTGAGAAACACAAGACTCTGCCCTGAAAATTTCTTTTCTTGTGTTTATCAAGACTGCCTGACCTCAGTCTTTAATACAAATACTCTTGGTCCCTAAGCAAATAAAATACCAACATAAGTGCATCCTCAGACTTCCACAGGAAGTGAATCTTGACCATACACAGGACATCACTAGCTATTTACATCCTCACATGCCTCGTGCTGGGCACAGAGAATGATGGCATGGAATAAAGGGCCTGAATACTCCCACCACAGCATACAACTTGGTGGTGTGCATGACTGTAACAGGAGCTGCAAAACCCCCCATCCAGTTCTGCTGCTGGACACATTTGATGTAAGGGATGTTATTTCCATAAAACAGCCTGCCATACAGCAGCCTGGGAAGAAGATTGGACGCTTTGTTCAACAGCTGCCCACCAGCACGCAGCAATCTTCCACAAGGCATTTAGAAACTATGGCTGTAGATCATATAAAGAAGCCAACTAACTAGATAGAGAAGCCTATCTCTAGTGGAGATAAGCAATCCAGGACAAAAAGGATAATCAACTAAATTCATGTTCTGACTTAAAGAGGTACCAAATTGAAAATCTACTCAAGATCACTGTAAATGGTTGGCTGTAATTGAGAATGGAATTTAGCTGTTATATCCAAATGAAAAAGAAGAAACAAAACAAAAACTTTAAGGGAGCAGTTTGGTGTTGTAGACAAATTATCACTATCTGGTCCAGAGAGGGGCTAGAGATCGGCTTAAAACCATACATGGTTTAGGCTTTGCATGTCCCTTCCCCACTTCCCCTCCAACAGAATGGAAGTGCTAAAATATACATACTCCAGACTGTACAGTCTAAAATATTGTCTCTCCTCTAAATTGATGTTTTATCCCAACATCAGCTGAATTGCAGGCCCCAGAGTTGTGTATGTAGATCTGACTGTCCAATTCTAAGTGCAAATGTGATACAAATGTTCCAACTTGTGTTGGAACAGAATGGCCATATGCAGTAGTTCTGAAATACATTTTATGCCTATGAGAAGACAAATCTTTCACTTTTAATACCTCTTTCTGCCCCATCAATTGATCTCCCATTAAGAAAGTATTAATTCCTTACTGGAACAAGTGCATAGATTACACTGAGTGGTGTTTTTTATTTTATTGCTTGGGGTATATATGAACATCCCAAAAGACAAAGTTTCCATCCAGTGCCCGTAAGAACAGATTTGTTTTATTTTGTCATTTTGGACAATTCGTCGGGAAATTGAGCTTTTTTTCCTACTATTTTTGTTTCACTTATTGCACTTGCTATAACCATCAATGAATATAAAACCTTTCTGCATCCCCCCCCCAAACTGTATTTAGATCTCAGTCTGTTTTAATAAAGGCATTTTCACCTAGTATGTAACTCCCTCAGTAACAGTTCTAGTTAGAAAGAGAGGAGATGAGTCGGTCCCTTCATACAAGGCTACCTTCATAATGATCTGTGGAGATGTCGCTTTTCATCTACTGCCCTTTGATAAGAGAGCAGAGATTTCCTACTCAGTTGATTAAAACTGAGTGACTGCATAATCTTGTAATAATCTCATCTATTACTCAAGCAAAATGGTTACCTACTGCATCATAGTGACTAATAAGAAAAAAGGGCTCCTTTCTGTGTCAGGGCTTTGTAAATTGCCTGCTTTACCATATTTAGTTCATGGTTAAGTTACACAGGAAGATGTCTCTGCCTTCCTGTTTTTCCCTGTGGTAACGCCGCCACCAGCTGTAAACATTTTATGCTGTCTACAGCTGGCGGCACAATTTGATAAAGATGACTTAAGATCACTATAATACTTCACGACAGCTATGGGCAGCCCATCTTATACTGCATTATTTCCAGAAGCCTACTTAAAAAAAAAAAAAAAATCTAAAAAGCACCACTAGCATTTTCTAAAATCACCATTATCATCATTTTCTTGCGATCAAGTTCTCTCATAGAAGTCACTGGAAAATTGTATAGCGCATAATACAAGGCAAAAAAGCTAAGTCGTGGGGATTCGGCCACTACACAGCAATACAATCCTCCTCCATGACCAGGATGGTATCTGGATCTCCTGTCGGTATCTAGACCATGTTGGCCTGTTTAGTTGCTCCTGCTTACAAACTAAATATGCATTTTGTTTTGCTGGAAACTCTTTCCATTTCCAGACTCAAAGACAGGAGAGGTACCACACATTTCCTTTCCTTTGCTCTCCTTTCCTCTTTCATCCAGATAAATGAAATCTACCTTTTGGCTTTCCTGCCCTAAATTGTTCACCTGTAGTCCTTGTCTATTTTTGTAACATGCTGTACCCTAGGTATAACAGCTAGGGTATACGCACCCACAAAGACCTGACCTGCTTATCTGCAGCCTGTTATGAAGTTCATCCTGGGGTGGACTCTATGCCCCTGAAATTTCTCTCTACCTATGGCTGGAGCTAGTACAAAATTTACCTGCTGACAAGACAGAATTGCAATCTTTCCCTCTGCAAAACCTTTTAATTAATTATTATCACACCTACTGTCCCAGATCAAACGAGACATCACTTATATGCAAGCATTTCAGCTAGGAATTGAAAATTGAAATTGTTCTGAAATTTAATTTGCGTTGCAAGGTATTAGCAACATCATGTTTGTAGCACAGAAACATTAAAAAAAATTGAGAACCTTGGTAAGCACCCTGGAATCAGATCAAAATTATCTATTTAGTACTTGAGAGGATTAGGTTTTTTGCTTAGATCAACCATCACAAAACACAAACAAGGACTTCCTTCATTGCATTCCCTCACTTGTCATCCAATTTTGAAACGCCCAAAAAAGTAAAGATTTACAGATTTGCTACACAAAACGTGCAATTCCATTTCACTAATAATGTTCACCTAAAAGTACTATTGTATTACTGGCATATGGGTGCCCACGCAAAGGATACTGTTGTGTATCAACTTATATGGAGGGTTTTATTGCCTAAATGTGCCCAAGGTTACTCATGTTTAACATGTTGATAGCTTTTACGAAGCTTTGAAGGTGAAAATTAATCATGTCATAGTGTTATTATTCATGCTATATGTAGAGTTTCTAGCAACATAAAAAGTGTAGTTTCAAACCAGAGTCTCTGTAAGACTAACAGAAATCAGGTCAATCCTCAGCTTCCATTTTCTGTCACCCTAAGATATCATAATAGCTGGAGAAGGAGAAAGTGTGGCCTTGTCCCATTCAGCTCAGTTTTCCCCCTTATGTTCTGCAGGCAGCTAGATAGGACTTTAGTGATAACAAATTACTTGTTATATGAAGTGTAAGAATATTTGAGCTCTCTATACAGAGCCCAAAATATTTCTATACTGCTCCTCATGTATTATTGGAGTTGCCTGCATAGCAAAAAGTCTTTCCTTAAAGTCCACAGCCAAAAAGTGATGCTCTTCAAAAGAAGATGAATTCAGCTGTATGTATCTGGCTGTTACAGTGCAATTCAGACGTACATTTCTGATTCTTACTGCAGAATTACCTAACACAGGTGCTGAGATGGCGGTTTTACTTTCTGTTAAACTATGGGCCTCCTCAAAAAGGAAAAAAATTATAATTCCTGATTAAGTTGAAATTGCTAAAGAGTTTTTAACTGCCCAGTTAATAGAAGCAGAAATAAATCTGTAAAAGAATGGCTATAAAACTCCAGTGTGCATCTAATAGAAGGCTGCTTACCTCGTTAATCTATGGTCTTTTCCTACAGTGGCCTAAGGTGCCTTTCCAAAGGGCAGAAGAATGATATTCCAAAACAAAGGGTTGTGGTGTTCTTTTTTTTTTTTTTTAACTAAAATTAGTATTTTTATTACCAGGCTTTTTGCTGCCAGTTCAGGTGTTGCCTTTATCACTTGATTTAAAATAAAAGAATAAGTTGACATCTTGAGGTAATGGAAGCAATTCAATGCATTATCTAGTAGCAATTTCCAAAAGCTGGACTGTTTCACAGCAGGAATGCCTGAGATGCACCTGGAAAGGTTAGATCTAATACAGATGAAACTGCAGGATGACTGAGCTCTCCAGACTGCAGAGGTTCTTTACAAGGTAGGCAGCTAAGCAACCCTCAAGGAAGCACTTAATGGCACAGCCTGAACTGTCCTCAGGCTAGATCTGAAGAAAGATAGAAAACCATGGTGTTTGTTTTTCAATCCCATACCTGAATCTTCTCATTAGACATGGAACTGGGACCATTTTCTCCCTGTATTTTTTAGAGCAGTTTAAAAACATGAGGGTTTGAGGTTTTTTATTCTTTACATTTTAAATGCCAAACGTTGAGTTTTGGTTTGGTTTTATTGGGGGGGGTTCTGTAGCTACTATTACAGTCTGAGACTTGTTCTTCTAGTAAACTGATTATTTTCTGGCTGCTCTATTGACAGTTGTGCAAGTAGTGCCAAAGCTTGTCAAGTTTTAGAGTCATCTTTTTGTATGCATCAGATCCAGAAATATCATTTAAACACTGAGGCTCCAAAACAATGGTATTTGTTTATTCTACAGATACTCAAAGAGCGCACTCATACTGTCAACCACTCAGAGTTGCAATGAAACTTCAACTGCTCTTGCATTCAAAACGCCCATCTGAGTGTAACATCACTACAATTTGAATGAAGGTGGTCACAAACTTAGAAATATTTTCATGCTACCAGTTTCATTAAACTGATAGTGATAGGCACTGTTTACAGGTTTAAAACATTCCACAAGCAAAAACTGGTAAGTGAACCATCCCTTTCTGCTGTGGCAGTGAAAACATTTTTTTTGTTTTAAAAAGTTCTGAAGAATTAGTTAAATAATTTAATCTCATATAGTTACTGACATCATCCTTTAATAAAATGAATCATTTCACCTCAAGCAATACTGATATTGAAGAAATATCATTAACTAAAGAAAAATTATACTCAGTATCTGGAGTCTTTAGCGATAAGAGAAGCAAGCATTTAAAACATTGACTTATAAGAAGAAAACCCTTAAAAATCTCATGGATGGTAAGCAGAGGGCTGTGCCATGCCCCCTTCTGCTGACCTTCTGCAGGCAGCAAAACTAGCTCACATCCAAAACTGTTTTCAAATGGACAGGGCTATCACACCTTATCTTCTACTACCTGATAATCCACCCATACAGTTACAAACAAAGAGGTCACCTGAAATTCCACATGCAGGGAGGTGGAAGGAAATTATACTGCTGTATTTCATCTTGCACATTATTTTACCTTTATTTTGCCTAATTTGTTTAATTTCCATCTGAATAATAGTTTCATTACTCAATCACAACTGAGATAAATTTAAAAGTGGAAGTATCATTCTGTGTCTCAAAATACATTGCCTACCTTATCTTTCAACCCAACTATTTCAAACAAATACTCTTACCCCTTTGGGGGTAGGGGAGGAATAAATAATTACAAAAACCCCCACAAATAAAATCCAAACCAAACCAAAAGCACCAAACCCAAAACTCCCATTTGCTCAGGTATCACACAAACAATGCTATTGCACAGTGCTCTCATAATATCTAAACCAAAATACCAAAGGTCTTTTTAAGGCATCTGTGGTAAAACCACAAGGATATCCTTGATAGAGAAAAGAATCAAAAGAAATCTGCTCAGTTGATGCCTCAGAGTTTACTTCTGTTTTCTTATACACCTCTTTGCAGAAGGGAATCAGCAGGGAACACGCTTCACCTTAATTAGTTCTGTTCCTAAATCTACAAAGGTGACTGGAATATTTTTCAAAGACAGCAGCTTTAAGTACATAAAGGTAGTGTATAGCTGAAAAAAAAAAACAACATGAAAGGGAAAAAAAAAATCACGAGGGATTCTGACAGACATGTATGTATTTCAAATTATTACAGAGACTCTAAATGATAGCTTGCACTAGCGTTTACTCAGCCCATTACCAGAACTGCTGCAGAGATATGATTGACCATGTAACTGATCAGAGAAATGGATCAGGAAACTGAATGCAAAAGGAGGCCATAGTATTTACTCTGGCTGTTGCACAGGAGCATTTTCATGATGATATTATGACTTCATTGACAGATCTGTAATTACCTTCTGAAAGGTGTCAGGTAATTAATGAATCAAAGGGCAGAGACATTGCTGAAAGCATCTTGGAAAACCCAGCTAAGACTCAGGTAACTAGGTCATGCAAGCTATATGGGTTGTACTCTCCACAGTATTAAACACTTGAGGACTAATACTGCAAAATTTTAGCTAATTAACATTTTCCTACACTGATGGAACCGATCAAACTTTATTATTAGAGAAAAAATGTCTAATATTAAAGACAAACAAAAACCTCCACTCAACCCAATGGTAGCAAAAAGTAGAAGTAAGTTCTCTGTGAAGTGTCAGTTGACATTCTCTTAGATAAATAATCTCGCTCCAAACTGGAAAACACAGAAGCGCACCCCTTTGCCTCTTTCTTCCTCCTGGGAGCCATGATGACCACTGAGCTCAAGAAAAATCTTCCAACTTAGAATACAGGTGCTGCGACATGCTACTCTATTTTCCCCTCCTTTTGCCCTCAAATCTGGTAAAACAATTAAAATAAAAAGCTCTCAGTCTTCTATAAAGCATGTCAGCCACAGGGCCAACAGGTAGCAGTGGGAAACAAAGACCACTGCACTTAACTAAAATGAAAATATTTTGTTTGCTGCATAACCAATCATTACGTTATAAGCATGAATTTTGTTAAATATAGCTGTGTTCACACACACATGCAAACCCAAAAACACCCACATCTACTTTGACACAGAATAACGAAAAAATGGCATTCATTATTCATTCATGGAAGTTCTGTGGTTTTTCAGCATCTGGTTTTGATGAAAATCTCTCTCCAATCTTCTCTCAAAGGGATTTCCTACTAAGAGGTCCACTGACAAGCAATCTGCATGAAGCTGCCTGTAAATGCATTACTGAGACAAAATTTCAAGTGATGGGTTACATTTTAATTTGCAGTCTTCTATGGTAATTTTATATTAATTAAATGCATCATATTAATTAAGTAAAAATTAAATTATCTCTTAGAAGGAAAAGTTAAAGTCAATTACTTTGTGGCATGTTTCATAAAATACATCAAGAAACTGGACTGAATTTTACCCATATTACATCATATTATAGTAAAGATGAAGACAAATCTGGTAAGAAGCAGGATTTTTTAATCATAGAAGGCATGATAAAGTTAATGTGATAGAAAGATTTAGAACTTAATTCATGGTTGACACAAACATGGTTATCTGATCATTAAAATACCAGTAAGAAACTTGTTAAATTAAGTAGGCTTAGATAAAGGGTCAGGAATATTTAATCCAAAGACTCACTGCATTCTTACAAGACCTCATAGCTGCCTTCCAGTATTTGAAGGATGCCTCAGAGGGACTCTTCATCAGGGACTGCAGTGATAGGTCAAGGGGTAATGGGTTCAGACTTAAACAGGAGAGATTCAGGTTAGATATAAGGAAAAAATTCTTCACTATAAGGGTGGTGAGGCACTGGAATGGGTTGCCCAAGGAAGTTATGAATGCTCCATTGCTGTCAGTGTTCAAGGCCAGACTGGACACAGCCTTGGGTGTTCCAGGACTGAATAGGGATTTCCACTGACAGCCACTGTAACATACACTCTTTGGTTTCAATGCTCATTGTTCAGCACATATAAACTCTGGTCATTGCTACATCTTGTCCGATGTTGGCATCAGTACACTTTCAGCTCATTTAACCTAAATAAATACTGTTCCAAAAAGAAAATGTCATAATGCAGTGATCTCATTTTAAGTATGATTTTTGATTCAGGAGTTTCAGGACTCTTGTGTCTTCAATTTCTGAATTTCTTACAGGTTTAAGGCTCAAATTTCAACTTCTTCCTTGGAGCTGACATCATGATATTCCCAGTGCATATCTTGAAATTTCTTTGAAAGATGAGAAAGAGTTTCCTAGATCCACTTCTCTCTTTGAAGTGGAGTATATCAGGAGCAATTCTGCTGAAGTGAATGGAGCTATAGTGGCAAACTGCAATGGATATCACAGAGGATGGCAGAATGAATAACTGACTTCACCTTAAGAACAAGCAACGGAATCCAGCCTGAACCAAGAGCATTTTCCAATGCAATGGTAAAGATTCATTATAAAAGGTTAGGCCACAAACATTTTGGAGTGTATTCAACGTATGTGTACCATCTCATTTATTGCCTAATCTTTAAATTATCAAGTTCTGCAAGTTATTTAAAACAATAGTGAATCGCACAGAACTGAAAATCACAGTATTAAGATGTCCGACTTATTTCAACAAGATCTAAAATATATTAGGACTTGCTAAAGACCATAATGAATCACATGATGGAAAAGGAGAGGGCACAGGACCCACCCAGCATTTTACACATGCTACCTTACATCTATACCTTGCTACAATGGTGATAAACAGCATCACCATCAAGTCATGAGAGCCATTATTAAACTACACATATCAGATATTAAATTCTGGAGTTTCTTTGGCCAATGGCACAGAAAAAGAACTGACCCTCCCAGCATAGTGCGCTCAAGGCCCAGGTATGAATACAAGAATTATTCACACCCAGTGCTTCAGAGGAAGAAGAGCCAAAGCAGGACCTAGATCCTTGTCACAGCTCAAACCCCGACCCATTCTGCTGGCTAGATGGACAGTTTGTTTAAATGTAGATTAGTTATATTACAATTTTTATTCCTCTTCTAGCAAATGCGTAGGCATTTGCCCTATGTGACCAGAGGAAGATGAGACTATCCTATTGCAAACTAATCTGGTGCTGCATACACACTTCTGCAGAGGAAAATGAATCACTGAAGTGTGACTTCTATGTAATATAAATGTGCTGCTCCCCTTAAAGAACAGAAGTACAAACACTTCACACTCTGGGTGATCAAATACCCTTGAAAAAGAAAACTGCAGCAGAGGATATCCAACATAACCAAGTATACTGAATGTTAAGTGTTGTTCCATCTAAGTACAGGTAAAACAACAGTTGCTTGGCAGTGAAAACTTCATTTTAAAAAGGAAACCAAGCTATCTGCTGCAATTTTTAAGAATATATTACCTCACCTTTTATGACACAGGATTTCTCAGAAGCTCAGACATTAGTGGCACTGATATATTTCCTGACCATTACAGATACATTTTCTATTTTGCCAGTGTAAAACTGATTACAAATGATGGGCCTCTGACATCTATATATCTGTTAAAAAGAAAACCAGGCAGCCCCTCATACATGCATTGCAAATGTTGCTATTATAATTCCCTACACATTAATACAGACAAGGATACACATGAAGTTAACAATAATAAATGTGTGTGTATATATATATGTAAAATCCCTGTGAATACAGCAAACATTACTGACAAATCACATTTCTCCTAGAATGCCAAAAGGCTTCTAATCAATATTCATAAAAATGTCTCCTTTTCCTCTTTAAAATACACCTTTTTGAATCATAGAATGGTTACAGTTGGAAAGTTTCTCATCCAGCCACAGACACTACAAATCATTTCAGTCTTCCACCAGTCAGACAAATGGCAAACTTAAATTACTTTGTTCTTCATCTTCCCACCTTCCCACCCATCTACTTCATTTTGGTTTTCCTTTGTGCGTTACAAAAAAAACAAACAACAAAACCCAACCAAACAAACAAAAAACCCAAACAACAAAAAAAAAACCAAACCCAAAACCCTACAACCCATTTTTACTGAGCTTCCATCCAAATTGAAGATAAGCGTTTCTGGGGGCTGACTCTTCACTTAAGCTCGTGATAAGCTGAAAAATGCAATTGGAATGCAAGTCTGGAAACAACAGAGATGATGATCAGAGGATTAAGAAACTAAACTCTCCCAGTTTATCTAGATGACAGTTGAGGGTTGAGCTTATTACAGTCTGCAATTTTAGGTGGAAGATATTTACATTAGAAGCTCTTACTCTAGCACAGAGGGCACAATGAGGTACATTGTTCACAAATTAAAACAGGACAAATTCAGAACAGCAAAAGGACATGTATTTTTAACCTACCAAGCAACCAACAACCAGCACAGACTATTTAAGTACATGGAAGTTTTCCTATCATTTGATGTTCTAAAATCAGCTCTCAATATGTTTCTAGAAAATGCACCATCACTTCATGCAAAGCTACAGACTTGCCTCAGCAATAACTGGCTTGGCCTCTGTGACCAAGCCACAGCAGAACTCCAACTAGAGGTTCACAATGGTTAATGCTGGTCTTAAATTTATTATTCCAAGGTTTCACATGAGTATATGGAAGCTTAATTAAACAGCATCTGAAACACTCCAAGACCCTATGAAGGCAAAATTTATTTCATTTTATCCTAAGCCTATTTTTTTCCGTATTTTATCATACTGAACATCAGACTCAAGTTTACAGTATGATAAGTTCTGAGCAGGGGTCACCAGAAAGCTCATAGCAGAAATTACGCTAACTTTCCAGTATCATAAGAATCTAAATGATAATGTTATTTAAATGAGAAGCAAGCTTCAAATCACAAGCAATATTCAAAATTGAACTAACCCCCAAAAAATTTATAGAAAAAAAAAACATTAAAATTTTGTAAGTCCAGAAATATTTTGGTATTTCCTGAATCCTGCAAGGTGAGTAACTCTTAAAATAGACTCAATGGCTAAAAGGCTAAGGTGTTTAGGATCAGCTGTAAGCATAGAAAGAAACAACTTTGTAACTGTCAGCTTGAGGTCAAAGCATTTTGATTAAAGATTGCAATTATTATTTCCTCTTATCCTGCAAACAACAGAATTTACCAGAGCACTTTGTCGTCAACAAATGTACTGCAAACAATAGGAAATATATCTATCTATCCATCACTGATAAACAGATGTGGTAGAGATATATTTTGTCTCACTTGTAATTACAATGCCCAGAACATCCTCCCTACTCACACATGCCATTATTCCATTTGCCTCACTGAATTCTGTGCTTTGCTTGAAAATTAAATAAGGTCTTGAATTTGAAACCAGGACAATATTGAATCCCAAATCTATCAAAAAGTGCTGTCTCCTTAACTGAGCAAAAATTTCCATTTTCCCCCTCAAACTATTAAGATACAATCACAGTGGGGGGAAAAAAAAAAAAAAGCAGAGCTGAGCTTTAGAATATATCTCTTTGCTGAATAAGTGACAAAAAGTTAAAAGCAGTAATTTAGGAAACTTAAATGTGACAGTGTGTGATAGATGTGAGTTGGCAAGGCAAGAAAATGAGAAACATTAAAATCATATATTAGAATAGATCAAGCTCTACATACCAGTTTATGTCAGCAAATTTCTTTTGATATGTCAAGTCCCTATAAGGCTAGAATTCAAATATACTTTGAAGATGTATTTTAAAAAGAATATCTTTACGTTTATAAACTTAATAAGGTCATGTGTGTACAAAAAACAAAGAAAAATTATATTGAACGCAATATTGCTAAGTTCACTGCAAGGTTTCCCACTGTGCGGCCTTTCTAATGTTTTTCATGTTCTTCAGAACATTGCAGATTCTTTTACCAATAGAGTCTTGTTTTCTCAGGTCCTAAGCCGATGACGTAAAAGGACATACGGGATTTTATCCCCTCTATAGCCTATCAAAAATTATACCAAGTCAGTGAATTGCAGCTTAGTCAAAGGACATCAGCAAATTGAATTCAGGCATCTCACAGGATGTTGTCAAAGGATTTGTCACTACTAGCAGGGGAACAAAAGCCATGTTCCAGTCAACACTGAGCCAGGCATTCCCAGGGAAACTGAATCCCTCTCTCTAGGTAGAATCCATAATATCACTGAACAGAAGGTTATGCGGTTATAAATAAATAGATTTGTACATTGAATCCCTGCCACCACTCCATTTTAAATACCACAGTGTGGACTAGCAATCAGATGTAATAGCAATAATTCTGCATCTGAGATGCTGTCATTAAAATCATAAAAAGGACTGTTTGCATATTTTCATACGGCAACATCACTATGGGGGCTGCCATCTTGGCACTAGTCAAGCAGACAAAATGAGTGATGTCTTGTGATCAGGAACTTGGTCATCCCAGATCCAAAAAAGAAAAGAAGGGTAAAGTGTTGCCGGTTATGCTGAGGCCAGCTTCTCCACCACCATCAGGTTAGAGACACAATACTACTGTGTTCAGCCAGAAAGAGATTCCTCTACCAGTAAGGACTGTCTCCAGAATTTGAGTCTACTCAGTACAAATACTATTTATGCTATCTCTGGTGCCTATCATTGCTATTTTAAAGTACATCCAAGAAGTACGGCAAGATGTGGACAAACAAGCAAGTAAGAGACACTGAGGTGAGATGATGATTCCCCTAACATGCCACAGGAGGTTGGCAGCTGGATCAGAACTCATTTATCGATCCTTAATGAGGTGTTGTGCTTTGGATCATCCTGGGGGGTATCTGGTATCCCAGGAAACATTAAGACACTTCATCCAGTTCTAGTGTGGTGCATATTAGATAGGAGGGGTGCAGGTGCTCCTGAATGGAGAGCTGTGCCTCTGTGCCACACAATGGCATGGGCAGTATTTTTAACACAATGGTTCCATCTTTTAACTATGGAACACAATCAGGCATGACTGCTGTGAATGTTTGCATTCACAGAGAGATCATCAGATTTTCACTATTCTTTTTCCCTTTAAATGAACAGTTTAATATGCGTGTTTGCGCTATGCATTCTAGAGGATAAATAAACCTCCTGCTGGTACACAAGCAGGTTTGTAGTTTACATGTACACGCAGAAAATAAGTGATCATGTGAAATGGCTATCTTCTTCCTAATTGCAAATGGATCTACATAAAGCCATTTGAAAGACTGACGTTTGACAGTGTTAGAGAAACGCACAAATGCTTAAATGATTTTGAATCAAAGGTGAGCCAAAGGTAAATAGCATCTAGAATGACAGGGTGGACCATATACTCCCTCAGCAGCCACCCAGACCCAGCTGCATCTCCAAAACCATCAACACAAGTGCCTGTGGACTCTGCCAGGAAGCCAGATGCCATTTTCTGGAAAACTGTGTTTTGCAGCTTGGCATCTGGCAATTGTGATGACCAGCCAGTAACTATGAAGGGAGGAAAATATATTTTCTTCATAAATGGTACTTCAGTGAATAACAGGCAACTGATTCCCCCCCCCCCTTTAAAAATGCCACTCTAAAGACAGAAGCATAAAAAGGCAGGAGCAAAAAAACAACCCACAGAGCCCTTATTAACACACACACAAAGAAATATTTCTCTGCACTAAGGACATGATAAACAAAAGCTTTCATTTATGAGCTCATAAATGATACATTTTTAGGAGGGCTTTACTCAAGCATCTGTAGAATTTGTTCAGTTCTTTGTTTTCATCCAAATAGCTTACTGGCAATAGGAGGGAAGGTTATGAGACAGTTCTGCTTACCACTTTCATGGACCATCACCTCTCCCTGCCAACCCCTCCCCAGCTTTGAGTTAAAAATGCTGCATTCAGGAGACCACTAGGAAGACTTCCAAACCCCGCAGTTGGATAATAACCAGCCCTATCTCATCTGCTGCATGTTGAACTCTTACACAGTTCAGGAGACCACAGTTTTTCTGTGGTGTAGCTGGAAATCAGACAACCCTATGCAAAATGTGAAAGGAGGGATTTTCTTCTGCAGGAATTTCACTGACCAAAAGATTAGTCTGTTTTCAAGTCTGAAATCAAATCTACAGTTACTGATAATCCTTTGCTTCAAGTGAAGTTTTCCTCAGTGTGCTCTACCACCAAAGGCTCACAACAAGCCTTCGTCCCTCACAGAAAATTATAAAAATTAGGTGATCGTCACATTTTTCTGCCAGCTTCATTAACAGTGAACCTCAGATTTTCAACTGCAATCACAATATTCAAATTTAGTTAAAAAATAGATCTTGCTACATGCTCTCTGGGAACACACACACACCCTAAGGAGTAAAAACCTCAAACAATTAACTGTTATTTTCTCATATTCTCATTGCTTCTCATCAGTAGTATTTTTTTATCTCCAGTCCTGGCCTGGGTAGTAGAAAAGCAACCTAAGCCAGCTCCACTTCTGATACATACTGCTGTTCAGATCACCCTCATTTAATAAAGCATCTGCATGGAAGAGGAATTCAGGATCAAGCATCTCCCTATCTGGATAGGAAGGACACTGGTTTCTACACAAACTCCCATGTCCTGGAAAGTAAATGGCTGCATCACCCCACTTGTCTTCATGTACCACAAAATTTCTCAACATCAGATTGTAAATCATCTTTTCTTTCATACATGACATTTCAAACCTACGTTCAAAACCTTATAAAAAGTCTTGTTGATCTTCTCAGGCTTTAAATGAAGAAAGGACATTTCCAATTCTAAATATTTCTGTCTGAAATCTTTCAAATAAAAGCATAGATCAGTAAGACTAGCCCTTCATAAATTTGTTAGAACAGAATTTGAACCACATTCTTCATAATTTAAAAAAAATGTGTGCAAATTCTTTTCTGGTCTTTCTGCATTTTCTGCATAGAGTAGCTTGTTGTATTCCTATTCCAAAATATTTTACACTAGTAACAAGCAGGTGAGATTTAAAAGACATACATATCCCATAAACTGAAACTGTAGTTCATGTCATTTCTCATATAGCCAGAGCCAATTGCACCCTATGAAACAGTCAAACCTATTAAAACTTATCTGATTGGGAAACAAGTGTACTTCTATACCTAAGGCTTCGTAAAATGTTCAAAAACAACAACTTGCACCACATTAGAAGCTTTTCTATTCACGTGCATACAGAGACTACTGAACCAAACCCACCAAACATTTATGTAACCAGCATCCAGATACGCACAGGTTTTAAAATATGAAGCCTAACACAGATGTCCAAGTTTAATTCAAAGCTCTCTCGTCACTCAGCTATTAATAAAGTTGAATTTAAGCATTCATCTCACTCCAAACACAGACGTTCTAGTTCTGTCATTGGTAATGAAGTCGCCTAACAAGGGATAAAAGATTATTGGCAGGAAAAGACAACTGCAGTACATTAAAAGCAGATTAAGGTTGTAAGAAAAAACAGTGGCAGGAAGGAAATTCACAGTTAAGGGGAAAAGGCTCCATATGTCTTCCAACACAGATACAATTGGGGGCACTGAGGAAGTCATTAGGGAGGTACCCCATTGTGCTGGAATTACATGACATATGGCATGTTTTCCCTAAACTGTGGATTTTCTTTATTGTCTACTATCACACAATTCTAATGTTTTCCAAAAACAATTTTTAAAGAGGGGAAAATAATAGCCCACAGTTACATTAGAAGTAGTTGGCTTGTGCAACAAGTATTATATTGCCTGACTGTCTCCTTCCGATAGACCAAACTTATGAAGACTTTGTAAGACTCATGGATCACGTACAGTAGTAGAGTTCAAGCCCCACTGCCTAAAACCAAAATGAAATAGCAGTAACTAATAAATTTACTCTATTCCATGATTCACATCAAATTTAGGAATAGCTGCCAAGTTTTAAGTAGGCTATGGAGGTAAAAATTCCTGGTGGTGAAACTGTCATCACCCATCTGTTGTACAACAGTGGTTAGTGACATACCCTAACTTGAAAGGAAAACATAGTTTACAGTAGCATTTATACTGGTCACCTTAAACCCTGATAACTACATAGAAAAGTCTGGAGACTTCTGAGACCCTCAAATGGTAATATAACCGCATTTAAAAAAAAAAAAAAAAAAAAAAAAGGTTTTCCATGTCCTGGAGAGTCATGTTTATTAAATAAATGTCTAGTCTTTCAGACTGCTGTGGAAGGATCTCCAAACTCAAGCCACACTAGCATAACCAACTCAGTTTTGCACTACAGCACCAAGCCTGTAAGGGGATACCTCTCACTGAGGAAACGTGCAATAGTAAAACAGATGTTCAGCCACGATCCAATTATACCTCTGAATTCAGTGTTTCACATGGTGCACATACTATAAATCATAAGATAACACTGTGTGGATACCTCGGATGAGTATGCTCTCCTGGCCCACCCATGACAAATGGCCTGGTTAGAAACACTTAGTAAAATAAGAATGTGAGGATAAAGAATATGATAGGAATAACCCCTAGGTTTGTAGATCAAATGGACAAAACTGTTGTTAAAACAGTAAGTAATAGCTTCCCTGCACAATACAAGATTTGGTTTGTAATTAAGATTATTTGAAGGTCAACACTGAAGCTGAGGAAAGCTAGCATTCTTCCAGGCTTCTATGAATAGAACAATAAATTCAGTGACTCACTTCTCCAATCATGAAGGGGGGGAATTATGGCCCAAAGGCTCACCTGTTTCTGCCACATCTCATAGAATAGGCTTTGGAAGCTAGTCCACTGACGTAAATGTAAAGAACCTCCCCTACTTCAGTGGGCTTTCATTCAGGCCAACAGTGAATACAGATAACTGCATCTCACTGACAGCTTAGCAAGTATTGTATTTGATGAGAATGTGCTTGACAAATGCTATGGGGTTATGCACTCTGCTATCCACAATCGATAACATACCTTGCTTTTACTGCAACAGCCAACTTCAATAACCGATTCTGTATGAAGTTAAAGATCATAGTCCTGTTTACTTTGGAGATTAATTTATGACTGCATCCAGAACAACTGTCAGTCAAAAAATACTTCATACTCTCATATTTTGTATAGAATTAATCCTTTTTAAAGCACTTATTATTTTCTACTGATTTTGGCAAAATCTAATTTTATATATTCCACTAATACTGCATTAATAATCTTTTAGTACTATTTAACTTTTAAGCAAATTAACATAACAAACTACACTTGAAAACTGCTCACAATTTCATTGAGATATTTATTTAAATTTTGTAAAATGAATCCGTAATAAGTCTACAAAAAAAAAAAAAATCTATTAGCAAAGCCACTGTATTTCCTGGCATGTTTTCATTACTGCCAACAATCATAGAATCATAGAATAGTTAGGGTTGGAAAGGACCTTAAGATCATCTAGTTCCAACCCCCCTGCCATGGGCAGGGATACCTCACAAAAAACCATGTCACCCAAGGCTTCGTACAACCTGGCCTTGAACACTGCCAGGGATGGAGCATTCACAACCTCCCTGGGCAACCCATTCCAGTGCCTCAACACCCTAACAGGAAAAAATTTCCTCCTTATATCCAATCTAAACTTCCCCTGTTTAAGTTTTAACCCGTTACCCCTTGTCCTGTCACTACAGTCCCTACCTAATGAAGAGTCCCTCCCCAGCATCCCTATAGGCCCCCTTCAGATACCGGAAAGCTGCTATGAGGTCTCCATGCAGCCTTCTCTGCTCCAGGCTGAACAGCCCCAACTTTCTCAGCCTAAATTCATACAGGAGGTGCTCCAGTCCCCTGACCATCCTCGTGGCCCTCCTCTGGACTTGTTCCAACAGTTCCATGTCCTTTTTATGTTGAGGACACCGGAACTGCACACAATACTCCAGGTGAGGTCTCACAAGAGCAGAGTAGAGGGGCAGGATCACCTCCTTCGACCTGCTGGTCACGCTCCTTTTGATGCAGCCCAGGGTACGGTTGGCTTTCTGGGCTGCGAGCACACACTGAAGCTGGCTCATGTTCATTTTCTCATTGACCAACCAAGTCCTTCTCCACAGGGCTGCTCTGAATCTCTTCTCTGCCCAACCTGTAGCTGTGCCTGGGATTGCTCCAACCCGGGTGCAATCTTACTGAATCTTACTGAAGTCATTTGTTCAACCTAAGAAGAACTACGAGTCACTCTGTAAGGATCCTGCCTGAGTACAAAACCAGTATCACAGACTGTAAAACAGGCACACTATGATCTGTGGCACAAGGGTCTTCAAATATGGGTGAGGCCTCCCACGTGGCCCATCAAACTTCCCAAGGCAACCTCACCACCAGAATAACTTTTAGCTCTTCAACAGAGAGGCTGAAATGCTGATTAAACTATTTTTTTTCCTGTATGGCTAATGTCAAGTTGGCTCCTCCAGAGGTATTGCTGATACAAGCAGGATTATTGTGTTTTAACTGAATTTGACCTAACTTTCTTCCATGCCTTTAAAAAAAAACCTGTCTTCATGTGCAAGTTTCAGCTATTTGATGTGGGCATTGTGGGGGCAGTTGGGGTACTATCAGAGTCCAATACTCTCTAACCAGGGTCTTTCAAGATATTCCACACATGGAAGATGTAATGTTTAATATGAAGTTTACTAATTTGAAGATACTTGATGTTACACAGGACTTGTGACTTAGCATAATACAAATCTTGCACTTAGAAAAATACAGCAATTGCAACAGTTCAAGCACAACATGATTGTGATCCCATTACCAGTCTCTAAAACATGCTCACTATCATGATGCAGCCTCAGTTGATGGGAAAGAATATGTGGCTTGAAGCCAGTTCAAAATTCTCCAAGATTCTTTAGCCAGTTGCTGAGTTATACACTCTATGTTAGGCTGAACTACAAATTCATTCTGCTGCTCCATCTAACTCAGGGAACACGTTTACACCACCTGCTTCCACTCAACTGTTGTCAGCTGTTTATATAAAGCAAAAGCCACCTTTTGTCAGCTTCTTTGCACCAGCTGTGGTCAGTTATACCCTGCATTATTCTCTGAACTTCACGGGCATATCATCCTTGCCCATCCCCACGAGCCTTCTTCACCTGTAGGGGTCATTCAGGGCTTGGTCAGTAACAGGCACTAAATACACATCACTTGAACTCCTATTCAGCCTAGGACCCCTAGGTCTAAACCTTTCTAGCACTCCACGTAGGCACATGTGTCCCCCTTAATTTAGAAATGTTAAGTGCATTATGCACTTTTTTATGGTTTTGCTGAGGCCACCTTGGAGATCTCAGAGCTAGGAAATGAAAATTCTCTCAAACTTCACTAGAGTTGGCAACAGCATAAAAAAGCCTGCGTCCTCCAAAGTGACTCTATATCATCTCATTTAAAAAAAAGCTTATAAAAAAAACAAACCAAGAAGCCCCACCTCCCCCGCAATGTTCTGATTTAAACTTACTGTAAAATAACTTCCCCACAAACTTAATCACAATATTCCGTTTTCAGTTACCAAGATCTCACAGTCCTACCCGTCTTTTAAATGTAATTATTTTCAAGGGTAAATTCAACGAGTCATTACAATACATAAACAAAATAGAAATTTAAAAGAAAAAAACCAAACACACATACAAACAAGAAACATCCCCCAAAGATCTTGAAACTTCAATATTATGAGTGAAGAAATTAACACCTCCCCTTCACTCTCCTTGTGAACACATCTCTCTGTTCCCAATATAAAGCTGAATAAAAATGGCTGTTCTGAAAACCCCTGCAACTTTGCTGCAATTTTGACTGAGATTCATGTATTTTCAAAGTCATCAGACTTTTGGAAGCGCTGAATATAATTAGCTGGATTTTTGAGGAGCTTAAACACTACATCCACAGAACCTTTTCTCAGTCTTCACATGTATAGAACAATGCAAGTATTAAATCACAGGAGATCACAAATCCTTTGGAGGTGGCCATATTACATTATAAAAGGAAAACTTACAGGAATGTAACAATAAAAGAAATATTTTTTGTTTTGTTTTCCAAAATACCGTGAAAAGGATAAAAACACATTTAAAGACAAGATTAATGATAACTGTCCAAAAGAAAATACCTGTAAACAGCACTGACCAAGAGGGGAAATGACAGAAAAAACCATAACCCTATGTTTACAATAATTTCTTCTCTAAATGTAGTGTTTGAATGAAGCATCAATTTTTCCTGTAAATGAGATTCTCATAATGACCTTCCACTGAGAACTTGATGTTTAACCAAAATGTGTGGTCACTTTCTATTGCTTCTTCATCTTAGGTGAATGCCCACTTCCTCCCCCCTCAACTGTAAGACTCTTAAAGGCTCCTTATCTGTCTTTTAGTTTTATGTTAGTGTAAAAAAAATCAATTTCTTAATGAGTCTTCAAGCATGCAGTTTGGTTAACAGAATAAAAACAAGTAATGACAATATAGTCAAAGTAGCATGGCAATTTTAAAAGCCAATTCCTAGAAGCGATTGTTTTCTTGGTTTCTGTAAGTACCTGATAATACAGAAAATTTTGGGGTTTGGGTTTTTTGGGAGAAGTTAATATGAAAATTATTGAAGTTTTTAAAAAATTCATGGAACAGAGTAACATAATTTGATACTTATCATGTTACTTTCAGTATCACTCTAACAAGCTCATGATATAGGATCACAGAATCATAGAATAGTTAGGGTTGAAAAGGACCTTAAGATCATCTAGTTCCAACCCCCCTGCCATGGGCAGGGACACCTCACACTAAACCATATCACCCAAGGCCTCGACCAACCTGGCCTTGAACACTGCCAGGGATGGAGCATTCACAACCTCCCTGGGCAACCCATTCCAGTGCCTCAACACCCTAACAGGAAAGAATTTCCCTCCTTATATCCAATCTAAACTTCCCCTGTTTAAGTTTTAACCTGTTACCCCTTGTCCTGTCACTACAGTCCCTAATGAAGAGTCCCTCCCCAGCATCCCTATAGGCCCCCTTCAGATACTGGAAGGCTGCTATGAGGTCTTCTCCAGGCTGAACAGCCCCAACTTTCTCAGCCTACCTGTAGAGCCTGTAGACCTGTAGAATGTGCAAGCTCGACTCCATGACAACAGCAGTTTTTAAGGTGAGGCTACTGAATGATAATAAATCCAAATAGGCTGGAAACTGCAAGTAGATCTGCCACAAAAAAAAAACATATTGTAAGGTTTGTGTCTGATACAGTATCCACTATTTGCAGTTTTCTTTACATGGGCAACATATTTATTTAAGGACATAGTACCATATAGATAAAGTAACAGCTATACCTTTTTAAAAAACACCAGTTTACATTTAGGTTTTGAAATGCCTGGACTACAGGAGGTGATTCCAGCTATTTATACTTCCATTAAACTGCTTAAATCTTGAGAGGAGATCTCATCTACTACTGAACTTCTCCAGGTATTCAGTACTCTGAATGTCTCCTGACTTTTTCTTATATTCACCTAACTTGGTAAATAGCTTTTTGTTAAAATTAATTTCTAGTAACAAGTCCCTAAAAATTCTGAAAAGGCAAAAGCAGTTATTTCTGTGAAAAGCTGTGGCAACAGTTTAAAGGGAGCAGAAGAGAAATAAGCTCTGGTTGAGACAAGGTGCTCTTGATTATCATCAGAAAATGGCAGCAGCCTCTTTGATAAGATACACCCGAATGCTGACTTATCTGTGTGCGAATATAATCTCTTCTAAAACCTAAAAGACAGGAAACTGACAACATACCTGCTTGGTTATTGGGTATCAGGAATAACAGATACCCACACATAGTGAGATCCACAATTTAACATTAAATTTTGATACCTTGGTATCTTTTCCACAAGGACTTTCCAAAGCACAAGAAAATTACAACATTATGCTCCTGAATAAGTAAGGCAGGACAGAAGCAGAATGGTAAACAGGAGAAAATGGACAGAGGAGAGCTGGGCTTGTCAAACGAATGCAAGAATTCCATGTCTTGAAAAAATGTACTTCACTCATTTGTTCAGTGTTATCCCAATCTTCGAAACAATTTTTTTTCAAATTTTATTCATTAGTAATATTTTATAGAGCAGTATCCATTTCCACGATCACATCCCATGACGTCCTCCAGCAATGAAATATGCATCTTGTCAAAGCTCTTAAAATCTGAATCAAAATGCTACTAATGCAAACCTATCTTTTCACCCCAAATTCAGTAACTATAAGCAAACTAGTATCTGTCATGTCCCCTGAGACTAAATGCACATGATAACTTCAATGAACTGACATTTCAATATTCAAAGAGTTGTTCACTCAGAATCGTAGGATTTGATCTATTTTTCTATTCATATTTTCACTTGCCCAATTACATTGTTCAAAAAGCAGTAAAAATTCATCTAGAATTTTCAAATTACTTGCGCTTTCATTCCTCATTTCCTCTCCCAGTCCTCTATCCTTCTTTGACAGGTGCTGCCATTTCAGAGAAAAAGGGTGTCTGAGGTACTCATAAACCAGCTCCGTGACTTGAGTCTGGTGTCGCAAGACAAACTAAATCTGTGATAGACAAGGTGAGAGCAGTAACCATTTCAGACACCCAGTTTCAATCTGCTGCCAAATGTCTGTCAGAGCCCAAAGGAATGTTAGCTCTAAGACACCAGTACTATTTCTTAGCAAAAGCATCTGTCAGCTAAGACACCTTTTTAGAGGGATGTTAAAATAGATTTCAACATTTATAAACCAAGCATATGTATTAAAAACCTAAAGTTCAAGAGAAAAAAAACCACCAAGCTGGCCACATTGGTAACACAACATGCAGCTGGACTTTTTCTAATGGGGAGAAAAAAAAAGTAGGCATCACGAGTAGCCTCTGTGTGTGGCTATTGACTAGTTGACAAAACAGGCTAAAAATCAATAGTATTTTCTATGAGAAGTTAGGTAACTTCTCAATAATACAAAAGAAGAGTCTGCTGAGGAATAGATGTCATCTCTGCTGATTGCTTCACTACAAATATTTGATTTATTCTGCTTCTTGGAGACCTCACTAAGTTCAGTCCTGGTATGTACACTCCAGGGAATAAAAGAAAATGGTTAGTAGTTCTGTATTAAAGCAAAAGGGAAGCTTCAAGCCATGCACAATACTGAACACTTAGCACTTTGCTTGCTGTAAATACCAGAACTACCTAAAATTTTTGAGAAACATTTCCTGGTGCAAAATTTACCTGACAATTTAAGAACAGGCTCTCAGAGTCAGATATGAGCATATCCTGCTTCCCATAGGTCTGAAACCCTGTTATGCCTCACCTCTTGTTGGACAAAATGGAAAGCACCTTATAATCTACTAATGAAATAGTAGTTGTCATCTGAATTTTGTACATAGGCCATTCATGGCAATGGCAAACTTCAACAGAAAACTAAGAAGGAAAATAAACAAGTTCAGTCAGCAAGATTTAAAATGTGCAAACCAAGATTTAGAAAAGGTAGATACATTCTGAAGAACATTCCCTGCTGCAGTGGAGGGCTGGGTGGTCTTCCTCCTGCAAACAGGCCACCAGTGTTAGATGGGTGCACTTTAAATTTTCAACTGACCAACTAGAAAATGGCAGTGTGTATTCACAAAGCCGTATACAGCTCTTTTTACTAAAAATAGATTGCAGATTTTTTCCAACATGAAACGGGCATTTGGGGGAGAGGGGTCATTTGAAAATTATAGTAATTGTGCTTCTTTCCATTGAAATTCTTCACGTGATATTTCTTTGTCCATGGCTGTTCTCTCAGCTTTGCTATATAACAAAAAATTAGTGACAACTATTTCTAGGAGAAAAGCGAATTGTATTCCTTTCTTATCAGCATGTTTTACTGTTTCTTGTAGCTTAACCTGAACACAACTGCAAATTTAAACATATCTTATTTTTTTACTGCGGGAAAAGAAATTAAATCAACTTTGTGGAGCTGCTTTAGAGTATTAAAGTAACTTGATCCCAAATGAACTTAAAATTTTAATTCATTTTACCTTATGCTGGCTGTGTAAGAAGTCAAATTTTTAAATGCAATATGACATATGGCTGTTCATTATTTATACATTCTGTAGCAGACTATAAATTTTACTTTGGACATATATCGAAGCACTGAAACCATTTCAGTTGCAAACACATAAATCATAGTTACAGTTATTAGTCTAAATGTAATGCCACACAGGTTCTAGATCAAAACCTTTAAAATCCATTATAATTGATGTCTGCTGCATAACTTATGTCTGATTTTATTAAAGGAGCTCATTATTATTTATATCTTTGAAACATTATATTCCTAGCTGAGCAACCAGTTAAATGTGAAATATTTAAGGAATGAGGAGAAAGAGGAGACGACTATAGTCTACAAACCAGGAAGAATAAGGCTGTAACAGAGGACAAAACATTTTGAAACAAAATTACCTAATTCAAGGTATGAATTAGCCTGCATGAGTGACTAACATTCATTTGGGATGAACAAAGCAGGAGCTCTGTATCGGCTAACTTCTACAGCCATAAAAAGGCTGCAAAACAAACCACATTCCCCATGCTACACGCTGACCGTTGCTTCACTGGATGGGAGGGGGAAAGGTTTTAGACAGTTCCTGAAGCTTGAAAAATCACTTGAACAAAACAGTAAGGGCTGAAAGGCCTTTATAGATTTATTAGAAGGCTTTTTGCTGATGAGCTATTTCCTTTGTGTAGTCTGGATGCAAAGTGCACTCTGGGATATATGTCCTGTAAACATGAGCAAGTTCTTTGCTGTTAATCATCTGCCAAAGAAGCTAAGCCTCAAAGCCAGGTCTCCTCTGGACCATGGAGACTTTATAATTCCCTTCCTGGTTTTCCTTTTGTGTTCAAGAATGGCTTTTACTTCACTCTAAACAGTAGCCAGAAGAAATAAATGAGAGAGCACCTATGTCAGTGAAATGTCTACTGAAGAGCTGATATTGCTATCTCTAAAATCAATTACAAGACTTCAGAAGACAAAGGATCAGACTTTTAGGTGCTTTGAAGATTTCAGTGAATGACACAAATCTCTGAGACACTATATTATGTACACATGAGTTATTAACACCTTCCCTGCCAGGGAGAGGGAATGGCTTAGACATAAACCCAAGCCCAGCCTGGCTGGGGAACAAAAACCACTTAATGACCAATTTGCTTGGAACAATAGAGGACTTTATTGCCTAGTCCACCTCAACCTTGCCTACTTTATAACTGTGTTTAGCATAACATATTTCTACATTGTGATTATGTCATGTTTATATTATGCTTATATTACTTACAAGCTGCATTTATACATTTAATTATATTTTAACTCCATTTAACCTTCTTCACATTAGCTGAAGAGAAAAATAATCAAGACAAAAATATTACTCTCCATATCCTACTTTAATGTAATTGGTTTTACTCGCTTTTAATAATTTATTTCCGTTTAGTAATTAAAAAAAAGTGAAAAGCTACATTTTAAGTACAGTAGAGCTGGCAATGTGACTGCATGGGTTGGTATTTTCCTTGATTTGTTACTGTACAAAGTTAATTTTTGAGTTTTTACCTTGCATATTTCTGTAACTGTCAAAGTTAACCATCACTTTTTTATTTCTATTTTAATACTTAGTATTTTCTTTTACTCAGAGATGCATATGTTGAGGCAGATCTAGACTTTGATTTGCTAATGTGTATAGGCAAGGAACAAAAAATGATTTTTGAATATCTCAATGTATGATAGAACAGATTCCCAAGATTGTATTTTTCTGAGGAGGATGCCTCAGCATCTTCTTAGCGTCAGGTACACAGCAGTACCAAGAATATACTAAACAGTATATAAAACAGTATATGAAATGCTTGTCTTCTATTAGAAGGGGTACAGACTTTTCTTCTGGTAGGCCTGGACAATTTCTCTTTCTTGAAATCAAAAAAACCTCCAGGAATAGGAGAATGGCAACTGATATTAGCTCCACATGTTGAAAAGAAATACAAGCAATGAATATAGCTTAAACTTGTATTTTATATATGAAATGAAAGAGAAAGATGTTGCTGATACAGCTTTATTGAGTACGAAATGTTAAAAAAATAATCCAACACCAGTTTAATAGTAAGAATATCCACTTAAAATAAACATAGTATTGAGTTTTCTCCTCATTATTAATCCCATCATACAAAACTTCTTAAGGACACCTTTCCCCCTCATTAAAAGCCTACACTTCTAGTAGAATCCTTTTAATGAAATATATTGTCCATCCATCCCCAAGTTTTATATCAAGCTCTTTTATGTTTGTCCCTAAAGGTTAACGGTTTCTATTCAAATAAACTTCACTTTTCAGATAAAAGAGAGTTCAAATGTTGACATAAACCACAGAAAGAAGTGGCCACCTAGACCTCAAATCTGGATAATTTGTAAATCTGCTTGTGTAGGCTAGCTGTAATAATAAAAACTCATTAATCATGTAAGGCAGTGGTGCACACTATTCTACAATAGTCCTGCAGCATTTCTTTGCTGTGGGGACAATATGCTTCATAAACTCAAATTAGTGTGCTGCAAAAGCTAATTGAATGCATGTGGGATACTTTGCCTAGGGATAACATACACCCAAAAGTCAAATGGTCTTGCAGCTTTTATTACTTGGTTGAAAACAGCTGTGAAACCTGGTAAGTCTAAAAATTATCTGATATTCTGTTTCTTTTCTATGAGTGCCCTCCTTCCTATTGGAATATGCAAACTGTCAACCAAAGAAAAAAGAACAATCCATTGGCTATCAACCAAATATGAGCTCAGTGTGAAATTGGAAATTGGAGTTACTCACACTGCTTAATTCTGCTTGTTTTCTCTAGGCTTGCTTTATAATTACAGGAAACCAAAAAAAAGAAGTGATAGAAACTGTTCTCAGTTCTTGCTTTGAGATATTTAGATAACATCCTCCCATGGGTATTTGCTGGGCCACATATGTATAAGTCCCAGAAGACCCACTTAGATTCTTCCTGAGGTGCTCTCTGCGAGAAGGCTGATAAGAGATTTAAGGTCCAGAATGAAAACAGATCCTCTATCTAATGAATATCAAAAAGCTAATCATCTGTATCCTACTGCCCTGAAAATGATCTTTTTTGCTGGATGAGCACTTTGCTGAGCTTTAGTTTTGATTTTTTTATTAATGAAGTTCATTATAATACTGTGAGCCTGTGGAATGCTTTATGATTATTATATTTACTGCACTATTTACTGATATGATGTAAAATACATGCAATGCAACAAAACATCTACCTTGCATAGTATTAATGTCCTATTGTACTTGTGTCCTGTCACAATATAACAAATAGGCTGAATGTGCACTACAGATTAAACTCTTTTCCCCAAAGGAGTCAGCCCAAAATGGCTAGCAGAATTCCAATTCAGGAAAAGAAAAATAATCTGATTTTACTCTATTTGTTATCTTTACAGTAAACAGTATATTTGCATACTGCTGCTGATGACAAAACTTAGAACGTTTTATAGAAAAAGAAGCTGTATTTCAGAGTTTGGTGATTTGTCCATGCTGCATCCATTTACTGGAGATAGAGGCATGTTTTTCATATGGTGGTTCTTCAAAGAGTTTTTTGCCATGTGTATGGGTCCCACTGGTTTCACAGCTTATTAGAAATTTAGAGTGGAAGACCCCACATCCAGTGGGTTACATACCATAGTTTAAATATCAGTAAACTTCAGAAAATCAGACAGGTCATTGTCCTGAATGCTAACAAGGATCCAGATCCACCTAGTTACCATATAGCTATCTTAGTAGTTGTTTACCATAGAATCCTAGAATGGTTTGGGTTTGAAAGGACCTTAAGATCATCTAGTTTCAAGCCCCCTGCCATGGGCAAGGGTGCCTCACTCTAGACCATGTCACCCAAGGCTCTGTCCAATCTGGGCCTGAGCACTGCCAGGGATGCAGCATTTAACACTTCTTTGGGTAACCTGTTCCAGTGCCTCACCACCCTCACAGTAAAGAACATAACTTTATGAGTCATGACAAATTAGATACCGATTCTAAGAAATCAGGAAGATTTTATTTTCATTTCAGAAATGATACCAAATACAGCTATTACCTTTTCAGAGGCTAACGGAGCATGCGGAAAAAATTATTTGCAACTTGTAGCTGCAAAGGTTGAGGAAGAGGGACAGTAAGAGTGTGAATCAAGAAGCAGCCAGAACTATGATACTCATTTGTAAAGCACCTCTAGCAGAAAAAGGATGCTGTCAAACTGGTGTATAGTCTTTTCCCTCAACCATGACAGGCTTGCTTATTTCACTTGGTGAATTCATATTATGGCTATTCAAGGCCTCCAGGTGCCACAGAGACCATCATAAGTCAAGTTGACTTCTTTCTGCATAATCAAAAATTAAAGTAATTCCATGGTGTTCTTTATAGTTGGTCATTAGAGGGATATCTAAAACATGGGAAAAAAGATGCAATGTGACTTCAAAACTGCCTTGATCCAGTAATGTCATCAGCAAATTGCCTATGACCACTCATATGCTCACATACTCTTAAGCCCTGAAATCCAAGAGCATTTATCTTGCTAATATGAATAACTGGAATGTACTTTAAATTAGTTCCTTCAGTTTTGATTCCAACCACTACATCTGATATTAGTGGGAAACATTTTCTCCAAAGGGTGCTTTTGCACATCGTATTTTAATTCTTCTTAGGTTAGACAGCTATTTAGCTGTTGAGCTTGTCTTCAGCTACCAAACCCAAGCGTAGGAAATTGCATTAATTTGGCAGTTATTTATTTATGTTTTTTCCTCTCTTACTATTAAATGACTGGATCTGAGAGTTATTGTAAAAGGCAAATGTCTTGCTGTTACTTACAAGGGTATTAAGAAAAAGAAGTGGCTAAGATTTGGTTTCGTGAAGGCTTAACTTGGGATTCCTGGAGCTGGAAATATTGTCCTATGTCACTCAGTTGTCCCAACAGCTGCAAGCTGTGGGTAAATACAGACATGAAGACTGCAGGGTATCTGGATTATTCATTCCCCCCCCCCCCCTCCCCCCCCCAAGTTTCAGCATTTTAATTTATCTGGAAAAAATATATTTGGCACTTCCCCCTCCCGTCCCCATTCCCCACCATCCAATTTGCTAATTTGCTTTAAAATTCCATTAAAACTATTGTATTATTTCTTTCCTGTAGCACTTGGTAACATCTTACTTTTTTCTAGAATGGGTGACAGATCCTAATCCATATTATCAAAATTAATGCCAAATGAATTTTAAACCTTCTAATTTAAATCTCAATTTAAAATGTTGCCAAATGCCCTCAACGGTTATAGTCATAAAGTGATCTGCTTATTAAGGTGACTTTTGCATTTTCTCTTATATAGCTGAACTTAAGTTTTTCCATCCAGCAATTTAGATGGAGAACACTGGGAGGGACTCTTCATTAGGGACTGTAGTGATAGGTTAAAACTTAAACAAGGGAAGTTTAGACTGGATATAAGGAGGAAGTTTTTTACTGTAAGCATGGTGAGGCACTGGAATGGGTTGCCCAAGGAAGTTGTGAATGCTCCATCCCCCGTGGTGTTCAAGGCCAGGTTGGACAGAGTCTTGGGTGACATGGTTTAGTGGAAGGTGTCCCTGCAGGGGGGTTGGAACTAGATGATCTTAAGGTCCTTTCCAACCCTAACTATTCTATGATTCTATGATTCTATTTTTAGTAGGTGTGGCCCCCGAAACAACAGGTTTAGATATTTTAGGCAGTATACTACAAAAGACATTCTGTTGACAATGAAGAATTCTATAGAACACCTTTAGTTCCATACAAAAGCAGTTTTCTTAAATAAGTGGGGAACAACAGAATTTATGGTTGCCCTACTCTAGGTATAACATGAAGGGCAGCAGTGTACGTATGAATGTTTTGCCTCTGAAATGGGTTTACATCAGAAGCAGACAATTAGTGTATTTTAGAGCTCCAACAACCTCCCAAGCAATGTCTCTACAATGTTCACTGCAAAGACTCATTATTCAAAACCTGTACCCTTTACTCTCACTTGTGGCCCTCTTCTAGTAACTGGGACTGTCAACCTGTATCAGCTGGCTGAAAAATTTCAGCAATGTTATCTCTTGCTAAAATATACTACTCTATTGAAACTACAGTGTTTCGTAGAGATACACTGGCTTTAACAATTTTGTCATAAGAAAGGGAAGGAACAAAAAAAAAGTACTCAAATTTCCTTTGCCTACAGGTCATGGCACTACTCTCAAGCATGGAATAAATTACATTGACAGCTGTGGCTGGGCTTTTCATGGCTGATTAAGAGCCATTTAGGATGAAGGGTCTTCAAGTAAGAAAGGGAGCTCTGATGCATCCCATTCTGTTAGGATCCAGGTAGTACCATAACTCCTTGAATGTATGATACATTTGTTTTGTACGTGAGTAGAAAGTATTTTTTCTTCATCTCAATTAACTGGAATGCTAATAAAAATAACTGACAAAAGGACTGGGGCCCAGTAGTTTTGGAAAGTCTTGATATTAGATTATAATTGTCAGGAGGCCTGTACAGTGCAGCAAAAGAGCAGAGCAAGGTAGAGGAAGAATACAAATTGGCCATACACATCACAGCAGCAATGACAAACTAAACAGTCTAATTTTACAATGAAGAGTGCAAATCTCTTTTCAGGTCTTCATCTTCCTTTAATTCTTACAAGATTACAAAATTTAATTACAAAAACTTCTGTTTCTAGCATCAACACTTTCAAACACAGTTAATTGCAGGACCTGTCCTCTTAGTTCTCAAATTCTCTGTCCTTGGATCCACAGTTTTTCACAAACTGTACCCTCTACATACTCAAAGCACTTCACAAATAGGTCTGAGGAGCAGAACTGGTGACAACATTTCAACTCAAACAGTCTATCTGGAATATCTGACTCAGATTGCCAGGTCTGAAGTATCAAATGATTCTTATGGTTCCCTTCCAACTTGAGATATTCTATGATTCTATGAACTCTATACTAGGACAGGCTCATCAATTGCAAAGAATGTAACAGGGGACTGAAAGTGAAGCATTCATATTAGTCAGATATTTAATAGCGGCTAATGCCACTACCTGTGCACTAAAAAGTTCTGCATGGCAGACATAACTGTTAACATTACCAGTTCCACAGATTCCAGATATTTTATATTAACTTTTCTATTTTTTTTAACTTCAGCAAAACTAGGAATATTCCTTTCTCAGTGATGACAGAATACTATAATTCTTTAATGTGTCATTCTTTCTACTATCACATCATGACACTAAATACCTGCAGTATGATAGGAGCTAACATATGAAATGCACATGGCAAAGCTCACAACACATTAAATTTTGGAAAATACAATAAATATGCCAAAGCCAGCCAAATACAAATGAAAAAGCTTTTTATCCAGCCACACTGAAATTGGGATGGCAAAGAAGATAACAGATACAGCTACTGACATACTGTTCCCGCTGTCCTAAGTCAGAGGAACAGTCTTTGTGGCCTTCTGAGCCCTATTTTCTGTGATCAACACACTGTGTCAGAGCCTGCTCACTCTTCAAATGTGCATGGTGGACCTCCATGCCTTTTGCTCTGTTTTCTTTCTACCCCACAGCAGTCAGAGGTCTGCAGTGACCCAAATTAAACTTTTGAGAGCTGGAAACATTTAATCCTGAAGCTCAGACCACTAAAGAAAGGATGACTGCCTTACAGAAGTAAAGCTTATATGTTAATACACCATAGAAAGGTGGTCTGCATTTTACATCTCATTTGATAAACAGGAAATAAACTTGGCACAAAAAGTTTTTAATCAGTGAAGCTTGCTGCAGTATATTCATTACTGTTACAAAATGGGATTACAGTTATTTTGTCAGAGTTGTATGCTTCATATATTTTTATTGTTATTTATTTTAATGAGTATTTTTACATTGAGGCATAAAAGATTATATGCTATTACTTGTTTAACAGTTAAATATGACACTGGCAATATTCATCAACGTTTTCCAACTATCATTCCTAAAATTAGTTTTCTAACAGACATTTAGGTAGCTGGACCAATTTTCAGAAATGATGAACATCTCCCGTTTCCACTAGCAACTCAGTCTATTGACTGTATTGATGTACACTTCTAAGCACAAATTTCAGAAATTACTTTCAGCTATCTCTCTTCAGAACACACAGACCATAATGTTTCTCAGTACTTAGGTTTTGGTTTTGTGGGTTTCCCCTTACACACACCCACTTTTTTCTCTTAACTCCTTGGTGTGAGTGGATAATAATAATTTCTATTCAAAACACACCTTACCTCTTATAATCTTCATCTATAGGAGTTGTCAACTGTTATGCCCACATATTCTGTGTTTTTTCTAGATGAGAACAGAAGGGCAGTTGGGAAATTTGTATTTTATTTCCTGCATACACCTCATTTTTACATCTGTAAAATGAATTTTTCTCTGTCATCTGAGGGGGTCAAGAAACTACATAAACATGACACGTTTGCAAATAATGCCATAAAAACCTCTGTGAGAGAGATATCTATGACTTTACAGTTGCATCTTATGGTTTCTCTAAAAATCATAAACCCTGAAACACTGAGAAGCTTGGTGCTGTGTATTTAAGAGTTTATACAAAAAAAACCAAACCCAACAGAATTTGTTTATACCTCACGAAAATCTTAAATAGATGTTAAAAAAACTGGATCTGTTGTACTTCCTAACCATTTTTCACATGGTATATGAATAAATTTTGAAGGAAGGGCCAAGTTTCCTGTATTAATCTGAGTTTCCCATGGTCACAGGCAAAGACAGGTGAACGACACAAGTTATCTTTTTAATAAGCCTTTCCTAATATACGCATTGCCAGACAACAAAGACTTTGTTACATACCAAGATCTTTCAAAATTATATGACAGAAGAGAGGTTTATGAGTTCCTTTTCTAAGCAAGGAAGATGCAGTAATTGAAAGTGCCCACAGGCTCAGAGATTTATTGTTAAGGGAAGTGTGCTGTAAACAAGAGTAACGTTAAAGGATTTGACTGTAATAATTCAATCTATCTTACTTTACAAAACAACATCTAAGTTTGCAAGTAGTAAGGTCTTGTTTACAAATAATTTGCAGCCTTCATGATGTAGGCAGCTTTCAAAACCTCCAGGATGAAAGAAATTTTATAAAATGTAAGATACAAGCTCAGGAGTGTTGCATCCCAACTAGAAGGAAGTGCAGCAGGAGAGCTAGGAGACCTCCTTGGATGGATAAGGAGCTCCTGAGGAAAATTCAGAGGAAAAAAGAGGCTTATAAAAGGTGGAAGCAAGGACAGGCAGCTGGGGAGAATACAGTGATGTTGTCTGGGAAGCTAGTGACCACGCTAGGAAAGCGAAGGCCCAGTTAGAACTAAACTTGGCTAGGGATGTGAAAGATAACAGGAAAGGATTCTAAAGGTATGTAGCAAATAAAAGACAGACTAGGGAGAACGTAGGCCCCCTCAGGAAGCTCTCAGGAGAACTAGCTAGGATTTGGAGAAGGCTGAGGTTCTGAATAACTTCTTTGCCGCAGTCTTCACTGGCAAAGGCTCTGACCACACCACCCAAGTCTTGGAAGGCAGATGCAGGGACTTTGAGAATGAAGACCTTGGGCCCACTGTAGGAGAGGATCTGGTTCGAGACCATCTTGAGAACCTGAATGTGCACAAGTCCACGGGTCCTGAAGGAGCTGGCAAATGAAGTTGCTAAGCCACTGTCCATCATATTTGAGAAATCATGGCAGTCAGGTGAAGTTCCTGATGACTGGAAAAAGGGAAATATAACCCCCGTTTTCAAGAAGGGGAAAATGAATGACCCAGGGAATTACAGCCCAGTCAGTCTCACCTCTGTGCCTGGCAAAATCTTGGAGCAGATTCTCCTGGAAGGCATGCTAAGGCACATGAAAAACAACAAGGTGCTTGGTGACAGCCAGCATGGCTTCACTAAGAGGAAATCCTGCCTGACCAATTTGGTGGCCTTCTATGATGGGGCTACAGAACTGATGGACAGCAGCAGAGCAGTTGATGTCATCTACCTGGACTTGTGCAAAGCATTTGATACTGTCCCACACAACATCCTTGTCTCTAAATTGGAGAGACATCAACTTGATAGGTGGACCACTCGGTGGATAAAGAACTGGCTGGATGGCCGCACACAAAGAGTTGTGGTCAATGGCTCAGTGTCCAGCTGCAGACCAGTAACGAGTGGCGTCCATCAGGGATCAGTGTGGGACCGGTCTTGTTCAACATCTTTGTCGCTGACATGGACAGTGGGATTGAGTGCGCCCTCAGCAAGTTTGCCAATGACACGAAGCTGTGTGGTTCGGTTGATACGCTGGAGGGAAGGAATGGCATCCAGAGGGACCTTGACACGATTGTGAGGTGGGCTGATGCCAACCTCATGAAGTTTAACCATGCCAAGTGCAAGGTCCTACACCTGGGTAGGAGCAATCCCAGGCACAGCTACAGGTTGGGCAGAGAAGAGATTCAGAGCATCCCTGTGGAGAGGTACTTGGGGTGTTGGTCGATGAGAAACTTAACATGAGCTAACTTCAGTGTGTGCTTGCAGCCCAGAAAGCCAACCATATCCTGGGCTGTGTGACTAGCAGGTCGAAGGAGGTGATCCTGCCCCTCTACTCTGCTCTCGTGAGACCTCACTTGGGAGTATTGTGTGCAGTTCTGGTGTCCTCAACATAAAAAGGACATGGAACTGTTGGAACAAGTCCAGAGGAGGGCCACAAGGATGATCAGGGGACTGGAGCACCTCCTGTATGAAGATAGGCTGAGAAAGTTGGGGCTGTTCAGCCTGCAGAAGAGAAGGCTGCCTGGAGACCTCATAGCAGCCTTCAAGTATCTGAAGGGGAGTTATAAGGATACTGGGGAGGCACTATTCATTAGAGACTGTAGTGACAGGACAAGGGGTAATGGGTTAAAACTTAAACAGGGGAAGTTTAGATTGGATATAAGGAGGAAGTGCTTTACTGTAAGGGTGGTGAGGCACTGGAATGGGTTGCCCAGGGAAGTTGTGAATGCTCCATCCCTGGCAGTGTTCAAGGCCAGGTTGGCCAGAGCCATGAGTGATATGGTTTAGTGTAAGGTGTCCCTGCCCATGGCAGGGGGTTGGAACTAGATGATCTTAAGGTCCTTTCCAACCCTAACTATTCTATGATTCTACCCAAGCACTGGTCACAGGCGTGTAGTACAAACCAAGTGCATTTTTCATTTAAATCGTTTCAACCTCCACGCCCTTAAGTGTGTAGCAATGAGAGTAAAACAGCAAAGCAGAGTAATCTTCCTCTGTGGCTGGTCAAACAGATCCAGCTGGAATTACTGGATTAGGAGCTGAGAAGCTGCAGGATCACAGGAACTTCAGATGACTAGATTTGGAGGCAGGCATCACAATATCCTGCACTAAACTTAACTTCTGTAACGTAAGCACAGAAGGTGCTGCTCACAGCCACCTAGCTAGGCAGGCCACATGAAAAACAGGCAAAAAGGTTTTCCCCTTGGCTAAGTCTCACTTCTCTGTAAGATGCTTTATCATTTTGATAAAGCAGCAGTAGGACCTATCAAACCACTGCAATACATGAAAGGAATTTGGTTAGAAAGGGAAAACGTATAGTTGGGCAAGAATGGGATCACAGAAATATGTATTTCAGAAGCATCTGGTTTTCTTTGCCTAGGACTTCTGTTCCATTCCAAACATTTAAATACGGCACTATGCTTGCAAGAGGAAAAATGCATATTATTGCAAGGCTGCAATTCTTTTCTCAGGAATAAATGGTGCTTCCTTCTAGACAGAGCATTCATCTTGCATTGATCCTAAGGGAAAAAGCTCACTTAGCTAAATTACTAAATACTTAGAGCATACTAAGCATTCAGATCCCATATCCTACAGAGTACGATGGAAGGGCTATCTTCTGCCTCTCCTTTCTCCTTCCTGCTGCTCCTGACACTAAATGCAGAACACAGCTGCCTGCCACGCAATGCATAGACACATCTGTGTAATGAGTCAGCACAATTTTTGCAATGTAGGCATTTACTCTGGTAGAGTGACAGACATTACTGATGGTCCTGCAAGGACCTGTAAGGACCATCAGTATCAGACCATCAGAGCACAAGATTAAAACCTTCACCAGAGACATTTGATTTCATAGGTTGTAATTTCTACAGAAGGATCACAGATCTGTCATTTGAACACACAGAGCACTTCACAAAAATATCCAGATGCACTGCAGAATTTGTCTCGGATCAGACAAGGAAAGGAAAAGATCAGATAACCCACTTGATCTTACACAGAAGCATACACTGCTCCAGAGGAATTATTAGAAACTCTCTGGACCTTAAAGACAAAATTGTTAACCCAGTACTCAACACAATTATTTTGCTATTACCTTTTAAGATGGTGGGAATTACATTGCTACTACCCTTACAATCTGCGGTTCAGCACAGAACTCAGTAGAAAGACAAGTAAAGCATGTGAATTTAGGGTATGTAAAAAAAAAAACCACAACAAAACCATGAAAGCAGGTATTTAAAAATATCTTGAATATTTAGAGTCATCAGAATATACAGTTGAATCAAACAAATATAAAAGAAGCATTAAGAGAATGATTTTCAACATTCTCATAATATCACTATCTTATCTGGGTCTCCAGATGTTCTTGCTTACAGAGCTCATTTATTTACTTACTTAGAAGTATTCTGGTAGTTCAAAGAATGAAAAGTACTCTCAGTTTGGGTGCTGCTATTATGCAGAGGTAGTTACTAAGAAGATGTACTAAATAACCTTTTACACTTCAAAAGCACGTTACAGTAGTGATAGATGGATGTGCATGCCAGTGTGATGAGGCAAAAAAGAAAAAAGGAAGTGTACTGAAGACAGTTCCATTTCCATGGCAATTCCTTTCTTAGGAGCCAATTGGAAAAAAAAAAGAAAAAAAAAAGAGGGAAAAGAAAAAAAAAGATTCTATCTATCTATAGTGGAGATGGTGACAATTAGAAGAAAAGGCTACACCTATCATCTATTGATTCACTGCTACACAACAGCCTTTATCACTAACCAAAAGTGCTGAAAAACATAGTTCCCTAACAAGGAGGAACAATCACTAGAAACATTTTAATTTCCTCCTTAGTGTACACTAACGTCAAAGACCTTAAATACTTCTGTGATGGAGAGCAAGATAGATACAGAGCAGATCTTTTAATGCAAAGATACAAATACACTTTGTAACTATTAATAAATGCCATTCATGCCATCCCTATGACATACTGGGACAAATTTTATAAAAGAACAAATTACAGCATAAAGAAATTAAGATTCTGCGGCCTTTGAAGTTGAATGGTAAATTTTCTACTGAGCTGTTACAGAATTGGGTAGTAGATTGGTCTTTAGATCACACAATGAGGAACTGTCTGAGCCAAGATTGGAAAGGTAACCATGAGGAACCCTTTCAGCAGTGCTTATTTATTAAGATAATTGATCACTGCAGGAACAGATACAACTAGTAATCAGAAAGTCAGCCAAGACTTGCCACATTCACCTGCCATGTGGAACTGGCATGAATTCACCCTGGTTTTTTATCACGTGATTTTATATAATTAAATAATTTTGTCCTTCATGTTCTTCAATAGCAAGCACTATTGCTATACATTTATTTATATTCAAGAACAGGCATAAAACCTTCTTGATCGCATTTCTTCTGCCACTCACTAGCTTCTTGGGTTTGGGGCTTTGGGATGGTAATGGAACAAAGCTGAATGAGTTTTGGCTTTCAAATCTTCGTCTACAAAGTAGTGTCGTGGTTTAAACCCAGTCAGGTAATTCGTTAGCTCACTTCCCCCCCTTTCTTGCCCTCCCCCTGCTCTCGGAGGGACGGAGAGGAGAATCAAAAGAATGCAACTCCCACGGGTTGAGATAAGAACAGTTTAGTAACTAAGGTATAACACAAATCACTACTGCTACCACCAATAATAATAATGACAAAGGAAATAACAAGGGAAGAGAATACAACACCTCAGCACCAGCTGACCGATAAGTCGCCCCCCAAGCCCGACCAAGCTCCGACCGATACCTCCTCCAACCCTGCAGTCTCCCAGCCCTTCCGGCTAACTCCCAGTTATATCCTGGGCATGACGTGCTGTGGTATGGAATACCTCTTTGGTCAGTTTGGGTCAGGTGTCCTGTCTCTGCTTCCTCCTGGCTTCCCCTTCCCCCTAGCAGAGCATGAGGCTCACAAAGTCCTTGGCCAAACCAAAACATCCTTGTTATCAGCTCTGTTCCCGAGCTGAAATTCAAAACACTGCACTACACCAGCTACCAAGAAGGAGAAAAATGACTGCTACTGCTGAACCCAGGACATTATCCACCCCTTATTCCATACCATTCACGTCATGCTCAGATCCCACATTTTCAATATACCATCACTCTTATCTCAGTGCACTCTTATCTTAGTGCATGGACCAGTCCCTATAAAGCTGCTGAGTCCATCTGGTCCATGATGTCAGGCTCCACCTCTTGTAACAGTCTTCCAGAGCAGGAGAGACTGTGTGCAGTGCTCACACTTGTGAATAACCTGGGCAATAGTGTCCATTGCTAAGTCCACCCCTCGATCATGAGTCCATCTCTATGTTGCATCTCTGCTCTGATGGCCTCAAGTGCCATGGGCCCACCAGGCTCAAAATAATTCATTGTCCCCTTAAGCAGTTTCTGCAGCTTGTTGCTGGGGACTCCATACAGCTGCCTTCCATCTCTGATTCTTCCAAAGCACTGGGGGGGCCCAGTGGACTAGATACTTGCCCATACTGTCCCACACACCCTGCCACTCATGACTGTCCAACCTTGGGGAAAACCTCTTGGTCCCCCCGCATTGTCGTCTAACCCCAGACAAGACCCAAACCTGACTCTGCTTAACTTTTGAGATCAGACAAAATGGTTGTGGGTAGAACACAGCCTGTGTGTGTGCCAACATGCTGATCCCCATCACAATCAGCAGGCAGGTCCCAAGGATACCCAAAGGTCATTCAAAACCTTCAGAACTCTCTAACGATGCTGCTGTACTTGTCACTGGGGCTGGTGTAGCTGCTGTGCTTGCCGGCTCTCCCACCCCCAGCTTCTCTTTTCCTGAGTCCAGCTCTTCCTCCTCTGCCTTGCTGGGAAATGCTGCGTGGTCTCCTGCATCCTCCTGGGGCTCGGCGGGCGGCTTCCGGGGAATGCTCTCCGCCGTCGCGGGGCTCGGCTCGGCCGCGGGGCTCGGTTCCTCCGCCGCCTTATCCCGCTGCTCGGCAGCCGCTTCCTTCCTCTCCTCGACCGCCCCGACCTCCTCCACCGGCAGCCGTCCCCTCGCGGCCTCCGGCCCCGCTCCCGCCGCCGCTTGGTCCCCGGGGCCGCTCTCCCGGGCCGCTTCAGCAGCCGCCGGCTCCCGGGGCCGCTCCCCCTCAGTTCCCCGCAGCCTCACGAAGATGGAGAGTAGGGTGAGGGCCAGGACGGTGAAGAGCAGCCGGACAGCCAGGTACAAGTCCACGGCCACGTCCGTCCCGCCCTGCTGCTGGAGCCCACCCGTGTTACAAGCCATTGCCATAAAGCACAGTGAGACAAGAACCTTAGCCCAGGCCCCACACTTGATAAACACTAACACAGCAAATACCGGCTCTACGTAAGTTACAACATTCTGAAGCTGTGAGATCAAGAGAAACAACTCTGAGAGCCAATAAATCGTCATTGTGATGAGTGACTATTAATCCGGACAGCTCTGTCGTTATCTCAACCCTTCGTGCCCCACGTTGGGCGCCAAAAATAACTGTCGTGGTTTAAACCCAGTCAGGTAATTCGTTCGCTCACTTCCCCCCTTTTCTTGCCCTCCCCCTGCTCTCGGAGGGATGGAGGGGAGAATCAAAAGAATGCAACTCCCACGGGTTGAGATAAGAACAGTTTAGTAACTAAGGTATAACACAGATCACTACTGCTACCACCAATAATAATAATGACAAAGGAAATAACAAGGGAAGAGAATACAACACCTCAGCACCAGCTGACCGATAACTCGCCCCCCAAAACATCGCTATCAGCTCTGTTCCCGAGCTGAAATTCAAAACACTGCACTACACCAGCTACCAAGAAGGAGAAAAATGACTGCTACTGCTGAGCCCAGGACAAGTAGTTATTACAGTAGCTACATTGCAAATAAAATAAAAAAAAAGCTTTAAAAATAGTACATACTAACTGTCAGGGCAAATCAAAGCATGATAAAACAAAGCTGGGAGGTTAAACAGCACTCATATGGAAAACAGATTGCTTCTTTGTAGTCTAAACCTTAGAGATGGAACAGTTTTATAACCTGGAAAAGCTGATACTAGTGTGCCACTGAACTTTCTAATCAGTTCTCCCATTTCCCACATTCCTTGTTGCTTGCTTTAACAAATGCAAAACTTCGTTGACACCTGTAGTTTCACATTGAAATTATACAAAAAAGAAACTTTAAACAGTTAAGCAAAAATCAACAGGTCGTCTGAACACAGATTCATATATTTGCTGAAGACAGAATACAAAAGCCAAAACTATGTGTTCATGCTTTGGGGTTTGAAATGTGCAAGCTTTAAAGTGTCAGGAGAGAGGAAAATCCTAAACTGAAGTGAAACATGCAAGAAAAGCTATCCTGAAGAAGTAATTGTTGCTAGATGTAATGTTTGGTGAATGTATGAGCTGTGCTCCCCATCTTTCTCCAGTGGATAAACACATATTCTAATGCAAGTTGCAATGGGGTTTGGGACTTATTACCAGCTGTCAAGAGATCAGTTATTGAGGGCTTAATTGACATTGGATAATTAGCTTCTCTATGAACGGTGATTGTGTTGCAATCTGAAGACAGTGTAGTAAGAAAATGAAGCATATGGCAAAGTCAATTATGATTTTTTTCTCAAAACTGTTTTTTAATGGTATTTAACCATTGATCTGTTGGGTTCCAGTTTACTTTGATGGGTGTGCAATATCCTAAGAAGCTACTGAAGGCTGTTTTCTACTTTAACTACTTATACCCTATTTAAACATAAAGAAATTAATATATTGTCATTCCAAAAAAAAGCCTATTCTTCAGTACAAGCTATGGAGCAAATGAGAATGCACAGGAGTGCAGAATTATCAACAGATTATAGTTTTGTCGCGACCTGAAGGCAATCTGAGTGATCCCTATTACTTTCACTATTTTTGGAGTTAATGCTGTCTTGGAACCAAACATATTGCAAAAGGTCTTCTAAAGATTTTTCTGAAGGTATCCTTTCTGCCTTTGTAACACAACAAATAATTATCACAACATTTTAGATCTAAGTACCAGTTGAGCACAGGGTTATCGTAGGAGGCAGAGAAGCACACAGCCTGGTACTTCTGCTTGCATATGTACATTTGCAGAAAACATTATCTGTTTGCACACATGTAGTACAGTAAGATGTCTAATGGATTAATTTAATGTATCTGTATCACTCATGCAGATAAAACTAAACTCAACAATCATACAAAATGACACATTTATGAAAAAAAAAAAAAAGTAGCCTGTGTCCCTATCCTTACCTGAAGGTATTAAAATAATGTTTCTTGTTTTCTCTTTTTTTTTTTTTTCCTGTATTAGTAAGTGGACAAAACATTTTTGAAACACTAACTGCTTTCTAATGATGATGAAGTAGTCTGCAGGCAGCAAGTGAGATAGGAATTTCTCAGTCTGGCCATCAATTTTCTATGCAATATTGTCTAAACAAATCCTTTAATGTCTGGAGGTTTTATTTCAGACCTTTTTAAAAGGCTGGAATTCCAAAGGTGGGAGAACAGAATTTTACTGCAAGGAGTCATCAGAAGTTAAGAATCTAAAATTCCTAATCTGGTTAATTTAAAATATATTAAATCTTAGTGTTATGGTTTCTGTAATAATACTAGACAGGAGTAATCTGATTTACAAAACACAAAGTCCTCTGAAAAGAGGGTCTTAAAAATGCTGGAAGTTTATTTCTATTAATGTAACAACTTAATTCCCAACAGATTCTCGTTACAGCTTTAAAGACAATAAGGAACATAAATGGACGCATAAGAAACCCAAACTTACTCTTACATCCCACTGGCCTTTTAAGTCAAATGCATCCTGAGGCCAACAACCTAGGTTTGCAAAATAAGTCTATATTTGTTCAGTTGAAATCTTTCTGAGGAAATCCTTTCTTTTCCATATGACAGTGTACTAAATAGGAAGCTTATTTTCTGTACTACGGCACTATGTTATTTTAACATCATACCACCATCCTACTATTCTCATAGATTAAAAAGAACTGTTGCAACTGATGAGTTAACTCATTCTCTGAACGCTCAGTTTCAGTAGTAAGCCAAGAACATCTGACAAACACAGAATACAAAAATTCCCTCTTCTTCCTATTGGCCCTCTTCTCCAGGAGAAAGAAGCTGCAGAGCACTGTAAACTGAGACTTGCATTTCTTCGTATCCTCTGTGTCTGTGGATAAGGCCACCCCAGAAAAGTGACTGTGGCTATGGGTAAGTTCACGCTGCAGCAGGGACACTCCTAAAGAGGCCGCTGCCCATGAGTAAGTCCATGCTGGAGCTGGTACACCCCTAAGGGACCTGTTGTTGGTTTTGCTTTTCTTAGGTTTAATTTTTACTTGTTAAGGTGTTTTTATCTAAACCCATGAATTTTCAAGTTTTTGCCCTTCTGATTCTCATCCATCCCACTGTGGGGAATGAGCTTTGTGGTTCTTAGCTGCCTACTCGGAATAAGGCACAATACTTGGATAGGCATCACTTCTAGTGGGTCAAGCAGAAGCTGTCTAGTCTCCACACCAATTCAATACAAAGCATGCCTGCTGAAGATACTCCAGTCAGCTACAATGACATATCATTTTATCTTTTGGACGCATATACCCTCTTTTGGGAAATAATCCAAAATCTCCAAATAAACTACATGAAGATTCAGGGTCTTCAAACTGATAGATTTATGGGCCGCTAAGTCACTTCACTCTAGGTTTTTAAGAAAAAATGGTAAGATTCAGAGGCCACTGATACAGCATCTTTGTAACAGCTGTGTTTCATGGCTAACAGTTTAACCTGGATTTAATTCAGAGATCTGAGAAGTTAAAAGTGGGCACATATACTACCAATAGAGTATTTCACTGTGTAATGAAAACAAAGCCAAAAGCGGTAATATCCAATTCCACTCTAATGGCTTTTATCTGTAGATCTCCAGATACTAGTGATATTCCAGCCGCTAAGTACTCTATATTCAGCTCAGGAGAAGGTCAAGGGCAGAATACCCATGGACTCTAAAAGTCTGCTGTACTGAGTTAGATGTATCAAAACATATTACTCTAGTTTCTGTCTTACATAATAAATTGTGGGCCAAAGGAGCAGTAAAACATCAACCACCAGCCTGATAATTGCATTTCTAATGAAAATGTGTGCCCCTTTTGTGTCATTTCTACTGTAAAACAGCATGCTAGTACCCACTAGTGAACAGTACACTCAGCATAAGCATAGCTAATAGGAAAAATAAAAATTACGTCCCTGATAGCGTATATTTTAATATATTAAATAATGTTTAGGGACAAAGGGCAAATATTCAGCAATCAGCAAGCACCAATGGGGAAAAAAAGATACTGATTCAGTAAGTAAAGACAATTAAAAATCTTACTGTGGCCCTTCTCTGAAATCTTTTCCCACTTGTCATAAAAGTACTGAAACATATCATCCTTCATTTTGATTGAAGCTAGTCACTTCTCTAGATGTTAAGGGTGTTCTGTTATCTGTTACTATGTCATATATATTCCTGAAAATACACTTGTCAAAAAGACATACTTGTGGGTTGACAGCTAAGATATTAAAAGGCAATTCCAGTTACAGTTGGCCAAATTTCTGATTAGCTCTTCAGTAAACAAAGGGCATTATTACTGACAGTCGGTGATTTCAGACAAGATAGGTGTATGTCATAGCACAATTTTCAAGCCTCCGTTGTGTGTTATGGTATGTTAAGAGATAGCACAAGCATCTCCAAGAACCTTGCTGCCAGACTTAAATAGACAAGGTAAGAATCCAACTTGCTAAACAGACTTTCTTGATTGTATTCCTCTTTCATATTGAACATACTGAAATACTTTTATATACAACCACAAATTGTTGTTATGCAAACCTAGATGCAATGGGATATCATTTGGGAGCTTTATAACATTACTGATCCTTTACAAAGATTGGCTAAAAAAAACAAACCTGTACACAGAAAACATGACAATTATTTCTTCTATAAAAGGAATGGCAAAATATAGACAAATGGACAGTGCAGGAGAATTGCCAATTATACTTGGCCCAGTTCAAGAGGTTAATGACAAAACACATCTCCAGCTTATATTTCAAGAAGAAAACTAGCAGTAAAGCAAAATTATTCATTGTGAAGCAAGTAAAAATGCCTCCTTTGGTCTTTCTCTAGCTGTTCCTAACAATTCACCACTACAGAAACCTTTCTGCTGCTGAAACAGGCACGATTAATCTTCTAAATTAAATTTAAACACTTTCAGACAGAATGGACTAGATATTTTTTTTTCGTTTATCTGCTACTTACATACTTCTAATGATGTAAACAGAAATGAAGGACATGGGAATGATTCTCATCAATGCAATACTACCTTGTGGTTAGACCAGATCACTGGAATATTTACAATAAAAAACTTCATTTGCTCTATCAGTTAGTTTGGGAAAAGGCAGTTAAAAGAGAACAACTGACATGATAAAACATCTATATAAAACACCTCCTGGTAAACAAGCTATTAAAAACAATAATTATTTGCCCCATTCACTGTGGTAAAGTGAGGGTGGCTTGCCAGGCTGAGAATGAGCAGCATAGAACAGGGAAAAACTCTCCCCCTGTCCAGGGGATGGAAAAAAAATCCATAAAGTATTTAGAGGAGCCAGCCAACCTAGATGTCACTGCATCTCCAAAGTAACACACACATGCAGTGTGAAGTGCTCAAGACTTAACTCTTGATGAACTTCAAGGGGAAAAATCAAACATGAAGTAAAATACTGTTTAAACACACAGCCAGTTCACCATGCTGCTGTGTTTCTTCTTTTTGCTGCTCCTTCCATTCAGAGTTGTTGACAACTGCCAGAGAGAAGACACCCAGCACACTCCTATCCTGCTGGATAAACTTGGCTGATCCAAGACTCTCCCCAAGGGCAGGATAGCTGTTAAACCTAGAAAGGCTGGGCACAACACTGAGGGAAAGAGTTGGTATCTTTGCTAGTCTGCAAAGGTATAATTTAATCATTAGTCACATACATGATACAGTATGTTTAATGAAAACAGTCTAATGTTATATCATGCATACATGTTCAGCTCTCACGAGGGAAGCCCCTAAAGTGAGGTGCTGCTAGAAGAAGCACCAGCATTTGCAAGAATCAAGAGTTTTTAGCCTATCTTTTTCAAGTACTTCCAAATTTACAAACCATATTGTCAGAAATCTTTGAAGGATCTGATTAGCTAAAAATATATCCCAGTAGAAATAAAAGAACTTTAAGATATCTTGAGTTAGATATTTAAAAACTTGTAGCTATTTTTAAAGGCTCTGGCTTTTAGTAGGCATTCATCTGGAAGATACCTACTAATTTTACATTTAAACTGAGATTTCATAAACCAAGCAACACTGTTACATGGTTAACTTGTGCATTTCCTCCTTTCCCCTCCATTAGATTTCTCTTACAGTTTGATTTCAATTGCTTTCAAAACTACATATGCACAGTCAGATTGCTGCAGTAACTTGCATCTTTGTCATGCACTGTGCCCCAGATGAAAATCTTCAGTCAAAAACTCCTCACCAAACAATAACAAAAAAACCATCCCTTTACCATGTTCTGAAACTTGTCAGAACTCAGGTACTGACACATAAGCAGAGAGCAAACTTTAAAAGAGAGTCTGACACAAAGTGTGCCAAAACCAACGTTAACAAGATACATTAACAATGAAACTAATAAAGCCATTTAATTTAAACAGTAAAAACTACCTTCTGAATAATTTATACCTCAAGACAAACTTTCTGATTAGTTTTAAGGCAATTCCAAAGGTCTGCATTTGGGAGTAAACTGAGATTTGCTCCAGGTCACACCACCATCTTAAGAATATTGCATAGGTGATATGCTTCATCTAAAGAAAGCTCTTGCTCACTTTGACCTGTCAGCTCAATTGACACTAAAGTTGTCAAGAAAAATAGGAAAGGGTGAACAGAAAAGCAAAGAAAAATACATAAAGTAACAAAAAAGAAGACCTGAAAATAAAATGTCTTGCCATAGAGGTCCTCCTTGGCTATGTCATGAATTTGCATCACCATCTAATGATAGTTAGCAATAATGAAACGTAGTCAGGATAGTCAATATTAATTGCTGAAATAGAGCACATTGATGCAAAAATAAAGACTGTATAATGATTAAATGATACCACTAATGATAACCTAAATTTGGATGTGGGGAGCAATGTGTTCCCGATTTTTAATGACAACAGTTCATTAGGTGTCTTGGCAAATTTCCTGTCCTCTTTGTTCCACAGACCCATACAGAACATGAAACAACACAGGCTTGGATACACAGGAGTGTGTCTGCAGCTACTATAAATCAAATCTTTCATAGACATCATCATTTTATGTACACAATGTGTTTTCCAGATGTAATTTTGGTAAATGTGTCCAGGTACTTCATGATTCAGATGTTCTCTATAGCCAACCAGAATAACACATGGAGAGCCATGTGAAGGGGCAGGGTTGGCAGTCAAAGGAGGCTGGTGAGAGGTTTCACTTGGGTTCTGCCATCAGAAATACGGCCACCCTTTGAATCTCTGTTTATTTATATTGATTAATACAGGTTAGATTCATGGAGAATTCAATAAAATGTTACACATGCCAAAGAAAGACAGGAATGCTGTGAAAAGGTGTTGACTAGGTTTTGCTTAGTACAGAAGAATTATGCAGAGAAGTCACGTTTCAGGCTTACCTCAGCTGAGGCTTGCTGTGAATAACGTTCTGAGGTTGCATGCAATTTATCCTATTTCCGCTACCACAGAAGTGCAGCTTACAAACCATTGCAAAGGCATTAGATAACAACCAAGTAAGTATTCATATATCACTATTTTCAGTTTTCAGATGAGAACTCATGAGAGTCTGACTCATGAACGTGGGCTCACGAATTAGCCCACAGGATACTGCAATAACCTGGCTCATCCTGAACCTGTAGGTTAGTTTCAACTGCCACTTTTGGCTGCTTTCGAAAAAGCAAGAGTAGCAAGAGACTTTAAAGGCATGCTGGGGTAGAGGAAAAAAGAAGGTAAGAAAATCTGTGAATACTACATAATATAATATCATATTATAGAAGTTCAGAAAACTACCATGAGTTCTTATTTAGAAAAAATAATGTTGAGAATTGAGATACAGTCTATGACATCTATTTGGCTTTTTTGCTGAAAAGAAATTATAAAAGTATTTATCAAGAATAGTTACTAAATTAAATCTTATTCTGTAATCTAGTTTTACTGAAAATAAACCCAACCATCCTAAAATACTCCAATAGAGCATGCTGATCAAAACGGTTTTGGAATGAGTGGGATTTATGTCCAGCAAGGTATTTGGATGTACGGGGCAGGAGGATGAACTTCAGTTTTGTGAACTGACTGAATTATTCTATTGTCACGTTACCCCATTTTTTTTTTTTAAATATTAATTGCCGCTGAAAGCAGAACACTGGCAAATGCATCCTTCTTCCTCCAAACTAATTTGAGGACATACCACACACTCTAGACTGATAACTAAACACTGTTTGAGAGAACCAAGTTAAACAGTGATTTTGAAAGAACCAAGTTAAACAGTGATTTAGACTACTAAAGGTGAAAGACTTTGAAATAACTTTTTAGTGTCTTAAAGATGCTAAAAAGCACAACTATTTATTCCTGTTATCTTGTTCAATTTCCCAAGAAAACTCAAGAATCCTTACTGAGGGAGTATCATTGTGACAGTCAACACTGAAATCAAAAGCACTGATGCATCACCAGTTTCAGCCCCCATATTTGGGAGTTCTGAATGCAAAAATGTTACTATTTCCTTTGGGTAATTTCCCACATTGAAATCAGATCTGACTGAACATCAGATCTGACTGAATATCAGATAAAACAAATCTTTAAATTGTTAAAATACTTTAGGTGATAAGTGAACAAAACCAGATATAAATAAACTACCACAGCTGCAGTATTCACTTTTATCTTTTACAGAGCCAGACTTATTATACAAATATATGATCATACAATGCATCTTACATGTTTTAGCTGCACATTATATTCTGATAATAGTTATTTACATAATTATTCTTTCTGCAGGAAAATATGGTGCACTATGAAAAACATACTTAGAAAATATTCATTAGGTAATTAGTCATACAATACTCTGGAGCTAAATCCACAACACTGCGCAAATAAGTAACTCTCTCAACGTACTTCTGTGAAGAAAGGTTACCCTAAGTGAGTTATCAATTTTAAAGCCAAATCTCCCCCAGGTGTTGAGGCAGACAGTAAATTTCATAGAACTTAACATGCACTTACCAAATAAACAGACCAATTTTGTATAGCCATTAGAAGCACCATTACTCCTTTGTTAGGTTTTCTGCTCTTCCTACCATCTTTTTTGCTGGCATGTTTTGCAGAAGTAGAACTGTGTCCAAGTCCATTTCCCAAACTTCAACCCTAGAGTACTTTGGACTTCAAAAAGGTGAAAGTTATGGTAACAGGGAGACAGCCTGGGGGTTGCTCTTTTGTCCTCTTGATCCTAAACAGTTTTAGTTTTTGGAAGGTTGAAACAACTTACACAAAAAAAAAACAACATACAGGTGACTCAGAGACTGTGTGAGGATGGCCAAGTAATTCATCTACATTGTACAAGATTACTCATGTCTTTTAAAACGCAGCCTAAGGTGAGTTTACTTGTACAGGGACAGTTTGGAGGACAGAGACGAAACAATAAAACTGTTTGCTGCAAGGCAGTGATGAGGAAGATCTTTGATGCCCAGTGCATAAGATTTCTTTTTAAAAAGCAATTCAAGGCAGGTGAAAGACATGCCATTTTCTAGTACAGGAGTTACTGTGCAATAACTCCCTTCTCCAAGTACTCTTCCTCCCCAGTAACAGTATGCCTATCTTACTTATAATTTCATAATTATTTTTTACAAAGAAGGATGAGAAGAAACTCGTAGTCCCATAATCAAAGGATTTCCCCAGAGGATTCCTGTGAGCTCAACAGAACTGGATCTGGGGATTGTTCAATGGTAAATAAGCACCATGGACATGCATTAAATTTGCTGTATGCAAATAAGTGTCGGGTGCTGAACTGGCTACAACGCTGGGCTGCACCTGCATCAGACCTGAGGGTTCTGTGCAGCCCTGATGACCTTCCCTTATTCCCCCATAAGGTCATGTCCTCTTTTATCAAATTAAGTCATACTTTTGGGAAAAGCTGTCTTTCCTTCTCTTTGCGTCCACCAGGGCATCAGCCTTTGTTGTGGTTTCTACAGGCTATTAGAATAAGATCAAAATAATGGGGGATTGGAGGGGGAGGTCGGTGTCTTAATTTGAGGAACAGTCCTGTGGTAGTAAAGACTTCCTCAGGCTTTTAAGAAACAGGTGGAAAACACACCTCTGAATGGTCTGTAAACATAGTGCTTGGCTTTAAATAAATGTTGATGCTGCTAATAACTAAGTATCAGTGCCTTGAGCCAGCAGGTTTTGATACAGCTCTGTATATTTCTTACAGTTATTTGCCCCCTAGTAGTGCTTGTTTTCTTTTGAAGAATAATTAAGATTTAATGGAATATTTTCACAGTTTTTTTTCTGCTTGCTTTCTTGCTGCCTACTGTGCTGATTGCTTGTGTTTGATCCTGGTCATTATAAGAACTGTACAGTAATTGTCTATCTGATAACTCGTTAATGAAGGCCCCCAGAGGGATGAGAAGCTGTTCTTTTGAAGTTCATCATGTTTGCTGTTGGCCTTCTAGTTTAATCTATACATTCAGGACACCTTATTCAATTATTGGAAACTCCTTTTTTCTAAGGATATAGACACCTTGTAAACAAGGTCCTTTATCTCTGCTAACAACATGGCTTACGTCTGATAAATCAAAGCATTTTGCATGCCAGACACTCTTTTCCTCTTGAAAAGCCAGGGTGGTTCAGAAAAAGAAAACCAAAACATTCTGGTACAAACAGGTGCTTTGACTCAGGGAATTGCCTCCAAAATGCAGCATTTCTAACATCTGAAATTCAGCAACATATTGTAACAGAAAGCTGTGTTCATGAACACACATTTTCCAACTCTCAGAAGTTGTTTTTTTCTCTTCTAAGCTGAGCTTTATAGCTCAGTTTAGAGCCATAATTTTAGAATTTGCTGTGAAAGGAAAGTTTGAAATAGCTTAAAAAAAAAAAAAATAATTGGCACCAAGCCAAACAAAAACTGCTCTTGAAGACAGACAATCCGTAAGTTATCCTTTATCCCTCCCCTAGCCCACTGCTACCTAGGAATGCTACCTTCTCCCCAGCACTTAGCTCTGACTCCCTGCACTTACATACCCCACCAACAGTAACCTAAGATGTCTCCAGAGCATCACTTGATGAATGGATTTTTGAGAGACCTGTCCCCCAGAAACTTATCAAACTGTTTTACAACACATTCTGGCTTTGACAAATGAGACTGCCAGGGAAAAGATCGTTTCAACTGCACATTCCCACTACTGTAGCACTGGAAATATTCAGCATCAGTTCAGACACTTAGATTTTTGGTTGGTTTGTACGGTGATGGCAGTACACAAGGTGGAGGGTAGCATTTTGCCTTCAGTGAAGGTCACACTGAAGGCGATTAACTTTGGTTTTAGTATTTAGTATTTAGTCATTTACTCAACTGTTTTTCTACAGTTGTGCTATCCCTACAACAGAGCTATCAACCTGCATGTGGGGATCCACTGTTTGGATTCACAAGTCTGCTTCATTTTCTCAGTTTGCTCACCTATAACTTAAGAGAAAAGGAAACAGCTGTGAGAAGGAAGTCTCCAGAATGAGGGCTCTGAAAGTGAGGAGCTCTTACTGCCAGCAAATGCAAATACTTGCTCTAGAAGGCTTGGTCACTGCAAATCCCACTGATATATCAGGACTTGAAAGACCCATGCAAAAAGTTTCTCTGGGTGCCTAAGGAGAGTAACAGGAAAAGACAGATCCCCTTGGGTTTGAGGTTTGATGGCAGTGGTGAACCACCGCAGCAGACCTACTGTAAGGTTAAGCAATCAGGCTGGCAGAAGTCAAACACAAGTTTTGCATAAAAGCAATTATAAACAGATACAAATGGGAGATCTTAATAGCTCAACAACAAATTTGGTTTGCCCAAAACACCTGATGATGCTACCAGAGCCTCCTGGGCACCTCTGCTACTACCTATTTGCATACACCCTGACATTTTGCAGAGAACTTGTCTAACAGCTCTCATCAGCATGACACAAGAAATCTCATCTTAAAATTCAAGTAATAGTTCTGTTTTGTGCATAGTTGCTGCTATCTTGAGCATTCCTATCTACAAGAAAGAGAACTCTGAATCTATTTTCGTAATTGTGCAAGGAATCATGCGAATCAAAACAGTACAAATGAAAAGAGTCACTACAGCTTAACACCACTTGCCATGGGATTTACACGGTGGATCAAAGCAAAGTCCATATTACCCCCTAACTGCAGAAAGGAAAAAGCAGTTGTTAGGTGTGGCTGAAATTGGGTTGTCACTAAGTGACTGCCACAGGTATGTTTAGTTGCACACATGGAATTTGGATTTAACTTCTTTAACCAAGTTTCACTGTATAACCTTTATTGCTGTGGAGTGATGTGGAATATAGCATTTCATACCTGTTGAAATGCAAGTGGATGGTAACACTAGAGTTTTCCTGGCCCTGTGGATCTGAATGAATATGCATGATCAATATTTCTGCAACTTCAAAAAACATTTAAAAAAACCCAATGAATTTTGGCTGTGAAAAAAATCCATGCTGCTGAGGATTTGATACCTTTTTTTCCTCAAGAGATCATAACCACATATCTAAGGCATATTGTTAAACAAAAATAAATATTTTACTCAAATCAAACTAGTAGCAAATCTTATCCCCATACATCAGCATATATAACAAAATGGTAAGAAAACAGTTCAGCTTCTTTCAGAAAACTTTAGTTACAGAGTATGTATTTGCCACATGCAATTACACTGTACTATACATTTTTGTAGACCATATTGGTAGCAAATCGATAGGAATATTGTTTCCTTACACAGTGACATAATATTTTGTTCCTTTAAACCATTCATATTTTAACAAACCGTTACTCATATGTTTTCCTGACCTCTTTAGCTACCTTTGATGTGAAATGACTGTTTTACTTAAGAGCTGATTAAAATAAGCACCATTTGAAAAACAGAATTACTGGGGCATCAGGAATCTATTAAATGAGCTGGAAAAATCCTGTGGAGTATAACAAATGCATGTGATTAAGAGCTCTCCACTGACTGGGTTTCCTTTTCTACTGTCTATTATAAAGACGTTAGGAAAGTTGCATCAATTAAGACATTAGGTCTGAAATATAAAAGTACTCAATTTTTTCAGGGAAAGTACAAATAAAGGACAATGAGAAATCTCTTGCTCACTTGGTATGACCTTCCTCATGAAAGAAACCCAATGATTTGCACAAGTTTTACTGAGATTCCTTTCAAACAGCCATTTCACAAACATTCCTCAGAACAGGCACCAATCACAGTACAAAAATTCAGTGTCAAGCTTTGCTGAGAAGGTTCTTGCACCTTGATCTTTTTATTAGCTCAGTTACAGTAGGCATTACCACCGCCCTTTAAAACAGAAGCTACAAATATTTTTGCACAAAGTATTTCAAATTTGACAGTTAAAATAGGTGCAAACTCAAGTAACTTTTCTTTGCCACTTCTAAAGAATGAATCATAGTTTGTGTACCTTTTCATAAAATACACAAAGGATTCCTGAGTTTTAAAATGGAAATTTTCCTCACAGTGTTAAATACATACATTAAATACACATCAAAACCTGTTGTAGTTGGGCCCTTATATTTTTAGCATAAAAATATTTTAAAAAGACTGTGCAACTGACTCCACCATTTCTTTTGGTCTTTCTTCATTTGTCACTGGACTTCAGAGTCTAGAGAAATCAAGTATTTTCAGCTAAATCTCAGGATTAGTCTCTAGTCAAACCAGAGATGGTAAAATTCATGTTTCCTTTGCAACCAATCTTCCTTTGAAATATTTCCAAAGGAGTTAACTGGACAATTCTTTTGTTCCATTTTGTTATTCTATAACCCCAGGAAATGTTCACAGTCACTAACATAATGTATAATCTCACAGTCACGATTAATGTATTTTTTTCTCATTTACAATCCTTTATTTTGCTGCTTTGAATTTGGTGGAAAAGAGGGAGAGCACTATATTACTCCATACCTACCTTCACTTTGTAAAAACACTAAATAAAAGTGCCAACACAGTCTATTTTGAAATGATCAATTTTATCAATTTCAAAGCAGGATCTGAGAACACTCTTTGCAAAAAAAAACTGAGGAGGGTGCAATGGCAAAAAGAAGGAGCTGCCAGTGGTCCTGTGAATAGAAGATGGAGGCATGAAGACAACATGAAGCAATCTGCTTGGGGGTTTTATTTATTTAGCAGCCTTGAACCAAAGACTGTCAAGAGAATAGAAAGATGAAAGGGGTTGGTTGGTTTGTTTGTTTTACATCAAGTGATGTCTGGCAGCTGAATTCAGTTACTTCAGGTCTCAGAATAAAGAGATATTGAAGATACAGTTTTAGCTATTGAAGTAGCTCTATTTCTAGGGCGCTCTCTCTCAAGTGTCAGAATACTGACTAGTCAGTAGATGTATTAGGCCAGCTCCTCCACCTCCTTTTTCTGTTGTTTTTGTTTGTTTGGATGGGGTGCTTATTTGGATTTTCTTACATAGAAATAATTTGGCTATTTCAAAGGATCTCTACAGATAGTGTCAGCACTGTGTGCTTCTAGGAACCAGGCTCCTGCACCAAATATTTTCCTTTACCAGTGAACCTTGCCCTATCATGACAGAACATGAAAGGGTGCCTAACACAGTTTGTCTTCTAGACATGCCCAGACTTTATCAAATAATACACTCCATATTAACAATGAGAAGCAAGTAAAGCACTTCTGTCTTATCATCCTCATTTGAAAAAATAAGCTAAGATCCAAGAGTACAGGGACTCAAGAAGCTATTGATACATCCATAGAATGGGTCCGTTTCTTGCAGCTCTTCACAGGGTGTTCCACTGCTTCAGCTGCTTACTTGATAAGAGCTCACAGGATCTGACCCTCATTTCTTAATGCTTGCAAAGCACTTGGAAAACAAAAAGTGCTCTTTCTAAATGGGAATTGTCATCATAATTATAATAATCATCTAAAAGAATTATTTTTTGAGTACTCATATAACTGAAAATAACATCTTGTTCTTAGTATAAACGTATTATTGGATCTGATAACCAGGCCATAATGGAACCTACATAAAAAAGGCAAGTAATTCATTAAGATGCTGCACTACTTGAAAGCAAATATATGTCTTGACTCCTAAGTAGTTTCTCTTTTTCAGTTTAAAATACAATAATGCTCATTTTCATCATAACCTAAATTATCTCTTGTTTTTAGTATTATAAATTCTATTATGATTCAGAAGATCATATTACCATAGTAAAACAGAAGAGTAATTCAAAGACTCCAAAGGCAGCAGTGTAACATAGTTGATCGTAGATTGCACACTGTTAAGCAGCAAAAAGGGATTACTATGGGGTACATTAGCAACCTCAACTTAATTCAGTCTGATGTCTTCCAGACATCAATGGAAATCTGGGATAAGGAGCCGTTTGCCTGTCTTTTGTGGGTCAAGAGGAACAAACAGGAATTGGATATCCTCTACGACTCAAAACTGCTCTTCTTGACTCATGTTCTCTTGCACAAACCAAGCAAGGAAGAGCAAGCTGCCTTCCCCCCACCTCACCCTGCAGAAAATCCTCTCCATTTCTACTCTTTCTCACTACCTCATGCTCTTGCAAATTACACACAGGACTTGTGCTGGGTTCAGCAGTAGCAGTCATTTTTCTCCTTCTTAGTAGCTGATGCAGTGCTGTAGTTTTGACTTTCAGCCTGGAAACAGCGCTGATAACACCGATGTTTTTAGTTGCTGCTCAGTAATGTTTACTCTGACCAAGGACTTTGTGAGTCTCATGCTCTGCCAGGGAGGGGGAGAAGCTGAGAGGAAGCAGAGACAGGACACCTGACCCAAACCAGCCAAAAAGGTATTCCATATCACAGCACGTCATGCCCAGGATGTAGAACTGGGGGAAGTTACCCAAAAAGGCTAGATCACTGCTCGGGTTGGGCTGGGTACCAGTTGGCAGGTGGTGGGCAGTTGTATTCTCTTCCCTTGTCATTTCCGTTATCATTATTATTATTGGTGGCAGCAGCAGTGATCTGTGTTATACCTTAGTTACTGGACTGTTCTTATCTCAACCCGTGGGAGTTACATCCTTAAAATTCTCCTCCCCATTCCTCTGGAAGCAGGAGGGAGGAAGGGCGGGGGAGTGAGAGAGCGACTGCATGGTTCTGAGTAACTGACTGGACTTAAACCACAACAGGACTGAACAGCTCCAAATGAAGATAAGCTTTAGCACTTTTTCTAGAATGAAGACCAAAGTGAGGAAGACAGTGGGGCTGCCTGTAAATTCTGCAGTTTTAACATCTAACAATTATCACTACCCACTGCAGCCACAACTCCTTCCTCTCTGCTTCCTGTACTGCTTTGTATTTGCCTTCTATTTAACAAAACCAAGTTGGGAGTACACCATCATTATTCACATAAAATGTAGGCCCCCACCACTAATTCTTTGCATTTATTGCACTGAAGCAGAACATTTTATTAAATATTTGAAATGCATATAGTTCAATAAAAAATGCCTACTGCCCAATTTTAATCTGACACGGCTTGAATATTTTACAACATGCAGGGTTACCAATACTTGCTGGATTCACATGTTACATTTTTTTCAAGGTGGAATTAGCATCATGTTAACAGGAGATCAAACTAAAATGTTCTTGTATGGAGAGACCTGTGGAGAGTTAGTGTGGAAAGGTTCAGGGGCTTGTAACTTCTATTTGCAGTCACAAAATGCCAATCATTCCTTCATTACTCCTTCTCTGTTCTCCCTCAAATGTGCAATGTGCAAACCACAGCTCTCCCAAATTGAAGTAAGAAATCCACATACAACACTTCCTGGCCTTCTTGGACTTGCTAGTCACGTGCTTTTAACAGCCATTTCATTCAGCTGAGCTTCACCTTTGCAGCAAAGATGCCACACTGCAAAGTAATACCAGATGCAACACGGCAAAGGTCACTTTTTGACAAGTTATCTGGCCACCTTCTTTGGCCAGTGTCTGCCTTATCATCCAAAAAGGATGTGTCAGCCATGGGAATACAAATGCAAACCTGACAGGAAGTTTTGTCCAATAGACAAAACATGAACTGCCAAGAGAGACTTAAAGCTAAGTTCACCTTTTTAATAGTTAATCACAGTATACTGAAGAAATGTAAACCAGCTTTAATTGAGAGACGTGTATCATAGCAAATTCAAAATTCCTCTAAGATCCCTTTAAGAGATACCTTAGTTTGCTATGAATAGAAGTATCTTTACCTCTTTCATCTCTACAGTATTCTACATCTAACAAAACTGACGTTAAGTAGATTTAAAACAAAACAAAACAAAGAAACCAACCCAAAACCAACAAAACCAAACTCTCAAACACACAGCATACTTACAGCTAATGAACAATAGCCAATTACTGACTCTCATATCATTAAAGCACTAACACAATCTAAATTAATAGTGCAATGAAGATTAAGTAATGCTTGGGCTAAAAACTGTTCCTGGTGGCTTCTCGTTTAAACAGGGAATGAAGAAAACCAACAGCAAAACACTCAGAAACAACATGACTGTTACAGTACATGACTATAGATTTATTTCCTGAGACTGCAGCTAAACTGGGCATGAAAACATTAAAAATCAAATATTTGCGCAAACATAAAACTGATGATTTGTTACGTTAAACAGTATACAGCCTTGCAGCAACAAGTTAAACCGGGGTTAAAATGAAATGTGATTGAAATACAATGAGACTGCAATATGAACAGTATTACTGTAGCCATTACCAAGCATGTTTTGAACACAGGGCAAATAAGGGGCCTTATAACACTAGGAAGAGGGAATTAAATTCAGTGATAGAATGGCAGAGTTTCCACTATGGCATCAGACACAGTCATTGAGCAGTACAGGAAAACTGTAAAAAAAAACAATGGCACGTAAAGAATGTACTAAAGTAGTAGAACAAAATATTTAGCTTGATGCATAGGTGTTATTCCTAAAATGGGGTTGTAGAAATAAAATCTTCTACAAAAAGGCTTATAGAAGGTTATGCTTCTATAAAAAGAAGCATGATCACAGTCCTTATATTATCTGTTATTCAAAATGCTTTCTTCTTACCACAAAATTCAGTTTACAGAAGAAAGGCGCAAACTAAAATAAAGAGGGTGTTAAAAAAGGCTGCATGGTTTCTTTGGATTCATGATGTGCCCTGATGCCCTTCAGCATTCTGATGTGAAGAGATGCTCTTTTGATATCTCAGCCAAAAGACAGTTTGTCCAAGGAGGATGGAATGTGACACATTCCTTTCCATGCTTCACTACAAGGTCTTCTAAGGACAACGAGTGCTCTTATGTTGGTGTGCTTATAACATCAAAGGCATGTGTTTCTCAGATTAGAATCAAATGGAAGTGAAACTACTGCTGACAGTTTGGTCAAGTCTGCCATTTTCATGTTCCCATATAAAATTATTTTTTGTCCAGATCCTAAGGGTAACATCAAGAGGAAGATTTGTTATCTATTCCTACAGTAGATAGATGTTTAATGAGCACTTGATGATTCATCTAGAGTATTAAATTTCAGCTGAGAGGCTGGTGTTATTATTCAAGCCCATTTCACAGTCAGACAGCTCCCACTCTTCTATAAAGTATTTTTTTACTCTGTGAAAAACAAGGCCTTGGAGGCAAGTCAGGGGATACACATTGGTATAGTGAATTTACTGGCTTTATCTTGAACAATATGGCAGAAATATTTCAGTGATGCAAGATCTAGTCTATAAATAAATCAAAAACACAGTGAAAGACTGTGCCAACAGATTGTTGAAATCCCCAGTGGTTTGAATGGGAGTTTACTAGAGAGAATTCCTAAAGGGTTACAGTTTCAGACAGAACTGAGCCAAATAAAAATAAAAACAGGGAATCTAAAATGTCACTGCATAAATGAATCATCTGATACTGCAAGGGAGCAACACTCGATCACTGTTCAGCATTTTATAGTTTCAAATGTTTGAATTTCTTTAAAGCAATTCATTTTCTCCTCCTTTCTTTCATCTCCCTTTTTTTTAAATGGGAGTGCATTTTAAACATATGGGCTTCAAGTCATGGGGGGGGGGCAGGCAGGGAATACAGACATGGCACCAAAGAGTGGCCCAAAATGAAAACAGCCAAATGAGCCATCAGAGCATGAAATTCCCCATCTTCATACCCCATCTGTTCCCTGGTCATGATTTCCTAACTTCTCTTGCTCTGCTTTGCTTGGCAGCTGCTGCACAAATCTTCACCCTAGCCAGAAGTCGAAACTAAGAGGTTGTTATCAGCACGGGTGCCAGCATGGCTTTGTGGAGCCCTGCATAGGAGGCATCAAGCTGCAGAGCTGGCACTGGGCTGCAGCCTGACAGCCTGACTCCTCTCCTGAACTTGGATCTGTACTTGAGAGCACAGCACAGCAGGGGTTTAGGCAACAGTGTGCACATATACCCCTGAATGCAGCTCACTACTGAAAGAAGCTTGAGGGGGAATAAATTTTGTCCAAATTAACCCTTTTTTATATCAAGAAAAGCTAATCTGACAGCTTAAACTATCTAGAAGCCAAGCAACCTGTGTTTACAATCATATAGGGGTGAATCACAGCCCAGCTACTTCTATATTTGCAAGCAGCAGCTATTGCATACAAGGTTGTCCTTCTCATGTTCCCGTTCTTTCTGTGACACCAGTGACATCAAGAGAAACAAAAACTGCCCTGAATCAGGGCCCACACATAGTAAGTTTAAATATTTGAGTCAAAATTCTGATACCAACCTTGTTTCTATTAGGACAACAGGTGAGATAGGCAGATTAGATTAAAATAAAAAATTGAAGAGAAATTCATGATGATGAAATTGGTTTCTAGCTCCCCAGCACCAGCTGTTACCCCAAGACCCTGTTCTGTCCTGGTTCAGGTGCCATTAGAGACAGAAGCTTTCTATTGTGGCCAAAAAGTTCCTCCTTTCCTTTTCCAAACACACCAATCCTACTGGTCTTCGAAGAAGGCTCAATTCAGGAAAATTGAGCCTGACAAGATAGGGAAATCCTGTCCTTTTCAAAGGTGCTCAGACTTTCACAGCAATTAAACTAATAGGCAGCAGGTACACATACCTTAACTGTTAACTGCAAACACTCTGTGATTATACCAAATCCTTTCTAAAAGGGAGAGTGCTATTTTAATAGGGCTCTTAAAAATACACATTTAAAAAGAAGTTTATGTTAAGATATTTCACTAGATTTCTTTCAAAAGTCAAAGAATCCAAACAAATAACTTTGCCCCAATAATCTTACCTGCTCTAAAAATATACTTTACCATTTTGATCTTGTAGCCAAAATCTGTTCTTTTTCACTGATCTGCACCTTTAGTAAGGTCTTGCCCCTATCCCCACATTTTTTTCTTATATTAAATCTTAGGGGTTTAACATGCACAGGGAACACAGAATTATTTAATGATCCTCTTTTTCATATTTTTAATTAAAAGACTGACAGCTAAACTGAGCTGATCAGTATCACCCAAACACAAGCCAATAGCGAATTGCTGAGCCAGGCAGGGCTGCATCAGAAACACAAATTCAAGGGACACAAAGGAGTTAATGGTCTATCCCTGAAGGAGGCTTAAATCAGCCCCCACACAAAGCACCTGCAAAAGACCTAGGCAAGACTCTTCTAGCCATCACTAACAATCAGGAGTGAACAAGATGCAGGAGAGGAGCACAGCGCAAGCAGCTGCTCTGCCTGGGGCAACTGGTATCCCAAGAGACCCAAGTCACTATAGGACTATTTTCATCATTTTCCCACCACTAACACTGATTCAGCTTCACTCATGTTACTGGCATTGAAAGCTGAGCAAAGTCAGGCTCTCACTGGCAATCCAAACATCACTTCCATTTAGATATATTTTGAGCTATATGGAATGAAGCTAGTGACTTGTCTGTGCAAGTGGATGAATCAGATAACCGACGACAATGTTGACAGCACACTGTCCCCCCCTCAAGTAACAAAGCAGGATCAAGACTCTTGTGGCAGCATACAGTCTAGAGGAACTGCACAGATAGGTGTCCAAGGAGGCTGTTAACTGAGTAATTGGGTTACAGCTGAACCAAGTCTCCTTCATTTTATAACTGGAGTCCTTCATACACTCGAGTCAGTGTTGACTTGTTCACTTAGCATCTTTGAAAAGAAGAAGGAATTATTTCCAGAGAAAGAGTACTGATTCTATGCACAATCCAAATGGAAGCAGGCAGAGAGTGCGAACAGTCAGTCTTTGATTACCAAGCTGGCAGGATACACTAAATTGTACTGCTCTGGCTTCACGCATCCCTTCTGGGCCTTCTAAGTTCCAGCACATGCAGCAGCGCTCAAGTTTTTGGTTGGTCTGTTTTCTTCTCTACTAACCTAAATGTATTTTTAGGAAAAGAAGTTTGTTATCAGACACATCTAAATCCTTTTGTCTCTCTGTGCTTTCAGAAGCCAGGAGGCTTGACAACATGATGTATGCCTGCTCTACTTTTGCTGGACACAGTCAATTCACTTGATAAGGACATGACAAACTTTGATTTTGCCATAGCTTTTCGTAGGAAGACTAAGCTTATTATGAAAGCCTGAATTTTCATAAATGCAAACTTTTAAACATCCTACACTTAGGGTAAATTTATTCTAACCCTGCAATATGAAAAGGAGGAGCTAATAAAGAACATGTTTTTGAAGAGAATAGCATTCATTTTTATTTGGTTTTAAGTAGTAAGTGATAGGGAGAGAGGACACTTACATTGATTACACCACCCAGGAGAAGTCCTTTGGGAGGCTCAGCTGGAGAAATGTCTGCTCCATTCAGATCTGGCTGCCTCAGTCTCCAAGATGCTTAGCCCAGTGAAGGCATTTCTGTGCATACAAAAGCAAAATGTTCAGATGGACAGCAGTCACTGGAAAAAGTCAGGATTTCCTCTTTGACGCCTGAGTCCACAATGTTCCCCTTTTTTGACATTTTTAGATGAACAGGCTTCAGTCAGAACTGAGAAACTTCTTTAATGCAGAAGAACACATAATAAAATTGTACTATATCTAAGTGGCTCATGGGACAATCCTCTCTGAATTAATGATATTCTATACTGGATAAAAACTTACTTCCAAGGATTGCTAAATGAAAGAACATTACACACAGCATGAACAGTTATTGCCACTTGTGAGCTTTACTTCCTTCAGAGCACATTTTTCTCTCTGTGCCACTGCAAAAGTTCCTCCCAGATAATGAAGATTAACTGAAAATGTATTTCAGGTAACTTGAAGACTGTAATCTCTTCAGCTATTCCTTAGTTTAGCAAAGACCAATACAAATCAAATCAAGTTATTATCATTATTTTTAAATTATTATATGAATTAAATTCATCAGAGCTCTGAACTTCCAAGAGTTTTAAAAAGAAAAGTAAGATGGAAAATTCTTCTTGTGTTTTTACTAAAACAGCAACAGCTTGCTTTGCTCTGAATAACTTGGAAAGAGAATTCCCTGAGATACTGCCTGAAAGATCTAAGCATAACAACTGAGGAAACTTTACTTCACTCATGCAAAAGTAATGTCTGCTGGCAGAGAAGCTGATACCCATTTTCTGTCCCCAGTAGCCAGGATAAAGGATATGGCCATGGGAAAGCAAGTATAGCTTCAACATCCCTGACAACCATAGGGTATAGATAAAAGTGCAACTACAAATTAGAGGGAATTAGAATAAATGAGAAAAGGTTAGAGGGCAGTGTGAAATCCCACTGATAATCTTCCTAACTCTTCTTTTCCAGAAAGGCAATTTGAAGGTTTTTTCGTTCATTGGTCTTGGTTTTGGGGGGAGTGGTGGAATTGGGGGGGAGGGGGGGGAATTTGGGGACAATAATGTATACTCTCATACAAGTGGAAGTGAAAAAAAGTTAATTACAACTTACAGCTTGCAGTGCACAGGATATTTTAATACTATAAACATGCACATGCATATATAGAAGTAACAATTTTAATGATGAGAGTATCATGAGCAACAATGAATGAGATCCCATTATAAATGATGTCAGGTATTCAAGGGATGCCTTCACTGTAATTAAGAGATGATGGAGAAAGAAAACTAAGTTTCAGAAATTGAGACCTTTTACACAATGAAGTTCAAGCAATTTAGATTTGTACTCGTTACAGGACTTTCTTCTTTCATTCTTTGCCATTTTGAATTTAATCTTTTTTCTGTCTCTGGAGTTTTGCCATTCATTTTTCTCGCAGGATCTTTACAGGCTCAGTTTCTGCTGCAGCAGTATTTCATTAGTATTTCTCTACAGAGAAACTTTTTCTTCTTTTTTTTTTTTTTATATAGAATATTAGGTGGCTACCTACTGGTGAAACATCAAAACCTAAGAGAATTTCCCTACAAAAATGAACCCACATCAGTGAGGGATTACAGGAGACCAAAAACCTAACAGCCCATCTTGTTTCTCTGATTTCTATAACCCCTCTTGTCTGAGGATGTGTAGCGTATGTCAGTAACTTGTGCTCCTCTCCAGTCATTTTCTGTGAACAAGAATAATTTCTTCTCCCTATTTCACATGCAGCCCCTTCCTGGTATTCATGTCTGAAAACAGTGTTTGTATATCCTCCAGGGAAAGTTTATTGCAGTGAGACAGCCACAATGAACTGAAATGTCAAGTCTTAATGACAAGAAAGCAGTTTATTCAAAAGATAATGATCTGATCTTGGTATATAGTAGTGTATGCATATAGTAGTGTATACACAGCTTAGATTATAGGAATTCAAACCTGAAGCAAAGAGGCTCTTAAAGACCCCAGAACTGTGATTGCCTGAAAAGGCCATCTATTGAGTATATGCTTCTCGTTTCTTTCAGACTTTCAGGCTTGTATTTTCTGGGATTTTTAATTAAAAGATAATAGCAAAAGATCTGAGGGTTTGAAATTAAATTCCCATATTTATCTAGTTCCCCTAGTAGTCTTCAGCTCTTCCTTTCAAATACCTCACAACTGCTATTGAAAGAAACCAACCTACTCTGGTGTCCCAGACTGCTGACCAATATGGTCACCTCCAGAAAGAGAGCTTGCAGTAAGAAGACTGCAGCAACTCAGACAGAGACCCTGTCCCAAACCGTGGCTGTTCAGGTCTCTGGGTGCAGGGAGTGCCAGAGCCTCCTGCTGCCAGGGGAGGGAGGACAGCATTCCACCTGCGTGAGGTGTGAGCAGGTAGAAGATCTGCTTAGCCTGGTGGCAAGACTTAAGGAGGAGGTTGAGACGCTGAGGACCATCAGGGAGTGTGAAAGGGAGATCGACTGGTGGAGTAACTCCCTGGCGTGCCAGTCGGAACGGTTCCAGGGAGATACCCCCCAAAAGGGGAAGGACCCCCTGCCTTCTCACACAGAGGGGGGTGGCCCGAGACAGCCCCTGCCCTGTAGCTGTTGCGCAGAGGTAGGGGACCAAAAAGACGATGAGGGTTGGAAGCTAGTTCCAGTTCGACGTCGTGGGAAACCCTCCCCCCTTCCTGCCCTGCTTCCCCAGGTGTCCCTCCGTAATAGGTTCGAGGCCCTGGATCTTGAAGGAGAGGTAGGTGAGAATGTGGGGCAAGGCCAGCCCACAAGGCCACATAGGAAAAGGGGGTCGACTTTGCACCTCAAGACTGCCTCTGATAAGAAAGAAAGAAGGGTCATTGTAGTAGGGGATTCCCTTCTGAGAGGAACAGAGGGCATGATACGCAGAGTTGACCCTCATCATAGGGAAGTGTGTAGTCTGCCTGGAGCCCGGATCAGGGATATCACTAGGGCGCTCCCCAACCTAGTGCACCCGACAGACTACTACCCGCTGCTGGTCTTCCAGACAGGTGGGGAGGAAGCTGCTTCCCGCAGTCTGAGGGGGATGAAGAAAGACTACAGGGCCTTGGGGCGGATGGTGAAAGAGTCTGGGGCTCAAGTGATCTTCTCCTCACTCCTTCCATCTTCTACTGATGATGTGGGAAGGAATGGGAAGATTCAGTTCATAAACAATTGGCTTCGAGACTGGTGCTACAGGCAGGGCTTTGGATTCTTTGATAACAGCTGGTTTTATAGGGCACCAGTCTGGACAATGACAAGTGAGAAAAGTTTGTCTCACAGAGGCAAAAGGATGCTGGGGCACGAATTAGCAGGGCTCATTTGGAGAGCTTTAAACTAGATTCGAAGGGGGATGGGGCTGTAGCTGGGCTTGCCCCAGTGGGCAGCGCTCCAGAATTGATGAAGACTGGGAGGCCTCCTATAATCCTAGGGTGAAATTGGTGTGCTCAGCTCACTCCCTGGAATGTCTGTACACCAATGCATGCAGCATGGGAAATAAGCAGGAGGAGTTGGAAACCTGTGTTAAGTCAGGAGATTATGATCTGGTGGCAATTACAGAGACGTGGTGGGACAGCTCACATGACTGGAATATAGTCATGGAGGGCTATGTCCTTTTCAGAAAAGACAGGTCAGCCAGGAAGGGTGGTGGGGTTGTTCTTTATGTGCGGGAGCAACTACAACGCACTGAGTTCTGTCCAGGGACAGATGATGAGCGAGTTGAGAGTCTGTGGGTGAGAATTAAGAGGCAGGCTGGCAGGGGGGATACTGTTGTAGGTGTCTGTTACAGACCACCAGATCAGGGTGAGGAAGTTGACGAGGCCTTCTACAGGCAGCTGAGAGCGGCCTCACAGTCACAGGCTGTGGTCGTCGTGGGGGATTTTAACTTCCCTGATGTTTGCTGGAAGGACCACTCACCAACCCAGCCACAGTCCAGGAGGTTCCTCCAGTGTATGGATGATAACTTCCTCCTGCAAATGGTGGATGAGCCGACCAGGAGAGGAGCGCTGCTGGATCTCATCCTCACTAACAAGGAGGATCTGGTTGAAGCAGTAAGGGTTGAGGACTGCCTTGGTTGCAGCGACCGCAAGATGGTGGAATTCAGGGTCTTCTGTGGTAGGACTAGTAGAATACCAAGTAGAATTGCAACCCTGGACTTTAGCAGGACAAACTTTGGCCTTTTCAAGCAATTGCTAGGGGAAATCCCATGGGCAAGGCTGCTTGAAGGTAAAGGGGCCCAAGATAGTTGGTTGACATTCAAGGACTGCTTTTTCCGAGCTCAAGATCGGAGCATCCCGACACATAGGAAGTCAAGGAAGAGGGCCAGGAGACCTGCGTGGCTAAATAGGGAATTGCTGGGTATGCTCAAGTGGAAGAGGAGAGTTTACAGGTCATGGAAGGAGGGGCTGGCCACTTGGGAGGAATATAAGGCTGCTGCTAGAGGATGTAGGAAGGCAGCTAGGATGACGAAGGCCTCCTTAGAATTAAACCTGGCGAGAGGGGTCAAGGACAGCAAAAAGAGCTTTTTCAAATACATGGCAGACAAAACTAACACCAGAGGCAATGTAGGCCCACTGATGAACGGGATGGGTGCCCTGGTGACAGAAGATACAGAGATGGCAGAGTTACTGAATGCCTTCTTTGTTTCTGTCTACTCTGCTGCAGGCAGTCCTGAAGAGCCCTGTACCCCGGAGACCTTAGATGAAGTCAGGTCGACGGAGCGGTTTGCCTTAGTCAATGAGGAATGGGTTAGAGACCAGTTGAGCAATCTGGACATCCATAAATCCAGGGGTCCAGATGGGATGCACCCACGGGTGCTGAGGGAACTGGCGGAAGTCATTGCTAGACCACTCTCCATCATCTTTACCAAGTCTTGGGAAACGGGAGAGGTGCCTGAGGACTGGAGGAAAGCAAATGTCACTCCAGTCTTCAAAAAGGGCAAGAAGGAGGACCCGGGTAACTATAGACCGGTCAGCCTCACCTCCATCCCTGGGAAAGTGATGGAACACCTTATCCTTGGTGCCATCTTAAGGCATATCAAGGATAAGAGGGTTATGAGGGGCAGTGAACATGGCTTCACCAGGGGGAAATCATGTTTGACCAATCTCTTAGCCTTTTATGAGGAAATAACACGGTGGATGGATGATGGCAGAGCGGTGGATGTGGTCTACCTTGACCTCAGCAAAGCATTTGACACAGTCTCCCACAGCATCCTCACAGCTAAATTGAGGAAGTGTGGTCTGGATGATCAGGTAGTGAGGTGGACTGTGAACTGGCTGAAGGAGGGAAGCCAGAGAGTTGTAGTCTATGGGGCGGAGTCTAGTTGGAGGCCTGTAACTAGTGGAATGCCTCAAGGGTCAGTACTGGGACCGGTATTATTTAATATATTCATCAATGATTTAGATGAGGGAATTGAGTGTACTATCGGCAAGTTTGCTGATGACACTAAGCTGGGAGGAGTGGCTGACACGCCAGAAGGCTGTGCTGCCATCCAGCAAGACCTAGACAGGCTGGAGAGTTGGGCAGGGAATAACTTGATGAAATATAACAAGGGAAAGTGTAGAGTCCTGTATCTGGGCAGGAACAACCCCAGGTTCCAGTATAGGTTGGGGAACGACCTGTTAGAGAGCAGTGTAGGGGAGAGGGACCTGGGGGTCCTAGTGGACGACAGGATGACCATGAGCCAACACTGTGCCCTTGTGGCCAAGAAGGCCAATGGCATCCTGGGATGTATTAGAAGGGGGGTGGTTAGTAGGTCGAGAGAGGTCCTGCTTCCCCTCTACTCTGCCCTGGTGAGACCGCATCTGGAATATTGTGTCCAGTTCTGGGCCCCTCAGTTCAAGAAGGACAGGGAGCTGCTGGAGAGAGTCCAGCGCAGGGCAACAAAGATGATTAAGGGAGTGGAGCAGCTCCCTTATGAGGAAAGACTGAGCGAGCTGGGTCTCTATAGTTTAGAGAAGAGGAGACTGAGGGGTGACCTTATTAGTGTCTATAAATATATAAAGGGGGAGTGTCACGAGGATGGAGCCAGGCTCTACTCAGTGGCAAACAATGATAGGACAAGGGGTAATGGGTACAAACTGGAACACAAGAGGTTCCACTTAAACTTGAGAAGAAACTTCTTCTCAGTGAGGGTGACAGAACACTGGAACAGGCTGCCCAGGGAGGTTGTGGAGTCTCCTTCCCTGGAGACATTCAAAACCCACCTGGACACATTCCTGTGTAACATTATCCAGGTGTTCCTGCTCCGGCAGGGGGATTTTACTAGATGATCTTTTGAGGTCCCTTCCAATCTCTAGCATACTGTGATACTGTGATACTCAACATGAATAGTGGCATGCCCTTCTCTCTTTCCCTCTTTCCTCCTCCTTTCACAAGTATAGCAGGATGTCAGATCTGAAGAGAAACCTATGTCTTTCCAGTGTGGAGGGGGTGGGAACAAAAATGCCCCAGAGAACTCACAACCTGGTTTCATTGTGGTCTTCAGTCCATGACACAACACAGCAGATGTGTTATTTGGTTCATCAGTACCATGCTGCTGCTTGATAAGCCCCCCACCACTTAGAGGGGTACAGCCCCAGTGGAAACTACCACAGCAGCACCTAGGATGACTCCGTCTCCATAATCGGATGCTACAGCCCTGGAGATAGGACTGCCTTCACCAGCCATGCTCCCATTCTCTCAGGCTGGGTGCTCTGGGAAAGAAGTAACTGGTCTTGAACAGCAGCAGCTCCCGGGCTTCCATCTGGAGCCTGACAGGTGAGCAACGACAAGCCCAAATCTCAGGTTCACAGCATGCCCTAGCTCCTGACAAGACTACTGTGAATCCAAAAAGATCTACGTTCACACTGAGATAATTCTCTTCAATGACTTCCAATAATTGCTGCTTTTTGTTTCCCTTTGGAATCATGGTACTTGATTTTCTTTTCCCTTATTTCCTTTTATTTGCTAACTCAGTCTTCATCACACATTTCATCACAATTTACAGGTATCCCTGAAATATTACAATATCTCTGCAGGAATAAGGAAGCATTAATTACAACAGAATGAACCAATTCACCACCACACCCAACATAAAAATCCCACGAAAATGAAACAAAGACTCTTTCACACCCCTAAACCTGAGCTTTTTCCCCAGAACTTGTTTTGTAACTGAGATTGTTTTTACAGTGGATAGCTGGCTAGTTTATATTCTTTTAAACACCTTATTCATCTCTGTACTTCCTATGTGATAACAAAAAAAAATTAATAGGTATACATCCATTTTTATGGCAGTCCTTTAAAAGTTAATATTTTAGCTTGCATTTTAAAGGAAATCAAAATAGTATTTTGTAAAGATGAAGGCACAAAACTTTTCCAACTAGTCAAACAGTGAAGGTTAAAATAATTTCACCCCAATGCTGTATCTGAAGGCAGATCATGGTGCAGACAAAGTGCCTCTATACAAGTTTATTTCCTCTATCTCTGCCCACCTTCCTCTTGCAAGTTGTTACTTCATTTTATCAAGAAGGCTGAAATCAATATAAAGAGTAGAAAAGCACGCAAATTAGAGAAGTGTGTGTCAAGTGGCAGCATGAAAAGAGCAAGTGAGAATTTTGTTCAAGCATAAAAGCTCTAAAAAAATCTTATATACCATCAACGTGGATTCATTTCCATAAGAAACAAATCGGTAGCTGATGCTGATGAAGGCCGCTGTACACTTTACTGCTAATAAGTGACACTAGGGGCCTTGTTACAAAGTATTTCTAAACATCAGAAATTCTGTAATGGGGCCCCCAAGGGCCACATCCACAGGCTGCTGACCCTCTTTGTGCCGCGTATGCACAGTCACTTGTTTCCAAGGCAACTCACCCGAGCACGAAGGCAGTACAAAGCACTTGGTGTAGACAGGTTGAGTGAAGCCTTCTCAGTATTTCCATTTTGTGATAGGGCCAGTGTATTAGGAAGCAGTCTTTCCTTGATTTTGGACTACAGAATCAGCCCGTATTTAGGTATCACCTGGTATCATCATCTGAACAAGTAATACATTCAAAGAAATAATACAGCATGACACAACTGACAATGGTAAGGTCAGAATCCTCATTTTCTTTTCAACAGCTAAAAAACCAAATTCAACCCTTTCACAAGAAAGCAGCTGCAAGACAAGAATAAGCACAAGAAGCATCTGTGTCCTGTTCCAGACCTGAAGGTAGCAGAAGAATGTCATTGGTTTGCTCATCTCCCCTCAGATCCTGGTCACACTGCTGCTTATAATTAACATCAGCCACATTTTCTAGGGTACAGTGCCAGTTCTGCCAGCTCCATCTACATTAACCTGCCCATCCACCATCAGACAGCAGCTTTTCCATGACGACAAACGTATCTAAAGTAGGGGGGGCAAATAACTATGGACCCCACATACAAATATCCTCAAACCATTATTCATTTCCCTATGAGTTGAAGAATCACTTCATTCACGTGGAAATTTTCAGGCTTTTTTGTAAATGCTGAGGTTTTTTTCAACATTAACCTCAGAAGGCCAGGAAAGGTTAGAATATCAGGATTCCATAAAAAGTATGGCTATGTAAGCTAAAAGTAAACAAATCCTACATTATGCTACTTGATCAGTCATCTCATCACAGAAAGATCTTAACAGTAATTGTCCTTGGTAGTCCTAGGTTGTTGAGTCTCACTGCAAAAAAGAAAGTCATCTTTCCTGCACAGATGTGCAAGTCTCTCATTAGCTCACAGCTGCACATTAGTTAGCAATACATATTTCTGTTTTAACTCCTGAAGCCAAACAAGGGATTTGGACTGCAATTCCTGTGATATTGGGCCTGGGTACCTTGCTCAACCCATTTACAGCTAAAGTCAGCCAATAAAGTCCACACCTAGGTGCTAGTTTGAACTGCCATGAATCTGCCATGCTTTAGGTGCAAATATGCTCAAGACCAGGTTGGACGAGGCCTTGGGTGATATGGTTTAGTGTGAGGTGTCCCTCCCCATGGCAGGGGGGCTGGAACTTGATGATCTTAAGGTCCTTTCCAACCCTAACTATTCTATGATTCTATGTAAAGCACCTACAGACATCTTTGTTAAGTCTCTGCTTACCACTACTGGTAATTTAAATACTAAGCCCTGAAGAAGATAGATAAATAAAGATAACAGATAATTTTCAGGTTTTCTGCTAATGCTACATTTAGTTAATTAGAAAAGCACTGAAGTATCCCAGAGGGAAGAGGAGAAATAACAAGGTTTTCCTACCCCTCCACCCTGTTAACAGTTTTTGAAGTAGCACAGGCTCTGCTACCTGCTACAGTCACAACCCGAAAGCCTCCTTCCCTCCCCTGGTACAGGTCCAAGCCTGGCAGCAGCACTGACCTGGACAGAGGCACCCACACACAGGGTCAACGTGCAGGGTAGTGGCTTTAAAGGACAGATGTGAAAGGACTCTCCCCATGTCCTCCCAGAGCAGCCTCACTGCATCACCCTTGTAAGCTCAGGAAACACATTACCTACATCTCATTAAAAACAAATCCTAGGAGACGTTATTTTCCTTTCAAGAAACCAAGCAAGAAATAAGGTTATAGGTACTAAAATACCTACACTGTATATTAAATTCACTGAAGTTTTGATTAAACATCAGTTGTGCTTCTTAATAGATGAAAAAATTTGCTCACGTAGAAAAAGCCACCCCCCCCTTTTGTCTTTTACTCTCTTCAGAATTTCATTTTTTTCTCAGAATACCATTTCAGATTTCTTTCAAACAATGTGCCCCATGTAGTATGTTTACAGCCACAAACCTGTCATGCAGTGGAACACTGCTACCTAGGCATCTCATTTTTATAGTCTCTTGAGAAGCAGCTGACTTCTCCATGGGTCAACATATTGGAAACCTTACAAAGAAAACCATACAGGAGGAAGGTTCTCATATTCTCAGGAGAATGAACTAGTCTCCTCTCTTGCCTCTGTGATATACATGATGACCTGCAGTCCTACTGTCTTTCCACTTTACACTGAAGATGCACCAAACTCATAATACTGGAAGTTTTATTGTGGAATGTGGTTTGTGTGAGTGACGCCCCAGCCGGCTGATAACTGCCCAAAGCAACAGAGGTGGATATCTTCCTCTCAAAGCCCATCTCCAAGTCACAATCTGAACAATGAAACATGCAGCTAAGCCCCCCCCGGAGCTATCAGTACAGAAGAGAAGGCACAACAGAAATACCAAAGCGATTCAGCAAAGCCAGCCTAAGGATTCATGTGCTCTCATCACTACCACCCCAGTGACACTAGCATTGAACACACAAGCGTTGCAGCACATTGGTTGCCATTACAAAAGCATCTGTTCCAGCATGGCAGGACATTTAGAAGCAAGCTATGCTTTGCATTTTCAAGTTTCCCAAAGCCCACAGGGCTGCCAATGAACCAGCATAGCTCCAGAAACAAATCAATGTTTGGCTCTCCTCCCAAAGACACTTCCTAGCTGCATTATTATTGACAAGGTAACCGATGCTGTCACAGCCTGTCAGATGGCAAATTTGCACAGGTCTTTTGCCACCGATCTGCCAGTGGGGGATTCTGTCTGTAACAAGAAGATCAGAGAAACTCTGGAATAAGCAGTTTCTTATGCTCTGGAAACTTCTAATTCCAGAGTTTCTTATAGCTCCCTGTCCTCCTAGCTTCTAAATGAAAGTACATGAATCCTCTGGTACTGAAATATGGATATAAAACCTCAAATTTCTGTGAGGGAATTGCCAGCTAAATGGGAGCTTGCTCCTCTAATCTACGGTATGAAAGAAAGCCTAATCTTTTTTTCTTTTTCTCCCCTGAATAAAAATATAAAATAGCATCATGCAGCCGTATTGTTATGAGGAAACGGAACTTCATTTGCTTCGGTACTTGACATTACTCATAGTTAGAAAGGCCAAGTTTTATCCATCACTTAAGGAAGATTTCTCTGATTCCAGCTGGTGATGTTGAGAATTTGTTACCTTTAAAACAAAGTTTCTTTCAAAGCTAAGTGTGTTTGCTCCTGAAATATTATGTAAGACTCCAAGCTACTGTATATACTGACAATATCAGCTGCAAGGGTCTTTGAAACCACTATTCATACAGCATGAAAATTCTGAACAAATGGAAAGCTTTATAGCAATACAATACACATAATGGTTGCTTTCACAATTCCACTTGACACTTAAATATTTAAAAACAACAAGGGACATATGGGTTATTTATTTTCTTTTTTACTTTAATTCTAGTTCTGAAAATAGTTTCTAACTTAGTTATTTTAAAACAGAAATGGCACCGTTTTAGCACTGAACTTGTGGGCAATTCATCAGATTGTGAATTCTAACATGACACTTACAATACACCAAATGCTTTTTCAATGCTGCTGTTGCACCATCTGCTTTGATACTGCTTCAGAATTATAGTTAAAAATATGTAGCTGGAAGCAAAATGAGGTTTATAGAATTTGACTAAAATCTATATCTTTCTTGGAGGGAGGATTAATCTTCAGTGCTTGAAAGCTTTTATGCTTTATAATTTTTGACAATATTTGAAAAACAGAACACAACTGGCACTGCCACAAAGATGTAAAAGTTTGTTCCTTTCAAGTCCTAAAATAGTGATGTTCTTGCTAAGTTCTTCTAAAGAATATTTTGTGTGGTGTCATTTTTCTGTAACCCACAGATATTGCCAGGGTTTGTTTTAATGATTCTTTCACGTGGGTACAAGTCCAAAGTATTATGTAACTTTGGAATGCTGCAGTAAAACAGATCTGTGAAGGGTAAAGCCTGTGTTATTTTCTTACAGACTCTAAAGAGCAAAACAACTCAAAATCTCACTCCTTTTGTGAGCAGACATAGCATGAAGAAATGGAGAGGTTTCATATTGTTACAGCTTCATGTCTTAGTATAAATATTGCAGATTTTACAGTTTCAGCTGAAAATTTATATGGAATAATCAAGTTGCAGAGTAGGGAGGCAGACAGTTTTATGAGATGTACTGTAATTGTTCTGACCTATTCCTGCTACTGATGAAATAGGGGCAATAAAGTGAAAATCTTACTGTTTCTTTGTCCTCGGTCTGAGTATGACCTAAATGCTGCAAATCTTGACAAAAAGAAGCTGTTTCTGCATGTGAGTTGGCTCTATTGTTGGAAGTATTTATTAGGAAAACAGATTTTACTCGACTTGTTGAGTGTGAGGCTCTCCAGCCTTCCTCTACGGCATCTAGCCCTGACCTCAGTCAGAAACAGAATCCAAAAGTAGGTGAATCAGGAGTTTAAGCAGCACTGTAAACCTGATTTTGATTTGTCATTATTCCAAGCAAAAAACCCCCAAAACTACTCTCATCTTTTTGAACTTTTATAACTAGTAGAACATAAAATAAAGATGAAGAAGGTAAGGTGTATTATTTATATTCATGCCTTTAAAAAACATTTATAAAATACAAAAAAGGAAGAAAAACTGTGGACATAATATGTCTGCTAACACACTACCCTTCATTGTAGGTTTCTCACATTTTTTTCCCTGGTAAATTTTAAATATGCAAGATTATTCTTTAGGCCATATCTAGCAATTCCTTGATAGACCAAACACAGAACTGTGACTTGAAGCATTACCACATTTCTACAGAGGGTGCTCTACTGCTCTGAGTTTTCAAGAGAGATAGTCACTATTATAAAAAAAAAAAGAAGCAAGTGCAGTGACTTTGCTGGTTGAGCCTGAGCTCAAGGGAGCATCAGATACTACTCCACAAGTGGATATACAATTGATTAGAAAACCGTGATTGTGTACATGGATCACTATTTTTCATTCAGCCCTTCATTTGTTCAAATACATTTTCCAACAGTGTTTCATATTTCAGAAATTCTTTCTGAGTGCTAAGGCAGCAATAAGGAAAATTAATCCTTGCATTAATTTTCTGCTTGTTTATCCACTTCAGTTAGGAAGTTCAGGACACCACCCCAGGGCTCACAAAGGCATGTGAGTATTCCCACTTTTCACCCATAGATTGATACTGTTGTAAACTTACAGCAGATCTAGTCAATATTCTTCAAGCTAGTTACCCCATCAGCTGCTTTTGTCTCAAATACGTTTCTTCACAACTTCTCTAATTCTGCCACTTGCTTACATGATCCCAGCCTTTCTTCATTTCCCATCCACTGAACTTTGCCCACACTCCTTCAGCCTTCTTTTACCCATCCATCATAGTAAGTAACATTTTTACACAAACATCTTTGAATGTTTACTATTTTGTAGTTCTCACTTAGGGGTGGCTCCCTCTTATAAGGGTCATTGTTCTACAATTATCTCCTTAAAGGTTCCCATTTGCTGTGGAAAAAGAAGAGCAAAACACAGTAAGATTGCTGACACATTAAGGCTTCTGCCTGTCATGCTTTTGCATTTCCTTCCTTTTTTGTTTATCTGTTTCTTTTTCAGAGCTCTTTACAAGAAGGATTGTACTAAGGTCCATAACTAGGGCTCTCAGATCAGGGTAGCAGTAGTGGTAACACTGCTTCCAAAGCAGAATGTGCTTTGTGCTCGACACACAATAAAAAGCAAATTTCACATCCATGCTTTTGATTGAAATGTGTGACACTAATTCAACTGGAAGCACTCAAACCACCTTTCAAAAACTAATGCTGCAGTGACTGAGGGTTGCTCAGCTCGATGGATTAAAAACATTATATAAATTTCACACTGTCCCAGCTGTGTAGGCAGGAGTTATTCTCATGGTATGAATAGGAAACTGAAGCACAAAAAGAAGATGTGGTTTACAAACATTCTGCACTAACTCAATCCCAAAGTACGTTTAGGGCTGGAAATCATTTCTCCCCCGATCAATCTCACAGAATAGCACAATCTCACAGAAACCTGTACACAGCCAAGCTGCTGTTCTGAGCCTTCCCTTTTCTTAATGCTGAATATTTCCAGAGAACCAACAGTCTCAGCTGCACAGGATGATCCTGCTGAATGCAGAATGAACCCTACATATCCCCAAATTAATACGTGTGTGTGTGTGTGTGCGTGCGTGTGTGTGAAGGATAACTTTTAGCTTGCTTTGCTTGTTTATTTATAGAACTTAGACTTTTCTAGTAACACTGCAATATGCACACAGCTCTGGTATATTCTGTAATGCTCTTCAAGAAGGCCCGAGTAGCATATTCATATTTTTTGCAATAAATGTGAATCTATGCTAATTATTGCCTCAATTAAAAAATTATCTAAATTGTCTTTGGCAAACCAAACTGTCCCTTCCAACCCACACTAATCTATGATTCTATGATTCTATATACACACAAAAAGACTAATCTGAAACATTCTGTGAGGGTGCCGAGGCGCTGGCACAGCTGTGGCTGCCCCATCCCTGGCAGTGTTCAAGGCCAGGCTGGATGGGGCTTGGAGCAACCTGGTCTAGTGGAAGGTGCCCCTGCACATGGCAGGGGGTTGGAGCTGGATGAGCTTTAAGGTCACTTCCAACCCAAACCAGTCTGTGATGATATGATTAACTGAGGCTCTTGAGTGTATGTTACAGTTTAAAAATAAAAGCAAACCACCATTTTCTTCTTCTAGTGCAAACAAAAATAAATGGCCGCCAATTCATTTTGAACAACATTTCTGTACACAAAGTTGGTGACGTAATTAAGAAATGTATCCAAGCTATTACTAATTCAACATAGCTCATCAATACTACCATCAGAGAGCTGTTTATGGCCAGCAGTGTCACAACTGAATTTAGGCATTGTAAATACAAATATATTTTATTCATAGAAAATTCTTGTGACTTCAATTATGCAATAAGTATTTATTTGGAATTCATTATTTTTTGTTTGATAACCATCATTAATTCATGTTCACCTGATTAAGCCTGCTGTAAGCTTTAGTGAGCATTATACAAGACAAAATATAGCTTTGTAGAACTCTCTACAAATTCCCTTCAACTTCTGATCTGGAATCTGTGGACAATCACGTTGTGCTTTTTCACATGACCACTGAATTTTATGTTACAGTAGCATTGTTAATCATGGAAATATGTCGTAAGTCTATTAAAAACAACGTAAATCTCTGGACAAGAAAAGAAATCTACTGATTTAGAAGAGCCTTGCTACTTCAAACTGCACAAAGTTATTACTCTTTTCACTACCCTTTTTCATTTCTGCATATGAAATTAAGATGTAGGGTGTTTCCCCACCTCCACCTCATTTTGCAGGCATGTGAGTGCTTGCTTACCAAGCAGCGAAGCTCTCAGCACAACTGCCTCAGTTAAAAAGGGTGGTATGTTTAAGTATACACAGTAAATTTAATCTTCCTCCATGCTTTCTCTTTAGCAAAGAGAGTGATAAATTTGCATTGGAATATAAAGTAAGGTTCTTATGTTCCTGAGCTGACTTTTCTTGTTGCTCCAGTTTCCTGGAGCTAAGAAAACAGAGGCAAAAAGAACAAATTAAAACAGCACATATGTGACAGAGAAATAAAGACTACTTTTTCTGTAGTTCCTGTTTCACAGAGAAATCTACTTCAGTTATCCAAGGGAACAAAAGTCCAGGCTGATGCATAAAACCATTTTACTGAAGTCAACAAAAACTGAAGAGAGAAAGACCGAATTAGTCCCACAAAAAAATGCCTACTTAGAAAACCAAACAGTTGCGTTGAGATAATTTCTGGTAAACAATGGGAGCATGAAGCCAGAAATCCATGACCAAAATAGCTATGCTGGAAGTTAAGCCCAATTAGCAAGCAAAAGACTGAAAGGAATTGCTGTTTCCATTTCACTTTCTTCCTTCAATATTCTGGTTTTGAGATCTCTTGGGTTTTTCTGGAGAGAAAGCATGGACCAAAAAGAGAAAGCACACTGTTACAGTAGCTGTGCTGCACACCTAGGACCTGTGAATTCACTGTTATTTCCATTTGTGAAATAGTTACTAAAAGGCAAAGACCAGAGACTTAAAGAGTGTAGGTGCTTCAGTGCATGTACTGAACAGCACACCCAACTGAGCTCATGTGGCCAGGCACCTCAATCCCTTTGCCTTCACCTTACATCTTTCTTTGGTATCTTTTTTGTTTTCTGCACTCATCTGAAGAAAAAGCCTAACTAACTTTACTGGCCAGTACTGAATCTTTTGGTTTGTGAGCCCTCCATCAGAAATAGGCAGCTACAAATGACCCCTTAATCCAAACACTGTCTATGTTTGACAGATCTAAACCCAGCAGTGATCACTGCTGGATTACAAGTACCGGAATCAAACATTTTCCTTGTTACTGTTTTCTATTGATTCTGTAAAATTAGAGAGGCATGTAAGTGGCATTAATGCTTTCTCACATTCAGCAAAATTACTGCAGCAGTTCCATGTTTTCAGCAGCAAGCATAAGACATCTGCTTCACTATCACCTCTAGAGAAACCCTCTCTGCATCTTACCCTTCATACTTACGTACAGCTGTAGTCTGCATGGTTTTGGAAGGAATTCCATAGAAGTCAGTAGATCCATAGCAGTGTCTTAGTCTGTACACTGATTCAATGACGATCTTCTTTCTGAAGCATGATTAATGGCCTACAAAAGCTATTCTCTATCCAAAAGCAAGTCTCACCAATACATACTTATTTTGCTTGCATGCTAGCCTGAGAAAACTACAGGTGTAGTGAAGAGACTGTAAACAACTTGTCTCCAGTTTGTCACTTCCTTTGTACTAGAAGAGAGTCTCTTCTGCAGCATCTGTTCTGCATGTGTTTAAGATTACACTTTAAGGAAACAGTCAGTCTGAGCTGCAGTAATGATCCTGAACATTGTGCATCTGTATCTTGAGTCAGAGATGAAGTTAATCCTTTTACTATCAGGCACAGTACAGAAACAGAACGGCAAAGACCTGCATTGTTTTGTATGAAAACAATTTAATAAATATTATGTATGATGGCTTGGCTTCCCGAGCAAAGATTTGGGAAGGGCTTTAACCACACTCACTACAAGCACGATGACCAAGGGCAAGTGGGATATGCAAATCTGGTTGGAAAAGAGGGTGCTTAGGCAATCAGGAAGTGTCCTACCAGGACTGTCAACTCCTGAGTGATCTCGAGCTACCCATGCACTGGTCCGCCTGCATGCAAGGTTGGATCTGCAGCTTCCCAAGCACCTTGTCACCTACTGTTTCGACCCACGCCTGTCCATACAGACAAGTGAGAGTAAGCCCTTCCAGCCTGCACAGTGGATTTTTCAGGATCAAACTTAGTGGCACAGTGCTATTGATATTATGGAATATCTAGGAGTCCTCGCCAAAGGGCTATAACTTTGCTGTGATAGATGCTGTACAAATTCACAGGGTCAGAACTGCTACTGGTCCAAACTCACTTAACATGAGGGAAATGTGTCTTACTTGATTTCACTTCCTCCAACCCTTCTACAAGCTTTCTCATGTGCATAACCATTTTCTTTCCTTACACTGCCATGCTTGCTTTTTAGAAGTATCACAAAAGTATTTTTTTTCCCTTCCAAAGTTCAATATGAACTCAGCCAGCACATATTCTTAAAATTACTTGTTCCATAAAAACAAGAACCAACCACTGACTTCTGAGTTCACACAACTGCTGGAAAACTCATCTGTGAAGCTGACTTTTGAAATTTCTAGCACCACAGACACCTACGTCACACACTAACTCTAAGAATTTAATTTGAATTTGTCAAAACCACAACATGGTCACTTTGCAGTGAGCATGTAAAATTATATGTAGGACAAAAGACAAAGTGATATATTTAGAACCACAATTTAAACAGGTAATGTAACTCCACATGCAGCAAGAAAGCTTTTGTATAGTAAAGGAAATATTCAGAACATCAAATACTACACTATTAGTGATTGCTTTTGGTGATAAAATATATTATTCATAATTCATATTAAATTCACTTCAAATATTCATACTAAGAGAGATAATTCATAAAATAAATATTGGTTATCAGTCAGCACTCCAAAAAATCAAGATCAGAAATTCTCAGAGTGTCTCATAAAGTAATCCTTCATGAAAGGGAAGATATTGCTGGTTTCAATGAAAATCAACTCAGTGGAATATACAGATTAAAGACTGAAAGAACAGCTTCCTTGCCCTCTAGTGACAGCACTGGATTCTAAAATGAAACCCAGCAGGTAGGAAGATACTAAATGGATTTAAAGAGCTCTCCTATCATATAGTGCTTGAATACCAAATCACAGTTTTTTTAAACGCATTACAGGTCCCAACCATCAACTTTATTTCTTGTTGGATTGTGCTTGTGGGGGGACTGGTTGGTTGGGATTTTTAAGAAATCCAATTGGAAATGTACTGAGATAATACCTCTCTGAACTAAGCAATTCTTTTTAATAAACCATCATTGCTCACGAGCAATAATCATTTTTCCTCATACTGCTAGAGAGCCCATGCAAGCACTCACATACATTCACTATTCTACAATACCAGAGAGGAGACCACCCACAATTTTTATTCATTAAGCCTTTACTTAAACTGAGGTAGCAATATAGTCATCCCAGGGAACATGATTGCTTAGGAAACTGATAATAGTACCAAGTTCTCTTCTACTGGCTTAAATCAGGCACATAACAAAAAGAGCTACTGTCATTTCCATTAATCTAAGTTAGTTTGCTCACTACTTCCTGCTGTATCCTTTTTAACCAAGGAGAGAATTTTTTTTGTTGAGAACTGAAGTGAGCACATGGACACAACATTCAAATACAATAATACTGCTTTACATCTCTGTGACAATATAACAGCACTGGACATTAGTGTAATTTACTCCCACTTTAAGTCTCCTTTTCACTGACAGAACAGCATGAAGAAATCTTCACGTAAATGAAAATAAATCCCCCGTGAATTCTAGGACAAAATTATGATGTAGTGACGCAAAACAGTGAACAAAACTTGGATGTGGATGGAAAACACACAATTAAAATATCAATCTGACCTGAGGGCTTTCCAAGTATTGCAAAATAAATAGGGAATATCTATTTAGTTCACACTTAGACAACAAATCATAATTTCTTGGAACTCTAGAGATGATAGCAGTAAGGCACGTGATTAATATACATTATCATATATTAATCACACATTATGGTGTGTCTGTATTCTGTTGCCAGTATAGAACATGAACTTCCTGGGAGAATTTCAGTCTCTTGCAGTGGCTACTTAACACCTCTCTGGCAGTATGGAATGATCCATGGGGATCATTCTCAGAACAACAAGAAGAAAATTAAACTCTGTATCTTACGAGAGGTGACATCAAATGGTATTACCACATGTTGAGTACCCACAGGATACTTCATCATGCAAAAGATCCCAGGCTATGTTACCACAGTATAGTTACACAGATTTAGAGACAATGCTGTTGTCTATGCTGCTTCCAGACTTCATTAAGCTCACAAAATGTTCAGAAAGGCCACTGATTTAGCAGAGCTGCTTTATAAAGGTGAATAGATATCAAAAAGTTGCTGCCTTCATGCCCTCCAGTTCTCACACTATTCAGGAAGCAGGGAAGAAGAGGGTGCACAAGGGAAGCCTCACCCTGCAGAATTCATGCTGGGGGATGCTGTGTGCTCTGGAAATGATGCAGCCTGGGATGCAGAGTCACCTGGGGCAGGCTGGACACGGGTTTTCTTAAATTCCACTGCTAACAAGATTGTGTGTATTACACACTCTCACAGGGTATCATTTTACAATCCTCACCCCACAGGCATACCAGCATATGTTTTACTAACCACTCCAAGGAGTAGCTTTATACAAATGAAATAAGCTGCAGAAGCACAACACCTAATACTTTTCCCACAGTTTCCTAAGCACAGGGAAGTAACTTGAAGTTTAAGACAGTCCTGCAAGGCTCTCACATACATCCATCATATACTCTAGAGCTTTTCTTTCTCCTACTTTTTAAAATTATGAGGCAAGAATACTCCTCTCTGATGTGACATCTGGTCTACTACTTCAGACAAGCCCTTGTCTACCTACTGAAAACACGTGGTTAAACCCCAGTTCTTCACCTGTGCTACCCTCTCTGCCTCATGCCAATCTTACTTTATAATTGAGAGCAAAACAAAGGCAAACTAGTATTCCCATCATGATGATAGTTTTGGGCTAATGAAGATGTATCCTAGGCATTCATAATTTGATTTCACAACCAGAGAGATTTCATGAACTAGTTTTCCATCCTGTTTATCAACTGGTATTAACTAATTTATCAAAGTAAGACTCAGTGAAATGGTTTAAAAGCATCATGAGTAGACCTAAACTGAAGAGGGCAGAAAGGGAAATGTATGGGGTGCTAAATCAAAAGAAAGACAAACTACAGTACAAAAGATAACAAGCAAATTCAGTTTTAAACAGCTTAATTTCGTTTCATCTTTTCCTATAATTTTCTCCTAATTCCTTCCCTGTCCATCACACTTAGTAAAAAAAAAATGGTTATAGAAACATAGTGTTGTTCCCACCAATAAATACCTTTTGCATATATAAAGAAGCCAACTAAAGAAATTTTATTTGTCTATTTGTCATCTATTTATATATTATTTCTGCTTCAGTCTGTATTTTACAGGAATGTAACATTTTTAATGCAGTAGAGTTCCAATCCACTAAAACGTAACAATTTCAAATGCTGCTTTTTCAGTTTTAGGTATATGCATCATTAAGTCAGCACAAAAATTCTTTGCATTGCATTTTTAACAGGATATTCAAACTATTCACAGTGAAACGTTCTTAATTATGAGACTGAATCCTTGCTGTCAGCGCTGTACTTTGAAAATGTGACATCTAATTTTATTTAATTCTTTCCCAGATTCTGCAGCAAAAAGGTTGAAGAATGTGCTAAGAAGGGGTGGTAAGACATCGGTAGTACAACAGGTAAGCAAAGAAAGCTATTTAAATTGCAGGGAATTAATCATCTCAGTGTCTAAGACAAATACTCTACCACTGAAATTACCAACTAGTTTAGTTTTGTACATGTTTTCTACCAGTGTGTTTTATTAGTAAGTCCTCAAAAACTTCATATGCAAGATTTATCTCAAGGTCTTTCTTGTGTTTTATCCCTACAAATGGAAGGCCACCTAGTTGGAGCTTCTCATGGCTGATTTCTTTCTCTGCTAATGCTCAGCAGCTATTGTTTTATTGCAATGTATTTACAAGAAACAGGCAATTTTTTTTTTAGGTGCCAAGAGCTTCAAGCTTTGTTTGTTTATAGCTCCTCTGTGCACTACTACATGTCTCTTGGATTCAACTGCCAATGTAAGGGATTAAGGGGCTAAGCAAGTTTGACTGGTGCAGGATTCTTTCAAACAAGTTCCTCTAGCTCAACTCTTTCACTGGCAGTTTTTATTTAATGATAACTGCCAAAAAAAAATCCCTTGGTGCAGCAGGAGTGACAAAACAATCACACATTTCAGGCACAACTCAATATCTATTCACACCTCTGGAAAAAAAAAAAAGTATGTTGACAAAATTACAAAGCTCCCTGGCCTGCTGGCTTGCTTTGGTAGGCTTTTCGTTCAGGATTTTTTGAGATGTCTCAACTGATCTTCAGGTTGTTAGAGAGGCTTGGAACAAGTGTTTCCTGCCCACAGGATAGTAAGTATTCAATTAAGCTCCCATAAGAGAAAATAACTTTTAAGTTATCCTAGAGAAATCTCACATCAACATTCTTCCATTACTGCCTTGTTTCAGACTACCTGACATCTTTCCTTAGCTCCTGTTCCCTATATATCAGTGATGCTCCTGGTGTTCCATTACTAGAAATGGAAATTGTTCCTTACATGAATTACAGGCAGCTTTACTTCTGCCTGTAGGGAGGGATGAATTTTCTAGGGAGGCCTGAATTTTCATTGCTGATGAAAAGAGTTATTTAGTAATACCAGCAATAAAATTCAGGGCTAGCCCCGAAGCACATCTGCTGATGCAACTCATTTTTGACCAGTCTTGCTATTTGCTCCTTGTTTCCTGGGCACATACATTAAAGTTGTAATAAAAACTATAACCTTTTTATTTCTTGCACAAATGGAGATGGGTCCCTCTTGCTCTTGCTTCTTAGCTCCTGGTCCTTGAAGTGCAGCATGACTGTGTTCACTTACAGCTATGCAAGCATGTTGCTGTTGTCATCATTCTGTTTGGTTTTTAAATTATGAACACATTACATCAATTTATATTTTTAAAAGATAACCACACACAAGTCATTATTTAGTAAAAGATGCTGGTAGATCACAGTGTAATCATGAGAGAGCAGGAAGTAGGAAGGAAAGAATCACCAAAACAAGAGTAGTTTTGATCACACAGTTGAAAACCCATACAAATATTCCTAATAAAATTTGTGGATGACACAGTGACAGAAACTATATGGAAAGGTTTCATCTCTTGAGGAAGTTGCATTGAAACAAATATGAAGCAGAATTATAGACCAAGGAGCACAGAATATAGGTCCTACCCAAACGAATGACAGATTGAAGAAAAACAACCTGCAATTCTGACAAGGAAATAGAGAATAAGTGGAAAGGAATTTATATACTCCATCATTATGCTAGAGACAAAAATAAACCCTAATTCAGCATCTGACAAAGAAAGAAGAATAAAGAGTAAGAACAAGACAACATTTCAGTCCATATGACTACACAGCATTTTGCAATCACAATTCTAAGGACAGATGAGAAATTAGCAGAAAAGTTTAAATACATAGCGAACTATAGTTTCAGTATGAAGTGAAGTGCAAGGTCCTACATCTGGGTAGGGGCAATCCCAGGCACAGCTACAGGATGGGTGGAAAAGTGATTCAAAGTGATACTGTAGAGAAGGACTTTGGGGGTGTTGATGAGAAACTTAAAATGAGCCAGCTTCAGTGTGCGCTCGCAGCCCAGAAAGCCAACAGTATCCTGGACTGCTTCAAAAGGAGCATGACCAGCAGGTAGAAGGAGGTGATCCTGCCCCGCTACTCTGCTCTCGTGAGACCCCACTTGGAGCCCTGTGTACAGTTTTGGTTTCCTCAACATAAGAAGAACATGAAACTGTTGGAGCAAGTCCAGAGGGCCACGAGGATGATCAGGGGACTGGAGCAATTCCTGTATGAAGATAGGCTGAGGAAGCTGGGGCTGTTCAGCCTGGAGAAGAAAAGGCTGCATGGAGACCGCAGAGCAGCCTTCAAGTATCTGAGGGCAGCCTAAGCGCCATGCTTTTCTAGCTGTTTATATGACATGGTTTAGTGTGAGGTGTCCCTGCCCCACTGTAGTGACAGAACAAGGGATAACAGATTAAAACCTAAACAGGGGAAGTTTAGATTGGATATAAGGAAGAAGTTTTCTACTGTAAGGCTGGTGAGGCACTGGAACAGGTTGCCCAAGGAAGTTGTGAATGCTCCACCCCTGGCGGTGTTCAAGGCCAGGATGGCCAAAGCCTTGGGTGACATGGTTTAGTGTGTGGGGTCCCTGCCCATGGAAAGGGGGCTTGAACTGAATGATCTTAAAGCCCTTTCCAACCCTAAGTTTTCTATGATTCTACATAACAAATATGATTGTGAGGTTAAAAAACTGCGTCTTATTATTGGTAGACAAAGACTTGTTATCTTTAACCTATGTAAAAGAGGTCTCTATTGTTATGTGATGCTACCACCTAAGTAGCTTCAAGGAGAGAAAAGGGACAACAACAACAGCAATGCAGAGTAACTCAGCTGTAGGGCAAATGTTCCTCACAGTGACAGTGACTAACCACCATATAGGAAAAACCTATAAAGGCAAATCACAAATTTCTGATTTCTTGACAACTCAAGCCTTTCTGAATAGATACTTATTAATCAGTGTTTTCCCTACAGTTACACTCAAATGACATCTGTGATGTGCAGAATAGTCACAACCTATCTCACACCATGCAAACTGACAGAATGTACTCTTTCTGTATTTAAAACTTATAAGAGTAAACATCCCATATGTTTTACCTCTGTAACATGTGGGAATAACCATAACTTAGTAAATTAAGTATATAAGTCTCTTCCCTACTTTCATCTAAAAATATATATATTCCTCCCTTACAATCATTCCCTCTTGGCATGAGGGAGGCTTGACAGCTCTTGGCATAAAAGAACATGTGATTAACACATGTGGGCTCAGTGTTCCTCATTTGAGAATACTGGCTTCGTTTGTATGGAATACAAATATGTCACATTTCCTCAATATCTGAAACAGAACATTTATATTTATGAGGATACAAACTCATTTTCTCAGGTCTCTGATATTTGTTGAAAATTAATCATCCCCTTGCGAAACACATTCACTAGAATATTCATAGGAAGCAAGCATAACAAATAATCATATTCAACTTTCATAATCAAAGGTCCCAAAGCAATTTGCAGGAGATAGGTATCATAATGCCCAGTTATGGGCAGGGAAACTGAGGCGTAATATTAACTTGCTAAACATCAATAGCAGAAATGTGTTACACACTAGATTTTTTGGCAAATCCTTGGAATTCCTGTTCCTCTAATGCACAAAGATAGTAAAAAAAAAAAACCAAAAAAAAACCCAGAACAGGTCTTCTGACTTGATTTATAGGAATGCTGCAAAGTCAGAAATACTATGTGAAGCCTCTGTTCAACAATTTTTACTTTCATTCTGGTCTAATAAAAGAAGATTCAAGTAAAATTTCTTGTTTGTACAGTAAGATAAGGACAAAAGGTTGCCATAACCAAAGTTTGTTTAATCTTCATGCTATCATTTTTTTCAAAAGTATATTTTAGGAAGAGAAAAACCCCTCAGCTTAAAATTTAACTTTACAAATACATAAGATACCATTCTTCCATTACCATTATTATTTTAATTGAGGCTAAAGGATCCAACCTTTAACTCTACATGGAGAAAAGAATTTTAACCTTGCTTTTCACGGTTACTGGGGAATAACTGGATTTGTTCCTTAAGAAAAATGAGAACATTGAAATTGTAAAACATTGCACTGGCATTTCCTCTCCATTTATGTACCTATACTTTGATGATGAAGTCGGTTCACAGCCCTACTTAACAAGCATAACTATATATATACTCACTTCTTACTGCTGAGTTTAATAGTTTCTTATAAAATGATATATGCCGATGTAAATATAGCTAACAAAGTAATTATATTCACAAAATACTTAATAAATTTCCTTCTCCACATAAAGACTGAAAAATAAAATCTCCATCCTTTGCTTAGTGATTTTAACATGAAACTACTAATGAAGTCGTCCACATATTCTCAGTGTAATGCATTGAGCCAGTATGCGTGGATGTCAAATAACTGGAGGCAAGAAGTGACTGAATTCCGTTACGATTCTAAAGTCCTACTACATTTTTGCTTGGATACATCTTTTCCGGGCCATTAAGACACAGTTGTCAAAAGAATAGATGAAAAAAGCTTTTAATGTTTTACTTGTTGAGTGACAGTTCAAAGGACTTCCTCTATCTCAGTATCCAGGGTTTACGCTGTAAACCTGTATTTTATCTGCACACACTCAACCCGCAAAGCAGTCTGCTAAGGGTGAAACTCATTTTAGAGAAAACATAACAGAGTTTTCTGGATTCTGATCATACATCTTACATTACTGCATTATCTGATATGATCCCCTTCATTAATGCGTATGTTAGTTCTTCTGCACCACCCAGCAGGAGCTGCTCATTGCCTATGTTGACTGCCATGCAACCTTTAGGAATGTGGTCTAACTACACCACACATGGAGCAAACCATATTGTGCTATTACTCCCCGTTATGCTGCACTGATGTCCAAGCCACTCAACATACACAAATCATGGAGAAACATGACTGGTGAGGGATGAAGGACAGTAGAGTTTCTATGGGTCCAGTAAGAGCAAAAGGAAAACTGAGGAAAATACAGGCCCACTGCTCAGTGAGGTGAAGGATGCTGTGGTAGGGGATATAGGAAGGACTCAATGAGGATTAATCTTAACAGGCAAGGTCTACTCACAGACCTCCTGGGGGACACGAAATGAAGTACTACTCATAGTGGACGAAGACTGACTCACACTGAGCAAACTGGACATACACAAGTCCAAGCAATGAGACAGGAGACATCTGAGGCTTTAGGTACAAAAAAGGCAATGTCAAACAAACCAGACTAAGTCAGGTGGAGAGCTACCAATGTAGGCAGTGGATACTGCGTATTACATAGGAGAGACTGAGAGTTGTTTTTTTCAACCTGAAGCAGACAGACAAGGCTTAGAGGACGGGAGCAGGAAGGAGATCTACTGCTTTCTAGAACTGCCTACTGGGAGGTGTAGAGATGACAGAGCCAAACTGAAGTGAGTGAAAAAGGAGAATCTCTACCGTTGCAGATATATCAAACTTGAGTGTGCAAAGCCATGAGAAATCTGATCCAACTTACAGCATAATTATAATTCGTTGATTTTAATCATCAACACAATTACAGTTTCAACATCAACATAAAACATCACATAATATCAACACAATTATACTCCATTGATAGTAATCATCAACATGATTATAATTTCAACATCAACATGTAAGATATAGCATCCACATAATTATAACTGGTTGACTGTAGTCAACATTTTTTTTCCTCTCCATATGACCATTGCTATTAATATTTTGGAAGAAAGAATCTTTAGTACTTTTTCTACTTTGCATAAAATGCAAAGGTAGGAAGTCATATTCTAACTCTGCCATTCACTTCAGCTTATTCCCTGAAACTCCTTAACTTTAAGAACACATACCCATGTTTAAGCTATACTGATCTTGTTTAGTTGAGGAAAAATGAGGGGGAAAATCGAGAAGACACAGAAGATGGCAATGAAAGACTTAGAAAAATCAAATAATGGAAACTAATGGAATTTCAAAACCCGTTCATACTGACCAAACTGACACAAAGCTTCACTTTCTGTAATATTGTGCACATTAGACTAAGTATGCAGAAACCTGGGGAGAACTCCCACAGGCTTATGCCAGTGCAGATGAAGAGATAATACAGAAACACCTCAGTGAAGGTAACAGTCCAGAATGCTCAGTGAGAAGTCACTCTACTGCAAAGTACTATATGACTGTGAGGCAAATAAAAGGCTAGGAGAATCCTGGGCAGTTTAGAAAGGAAAAGTAAGTCAAGGTGCTAGGAACAGCTTCTCTATACTTGTGGGAGCTATGTCTCAATTTCTGACAGTTCAGTACAGAAAGACAGGTGCATTTGACAGATGTACTTTATTTTCAAGACTGAAGAAAATTCCAGACATATACAATAAAACACTTATTTCATCCTATAAAAATGAACAGAAGAGTTTGCTGAAATCCTAGCAATGCACAAGTAGCTGAAAGAAAGTACTAAAACATGCAAAGGGGAAGTGCAGGATTAAATTCTATTTATGTTTTCATAAATGTCTTTTTCATAAATTATTTCTGTTTTCATTCACCTTTCCATGACCCTTACTTCATTCATTGTACAGGGATTGTTTGTTACTACTCTACACTTCAGTGTGGGCAGAGGGGACAGGTCAGGACATGGACAACATCTCAGTCAGTTTGCCTTAGTTCTTCCCCCAAATCACATGGAACTAGCTAAAGCTCTAAGTCCAGTTAACTAGCTGACCACTTCCTGGTAGAACCAGCCATAGTCTTTCGTAAACTGCATGTAGAGGTTAATGCCTTACTTTATTATTATTTTTCAGCCATTCATCCCTTTTTCCTTACAGAAAATGGACTCCAGAGTTTTTCCATCCTACAAGCATCAGTGAACTGCGAGGAGCAACAGGATATAGGAGAAGAAAGTCTATCAGAGTACACTCGACATCATTTGAATTAGTATCTGTTACAATATGCAAAAAGCAACAAGACTGACCATAGACAATCAATTCTAATATGTTCTGCTGATCATGCAAAGCAGGAAGTGGTGGGTGGTTAATTAAGAATACTTGCTTTGAATAATATGAAGAACTGACCTGACTGTGGGATTAATCAGACTACAGAACAAATGGCCTCCCAAAGGAAGAGGTAGAATTTACACAGCTTGCAACATTATGAGAAGACTGAATGAAACTAAGGAGAATCCACAGCAAAATAACCACATCATGACTTCATAAAGTGGTACAGTAGACATTTAGTAGGTATACTCCAACTTTAAGTTGTTAAAAAATTAAAACAGCATACTGAAAGAACTGCTTGGTCCTATAGCCAGAGGTTGGGCAAGAGTATACAGAATTTCTGTAACACAAGAACAAACACCAACAGTAACAAAATATTGAAGGTGAAGATTCATCCATGGACAAGATCATGATGTCTTGTTCAACCTCTAATGCACTGGAAGGAATCACAAAAGCAACACCTAACACCTTCCAACTAGCTGCCATGTGGAGGTGGGAAACTCCCGGGAAAAAGCCTAATTAGCCTATAACTTTATCACATGCAAACGCATTCCCTGCCTTGAAAAATGGTGACATGTTCTGTGCACACTGCTGGTAAGGTAACATAAAGCCTGGTCTCCTTCTGTGAATTTCTGAAGACAGGGAAAAAATAATAATTAAAAAAAAAAAACATTACTGATTTCTGCTATACTTCCAAAATACCAGTCTGCTGGGGTTTCTGTCTAAATAAAACTCACTCTTATTGCAGCCTATTTCCTCGCATCTTTTTATTAAATACCAGTATCTTTCTCTTTGCCCTTTTAAGCCTTGAAATCCACCTCTGCAATGCAGCATCTTCTTTACTTAACACAATGATCATACTCAGCTCCTCTGCAGCTGAATCCTTTTAAACCCCACATCTATTAAGTAAACCCCAAACTTTTTATCCTGTTTGCCATGACAAAACCTTCCTCTACATTTTAAAATACTTTATGTTCAGTGCAGCCAAACTGTTTCAAGAAGCCTTTAAACTAAGCAGCTTATAAATATTGTGCCATTTTGAAGATGCATGCTGTATTCAAAGAAACTCTTGCAAATCTTATCAGTTTACCGCTTCTACTACAGTCATGCTTTAAGATCTGAAGCAAGTCAGATCACACAGAAACATAACAGATGCAACAAGAATATTCTTTTTCTATTTTTCTTAAACAGATCTCAGTGCAATACTCCTACTCTTAATTAAACCTCAATAACAACTCAAGCTTTTTTCAAGTTTGTTTATTTTGCTATCTAACTAATAAAAATGCCCTAAAAATTCAAAACTACATTATATAATATATCGACTGCCCCTTCTAGCAAAATTTTCTGCAGAGAGGGGAAAAGGAAGGAAGTGCTTGGAACAGCTCTCCAGAAACTTATTTTAGCTACCAGAGAAATTTGGTTTTGCTGGATAAGAATTTCAGTTACTAACCTAAAAATACATGTGTTTTACAAACCATGACTTGTATTAGAAGGATTTGTAAAAAAACAGCACACTTGTCACACTGATGCACTTCACAAATGCAAGCCTCCTATATATATGTACAGTATTGTGGAAGAGAGGAATTGCTAAACAAATTATTGCATTTCACTACCCAGCAGGGTAATAACCATAGCAACATCTCACAGAAGAGGAGGAAGGTTGAGAAACTGTAGCTTTGGGATTAGATATTTGTAGACTCCATTTTGAAGATAAAATCTTTATGTAATTAAATGTTTATTTAATTTTTTGAAAAAAACCTTACGCATCTACAATAGATTAGAAAATTTATACAGAAAAGTATATAAACCTTGCAGAAATTATAAAATGCTAATTGCCATATTTTACAAAATTTTACTAAAAAAGAATAAAAATTAGGTACATCCACAAGAGTAACTGTGTAGATATTAATCAAGCATATAAAAGGATGAGGTGAATATACAAAGGTTAGACAATTCAGTTTTCAATATGTAGCTCCTTCTGGGGCTCATCATCATGCAGTATATGCATTTACTAATATGGTTATGAGCACAGTCTATGTCATTTTATATTTCTTGGCTTAGAAGTCTGTTTGCCCTTCATTCAATAAGCTGCAGGCCAATTTAAAAGGTAAGTTCAGAATCACAGGGACAGACTGGAGCAGTCTAGTAGTTGAGTTTTGTCTGGCTTTAGAAGTACCTACAAGTCTGCCTGTCTACCTGAAATTCTTCAGCTTTTTGACCAAGAAACCTTCCTGAATATTTCATTCCAAAGGTCTTTTCAGATACGCTGACCATTTCAATGTACTCTAACTTACAAATGCAAAGGTGCAATAAAACTGAATGGTGTTTGGATTGTGATGCCCAGAACCACAGAAAGTTGAAAGGGACCTCCAGAGGTCTCTAGTCCAGAGCAACACACAAAGGAAATGTGGCTAAAGAAGGTTGCCAAAGGCTGTGTTCAGTGAAGTCTTGAACATCTACAGGAACAGACATCCTCTCTAAGGCTCATTCCAATAATTTACCACTCCTACAGTGAAAGTTTTTCCTTACATCAAGTGGAATTTCCCATATTCCAATCTGTTGCCTCTTGACCTATGCCTCTGAGACAAGTTCATCTCCATCAGGACGCTGCAATTAGGCAGCTGTAGATCACAGTAACATCCTCCCTGGTCCTTGTCTTCTCTGGTCTGAACAAGTGCAGCACTCTGAGTTTCTAATCATACATCATATGATGCAACCCCAGTCACCCTGATAACCCTCTACCGGACTCCGTTGTCTTTTTCATCACATTTTCAAGGGTATGCAAGCTAAAGGAGGTGGCACTGCATTATTTTAGACATTCACATTTTTAGCATACAGTATGTGCAAAGTTGCCTATTCTTTGAAACTAGAGTATGTTATTGTCAATAGAGGTATTCAGTGCAGTGTACAAGTACATTGCAAGTTTATCTTCATGCATTTTGATACACAAAGTATAAAACTCAAGAGCATGTAGACCCCACTAGCAAGAGCTGGTAATAAGAGCTGAGCTGAAATAATTCTGAAAGTGTATTAGTAATTAGAGGGACACATACAAACAAGCTACTGATACTGATCTGTTAACTGTATGAAGCAAAAAAGCAAGAAAGAGGAAAACAGGGACAGCCAAAAAGTTTAATCTCTTTTCTGCTTCAGTCTGTACTAGTGACATAATGTCAAGGAGGTTGCTAGTACAGTTAATACCGATAAATGAGGGCATAATTGAATCTCTATAAAGTATAGAAAGAACAATCTAGAGAAGCTAGATTTAGAGAAGATAAATATTTTCAAACCAATTAGGGTGGATTTAGTTCATTAGAGATTTGACTGAGGCAAAGTCAAAATAAATTATCATTTATAACTCATGACATTGGTGAAGTATTGGACAAAAAGAAAAGGGAAAATGGTATGCCTAACTTCAAAAAACAGGAGGGGAAAATAAGGGTCAGGCAGTTACAGGGAAGTCAAATTACTTTCCTGAAAAAATATTGAGACAAGTAATCAAGCTAGTTAGAAACTTCTGGATAACACAAAACAGCCAGTACAGATTTGGCAAGAAGTAGTCACCAGAAAAACATTTAATTTCTTTCTATAAAAAGGTAACAGGCACATGAAAAAACAAAAACAAACAAAAAAAACACACAGAAAACAAAAACCAAGCAAACCCAAAAAAAACCCCACCCCCCACAAATGAAAAGGAGATAAAGAAGAATAAAAATAAAAGTAATAAAGATGTTAAACATCCAGATACTTGCAGGCTTGTTGACACATTCTTATGGGCAAGCTTGGGTGTAATGGAGGGGGGCACCTAACTAAACAAAAACAGCCCCCAAAACAAAAGCCCTGTGAACTAGCTTCATCTAATAACTGTATACTATTAATACAGGATGGGAATCTATACAGGATGGAAATGCACCCACCATTAGAGAGGGAGCACCAAGTCAGGTTCCTTCGCTATCTGCACTGGTTCTCACACAGTTTGTCAGTTTCAGTAACAGGACTATAGAGAGTACACATCTTATTCTGAAAAAGATACGGGAGTGCAGAAAGTTCTATCTACAACAACATAAAAGCAGTGGAGCAAAACAAACGCCCCCCCAAAAAAACAAAAAACTTCCCCAGAAAAGTATGACTAATTGGAGAAGAAATCTAGAAAAGTGAAGGCAATTCAAAAGGAACAAAGAAATTGAGAGGCACAAAGAAATGATAGTGAAAAGTCAGCTAACTAGGAATCCTGAAGACTTGATCAAAAGGTTATAGCAGATCAGAAGTTGTTTACAACTTAGCAAATACCATGCCCTTACAAGAAAGGGAAAAATTTCCTGGGAGGCACAAAAATATGCTATGTTCCAAAAATAACAGTTCATCTAGATGTCACCTAAGATCCTGCACCTGTTTTGATCAGTGTTGTTCCAGAAAAAAAGTTTAAGAACTTGCAAAAAGAATTTAAGAAAGAATTCAAGATGAAAATAAAAAAATAAAAAAAAAAACAGAAGAATGATCAAAGGTCTTAAATTCGTCCTAAGAGAGGAGCTTAAATTAACTGTTGATGCTTAGCCTACAGAAAAGGCACAGGCTGAGACATCTGGTAATAGTCTTAACGTACTAAAAGGAAGGAAAGAATCTGTGCACTGTTTTTACTTGGGATACCACAAGAATTAATGAGCTTAACTTACAGCTAAGGAGATTTAGGTTAGATATTAGGAAAATCTTTCTAATTGTAAGAATATTTAAGCTTAGGATAGATTTCCCTGAGGATGCTGCAAAGACTTCATAACTGGAGATACTTAAGAGGAGTTACATACTCATCTGTCAGAGACGAAAAAGAACAATTGATCCTGCTTTGAAGCAGGATGACAGACAAAATGACTAAGATCTCTACCTGCTCTTCCTCCAAAACGGAAAATTGATTTTCTAGAGTAGGATCTCAAATGGACAGACTGGCAGTGTGGGAGGTGAGTTTAATTTGATGCATACATTTCAATTACCTACAGTGAAGGAAATAAGAAATGCTAACACTCCAATTTTTACTGTAGGAAAGATGTCCAGGAAATTTAAAACAAATGGAGCAATATCATTTCCTAGTGGTCAGCTAAACACATTAAATAACAGGTTTTTCTACTTTGCTCAAACTGTTTTCATGCTTGTAGTTGCATGTTTGCTGCACTCTATATCGTCACATTGTTAAAAGCCCACTGTTGTCCAAAATTTGAATTTCAGAGAGAGAGAGGAAATTATTTATTTCTTTTAATATTTTCGTATGACCTTTCCTCTCTATATCATCTACCTGGCTACCAAACACATCATATATATAGCACAGTCCCAAATGGGAATTTTGGAAGCTGCTGCTTCATCTTTTCATGGGATAAAATATGTCAATCAGAGAGTAAAGCATTTAGCATCATCTTAGCTGTGCTGATTTAATTTTTTATCAACTTCATGTATATATCCAAGCTGCATTTTTTAGGAAGTTGGGTACAGTGAAGGGAGAAAAAAAGAGGCAAAGATTCTATCAAAAATTACTGAAGAAGATTTGAAACATGCCTTACCCACATTCAGGTATAAATTCACTGGACTACCTCTCCTGGCTGAACAGTATGTTTTCTTATAACAACTATCTTAATTCTGATCTACGTTAGCACAGAAAATTTCAACTGCTTCAGTTGTCCTTAGTTGAAATTTGGCAAAAAGATATCTAGAGTACCAGCTACTGATTGACAACACATGTTTTACAGCTGGGTAAGTATACATACATAACCTCCAATGGCACTCATCACTGAAACTAACTGGGTTTAAACTGTCTTTCCTTTAGGAGAAATTATAATAATTGGGGGCATACAAACCTGCACCTAGTCTTCTAACTGAAGATGAGAAATCACTCTATATAAAAACCTAACCTAAGTCTTCATAAGATGGGGATGAAACTTCAACTGAATATTCTTTTGATGCTAGAAAAAGCTCTGACACCACAGAAAATCTATTTTGACAATTGTAGGAGTTAAACTCTAATTTCAGATGCGTGGCTGTCAAAGAAAAAAAACCACCTCTATTTCTATGCCTACAGAGATTAGAATCTGGCAGATGATCTAAAAACCCAGCTAAATATTCTTTTTATAGAGTCACCTCCTGGTTTCCTAATTCACATAAGGAGACTTGCAGCACACAAGAACAGTAAGGGCGATTTGGCTCATCTTGCTTTTCTGTTCAATAACATGTTGTAAGATAAAATCAATACAGACAACCACATATTAAACTGAAGGTCACTCATATGGCAGGTAACTACTTACACTACAACATATCCTGTTTATACACATCTCTGCTGTTAAGAATGACTGCTTTTGCAACACTTGGCAATTTTTGAGTGTCATTTTCCACGTCTATCTTGAGGTATGGCAACAAGTGGAGCAGCCCACTATGATGGAACCTGCCCTTTGCACAGAAGAGCTTTGCATCTTGAAATACCAACACAGGCAATTTCTTGTGCCCTATGCTGTCATAACGCTCTGATGAGCAAGTTTTCCATCATCAGGTTCTTGCTACAGGTCAAAAATTCCTTTCCATGATACAGAGAAATATGAGGCACAAATTTTTAATAGAGGAAGGAATGATTTCTCATGAGTTTAGAGGCTGTAATCACAGCACAGTGGCTACAGAAAACTGCTGGCTAAAAATGTATTTATTTTCAAACATATTATAGACCTGAGTTTTTACTCCAGAAAACTTTATCCTGAAGTTTGAAAGTTTCTGAAAGATTAATTCATCTCCAGAAGTCCTGGGCATTTCCAGCCTTAACTGAAACTCACCTATTTATTCTGTGGAAGAACTAATTAGCACAATAATGAAAACACCTAAAATAATTAAGAACCTGATTTCTTTTTAACTGTTAGCTTTTCATGGTGTTTCTTGTTAAATATTCAAAAACAGGCACAAAATATATTACATTTTTCAAAATTTTAACTATCATCTGAAATTTAATGAATGCTGCACTGGCCTTTCAGTCTACTTAAAGCTGCTGAAGAATTCAACATGAAGCTTTAAATAAGAATATGATTCCGAATACTAATGGTAAAGAAAAAGATTTGTCCTGTATGCAGTCTAAGCAGAGTAAATGCATGTCAAAGTCCAGATACAATTATGTCCAGATATGATTCATAATACATATAGGTGATTAAGAAAAACTTAATTATACTGAAGAAGGTCTTATTCTCCATGGTCAGCATTAAAATATGGAGCCAGCAGGAATGGGACTTAATGCAAGTATTACCTAATCCCACTGTCTGCACAAAGACACTAGGATATTGTTCATAACCCTGTTCTGTATCTTCAGGTTTTCATTTTTTTTTTTTTTCCCCAGGATATGTCTGTGGAAGTATGTTCTTCCAAGAAACTCTTTTTTAATTCCTTCTAGCATCTTTTCAAAACCAGTGGTGAAAGGTTTGCCCAGGTTCTAGCATGCCATGTCATTCATGCCCACATGAAGGAGTAGCAGTCTGTGCTCTTGATAGGTTATGACACACTCTCGGCAACATCCTGGACCTTAGGTCTGGGAGGCAGTACACCTCTCCTGACTCCCTGCACACAGCAGATCAGCACCTCAATATCCCTTAGCAGGGAGTCAGCCACCACGAGCACTCACCATTTCTTTTTGCAGTATGCACCTGACTCCCTGCAGACCATGCTTGTGGGTGTCTACAGCTGTCAAAGATTTGTATCTGTCTGTCTTTGTAATACTGGAGGGTGGGTACTGAAGCTTTGTGGGTCCCCAACGTCCAAGGTGCCTCATTCCCTTAGTGACATGGTTTAGTGGCAGACTTGGCAGTCCTGGGGTAACAGCTGGACTTTATGATCTTAAAGATCTTTTCCAACCTAGTTGATTCTATGATTCCATGTGCTGTCTGCTAGAGGAGTATGTAGGGGTGTGTACAGAGTATGTAGAGTGTAAACATGCCTCTTTAGGTACTGGAAAGGCCTAAGATACCTAATTAGATTACAGTTCTTAGCTTCAGACTAGCTCCCTATCTTCTTTATCAATTTAATAGCTCTGGAAGCATAAGAGGAGAAGCATTTGTGTACACACAAAGACCAAGAACAATCCTGAAGAGCAATGACTGCTGTAGAGAAGTAATGCAGCTTTTGGCAACCTCTGCATCATCCAAAAGCTAAGTTCAAGTTTCAGCATGCCAGACCCATATGGCCACAGCTTTTCAAGATCTCACTAGGCTCATGCTTCTGTCCTTGGCTCCACCTGCTCTGGAGCAGACTGTTTCTGCTACCTCTTTGTGACAGGATTGAATGGCTATTTGGCTGTAGATAATGGCTCTAATACTAGCAATGACACCAGTTGTTCCCTACTGTTGACTCTTTGGGACTTATTTAGTGACATATATGAGACTACATAAACAAATGTTTACTCTGCAAAGCATTCCTGAATCCATCTGCTTTGCTTCAGGTAGCTCAAAAATTACATGTATCCTGATTATCTGCTCAATTTCTACACCACATAAGGATTTTTCTCATTAATTGTTTTGGAAAAATTCTAGAAAGCCCCTCAGAAATCTTATCCTTTTAAGAGACTTGTCTATCTCAAACAACCATATGCACTTGTTAGACTTTGGCTGCTACTTCTCCCAGAAACACCCCTCTCCCTCCAAGATACTATGCCTTTAGGTGCACTAGACAGCAGCTAGCAGATTCCACTCACACTGATCCTTCCAGTGATGCAGCAAAATCACCAAATTGAAGTTTCACATACAGATACCCAGAGTCATTACTAGTCAGAACAAATCCATACTTTCTTCTCTCTTCCTTTTCTCAGCTATAGCTGTCGACTCAACTCTCACTCAGCATTCACAAATTTTATTCTCTCATGTGTCAGCAACTGCAACATCTCTGAGTAAGGTAACAGGAGCAAGAGAAGACCTTGATGAAAGCTCAGTGCCTCCTCCTACCCCTGCTGTTGCTACCTTGCCTTATCTTGGGTTTGTACAAAATATTGCCTCCAGCTTCTATCCAGCACATAGCCAGCACCTGCGCACTTCCATCCCTTTTTAGTCTCTTTATTTCTTTCTTTTTCTCTCCTTTTCAGCAGCTGTGTTTCTGGAGTTTCCCTGGGGAAAATCTTAAACTTGAAAGGGCTTCTTAATAACCTTGCTCAGCCCTGCACACTGGAAATTAAGCCATTCTGCACATTCAGCATTTACCACTCTGTTCTGCAATCCACAGTTTCGTCCATACATATGGTTTGCAGCCATTTGGGGATTGACTCCTTCACCTTTGAGAAGCACAGGTGAATTTTCAGTTCTGTGTGTGAACTCTTTGCCTAGAGATGTGGGTAATAGTTCATATACTGAATACAAATGGCTCTAAATATATCAGAGCCACTCTGCATGGCTGTCAAAGAGATCTGTCAGACAAAACTCATATCAAGTGAAAACATAATTAAGGGCCTTTGACTCTCAGATTATTCTCCACTTGATTAAGTGTAATGAGTGCCTGCTCCCCCTAGAAAAAGAAAAAAAAAGTGGCAACCTATTTCTGCCCCCTGCTCCTCTCCTAGTGCCTTGTGGTTTAGGGAATTCATTCTTTAACTCGTCTTAGCTGTTTTCCCTCTAGTCTAAGAGACTGATACTTAGGGACAAAGCCCTCCTTTATTTACACACCAAGACTGAGAAACTGGCTGTCTAATTTGGCTACATCCCAGGCAGCCAGCCTGCAAAAGGCACAGTCAAATTGCTCAGCTGCTCTGTGAGTTTAGGAAGCATGGTGCCTGGCACTCGACACAGTACTCACAATAATTCCTGACCAGACTGCCCACAGATCTTGCCGAAGGCTTGGACCAAGTATTTTTCTTCCTTTGTATTACGAAAATCAAAGACCAATGCTGATCTGTTCGCTCTCCCATTTAGACTGTTTCCTTGCACAATTACAATTGCAGATAAAGAATTATGCTCCTTTCCTGACAGCATACAAGAAACATCTACAAATGCTGACAATCTCACATGTGAGACCAGGCACATTTTTGGCTTCAAAAAGACACACAGCAGGTGCACAAAGCCTTTGCTTCCCCAAATTCTCCACACTCACTCATCCAGCGCTTTGCTACTCTAACTCCTTGCACTTACTGCCACAGAGCCATCCTTCCAGCTTCCAAAATGCCTGCATTAAAATAACATCTCTGTGTTGACATTTGTAAGTGCAGCAAGCTGTGCCCCTCTGAAGTCACCCATCCTTCCACTTCCCTCCTGTGACTGACTGAGTGACCCTTTAAAAACACATGTATAGAAAGATGGAGCGCTGTGCACCCGGGCTATTTGTTGATCACATTATATAGAACACAAAATGCCAAAGGCTGGCTTAACTCCACATGTTTCAGTGAGGTTTCTATTAGTTGCAGCAGGCCACTGAAAACCCCTGCCTAAATTATTATCCATTGACAACATCTTCTAAAAAAAAACATGCAATTCTTTTAACCCTCCCTCTACCTCCTATAAAGCTACAGAAAAAAAGCACTGGGTAAGAAGGCTGCAGCATAATGCTACACCAAGCTCTGTTAATGCAGAGAGGGATTTACTCCAAACCTTTTTCTCACTTAAGCTGTTCCTCCAGCAGAGAGGCAGAGAAGGCTGGCAAGACCTAGGAAGAGGAACTGGAAATTCTTTCCTCTACTTGTAGCAGAGATATAGCAAGCACATGACTCAAAGATGAATTAAGCATCAATGTGCCACAAAAATACTTCAGTGAGCTGGTCTGTGACTCCTATACAGTAAGCTCTCTATATACAGTTTACATTATGATTTTTTTTTTCAGTTAATTGATGTGAATCAGACTATTAAAAAATTAAGACTGTTAACTCTTAAGAACTGCTGTGAAGTAGATGGTTTTTACAACTGCTTCACAAATACAAATAAAAGCCTACAATGCTAATTTTATTTTACTAGCTCCTGTGGAATCCAAGAGAATCAGGCTGAAGAATTCCTAGGCAAGAAGATCCCAACAGTTTTCAAAGAGATTTATTATGAGAGGTTTAAAAGTGGCCTGAAAAGGCTTAATACTCAATCTGACACAAAGAAACTCATTTCTCTTCTTCCAGACATTTGAGCACACCTGTCAACTCCAGTACCCACAAGATGAACAGAACTCAAAATCATTACCTAGCTGTTGATACCAACAGCTTTTGGCTTCTGATTTAAGACAACAGAAAAAGAAGGCAGGCAAATTAAAATTCTACTCTAAAAACCATAACAAATCCCATTCATTATTAGGGAAGCAGTGACACTGTGCACTGCAGTTAGAGAATGTGAAGCACAAGAGATATACCTCTGTGCAAGTAGTTTGCAGAAAGTATTACTTGAACTATTAAGAGGAACACAGATTGTGTTCAGTATTCATAGTAGTAAGTTTCAATAGTAATATCCAAATGCACAGCTAAATAAAATGATCACCTGGCAAGTAGCATATATGGCAAGTACAAATCTGAAGTACCACTTCATTACAAAACACATTAGTAAACCCCTTTCCATTATGTACTATTTTGGAGCATTCACAAACCCAAAATCCAAAGGAAAAATGTTCATTTTCAGTCTTGACAAGCTTCCCCTTACACGTTTACTACAGACAGATGCTTGTTTCCCCACATAAATACAGCAATTAAAAACTGATTATGAATTAAGGAAAAAGTTCAACTGTTTTTTTCAATCTGTGCTTAAAAATATACTCAGGAGCACTGAGAGAAGTGTCTGGCAGAGCTTGCTGTGGAGCCAGCAGTGAGCCCTAGCACAAATGTTCCTTTAACATTCCCCGAGATTCTGCCAGTGCCTGCAGAACTCCTGTTGATGTACAGTTAAACAAAATATGAGCACTTCCTTAAGAGTCACTGGATTTTCCCTGTTCTCCAGGAGAGATAAGGACATTATAAGCACAAAAACTCCCTATCGTTAAATCAGGTAGATCCAGCATCAAAATTTCAAATCCAAATTTGCAGTCCGCTTCACAGATTTGGCATTTTTGTTTAATGTATTTCTTTTTACCTAAGAACAGTCATCTTGAAATATTAAAAAAAGCAGAATTGATTAGTTTAGCCATCAAGTGCAGGTTCTACATACTGTTCACTGAAGAAATGCACTGCAAAGGAGCGATTAAAATGTTAAGTTACCATGGCTACCTTTATATCATAAGTAAGGAAAACTTGCACTCAAGATAAAGAAAGAAACAAGCCACTATTAATTTTTTTTTTTTTTAATTATTTTCAGAAGGAACATCTGCTTAAAAGAAGCAATCATGTGCTGGTCCAAGTATTTTTTCCCTGTGTGTTATGCAATTTGCCTTTTTTGTTTGCAGGCAAAGCAAACGTATCTGCTACTTGCATTAGTAGTTTATGAATTTTCCCAAAGCACTTAATACTTCAAGTTTGCTCAGATATTTAAGACAAACATGACAGAAGGAGCAACTTTAACACTGCTGTAATTGCAGCTCTGCAGTGGTAGACCAAGGTTTTTTCAAAACACAATATCATGCAAATTTTCCTAAACATGAAACAAATGTAAAATTGTAGAGACACTTTACAATGAAGATGAACTAAATTTCTTAGAACAAAATAGTTATTTGTTGATTGTGTTGTAAGAAACAGCTATTGTCAAACACCATATCATAATTCTCCATAAAGATTCTTAGAAACACAGAATAGTTAGGGTAAAAAAGGACCTAAAGATCATCTGGTTCCAGCCTCCCTGCCATAGGCAGGGACACCTCAGACTAAACCATGTCACCCAAGGCTCTGGCCAACCTGGCCTTGAACACTGCCAGGGATGGAGCATCCACAATCTCCCTGGGCAACCCATTCCAGTGCCTCACCACCCTGACAGTAAAAAACTTCCTCCTTATAAGTCTAAGGAAAGTCTAAACTTTCCCTCCTTATAAGTCTAAGGAAAGTCTAAACTTTCCCTGTTCAAGTTTTAACCCGTTACCCTTTGTCCTTTCACTACAATCCCTAATGAATAGTCCATCCCCAGCATCCTTATAAGCCCCCTTCAGATACTTGAAGGCTGCTATGAGGTCTCCAGGCAGCCTTCTCTTCTCCAGGCTCAACAGCCCCAACTGTCTCAGCCTGTCTTCATACGGGAGGTGCTCCAGTCCCCTGATCATCCTCGTGGCCCTCCTCTGCACTTGTTCCAACAGTTCCATGTCCTTTTTACGTTGAGGACACCAGAACTGCACACAATACTCCCAAGTGAGGTCTCATGAGAGCAGAGTAAAGGGGCAGGATCACCTCCTTCGACCTGCTGGTCACGCTCCTTTTGATGCAGCCCAGGACACGGTTGGCTTTCTGGGCTGCAAGCGCACACTGAAATCAGCTCATGTTCAGTTTCTCATTGACCAACACTCCCACGTCCTCCTCCTCAGGGCTGCTCTCAATCTCTTCTCTGCCCAACCTGCAGCTGTGCCTGGGATTGCTCTGACCCAGCTGTAGGACCTTGCATTTGGCATGGTTAAACTTCATAAGGTTGGCATCAGCCCACCTCACAAGCGTGTCAAGGTCCCTCTGGGTGGCATTCCTTCCCTCCAGCGTATCAACCGAATCACGCAGATGGTGTCATTGGCAGACTTGCTGAGGGCGCACTCAATCCCACTGTCCACGTCAGAGACAAAGATGTTGAACAAGACCGGTCCCAACACCGATCCCTGATGGACGCCACTCATTACTGGTCTCCAGCCGGACATTGAGCCACTGACCACAACTCTTTGTGTGTGGCCATCCAGCCAGTTCTTTATCCACTGAGTGGTCCATCCATCAAATTGATGTCTCTCCAATTTAGAGACAAGGATGTTGTGTGGGACAGTGTCGAACGCTTTGCACAAGTCCAGGTAGATGACATCAACTGCTCTGCTGCTGTCCATCAGTTCTGTAGCCCCATCATAGAAGGCGACCAAATTGGTCAGGCAGGATTTCCTCTTAGTAAAGCCATGCTGGTTGTCACCAAGTACGTTGTTGTTTTTCATGTGCCTTAGCATGCCTTCCAGGAGAATCTGCTCCAAGATTTTGCCAGACACAGAGGTGAGACTGACTGGCCTGTAATTCCCTGGGTCATCCATTTTCCCCTTCTTGAAAACGGGGGTTACATTTCCCTTTTTCCAGTCATCAGGAACGTCACCTGACTGCCACAATTTCTCAAATATGATGGACAGGGGCTTAGCAACTTTATTCAACAACTAATGCTATGAACTTCTTGAACTTGAATACTATCAACTTCTACCAATACAAGAGACCTGATTCAAGAAGTGAAAACTGTGGAAACATTATCAGATGCTAACATTTAAAGTCATGAAAGCCACACACTTGACAGGAATGTGGTCATATTTACGAAGGTTCTTTTTTTAACGTCTCAAATTTTCATGCCAAGTATAAATCTGAGAACAGACTAAAATAACCAGAAGACTCTTAAAGACTGAGTTATCTCACAGAATGCCAGCTTGATTCCTTTATCAGAATACTAGCTACCTCAATTCACTAAAATAATCTAAATAAAAGTTGTTTTTTTTTTAATAATTTTGAACTGTTACACCGCAATCCCACATAACCCTGAAGACTTGCACATGCATCATTAAAAGGGAGAAAAAGACATGTCAAAGGCAAAAAACAACTCTTCTGCTCTGCAACAAGGCTTGTGCCCAGGTCCTACTGTGCTATGTGGCAGAACAAAACCCTAGACTGGTGAGTTAAGCATCAGTAAAGAAGATAAAGCAATATAGTAAGAGCTAGAGAGAAGCAGGAAGCAAGGCTTTGTGATGATGGTTAGAGAATCTCTTACTCATCAAAAAGCAAGCTTTGAAATCTCTGTGATCTGTGAAACACAGCATGTGAACCATCACTGATGAGATCTGCAAGGGCAATTACATGAGGAAGAAAGTTTTGACTTTTCAAAGTATAAAACAGGGAAAGTACATATGTTTGCTCTTTCTGTTGTTTGAAAACTGGGATCAGAGCAGATGCTCATATTCCAGTTGTACTGCTTTTATGAACCAACTAAAAACCTATTTGCTAAGGAACTATATGCTTTAACATGGATGTATCCATTGTTATTAAAAAAGAGTGCACAAAGTCTCATTAAAAGAACTTTTTCCCCTTTTTTAAATGACAGCATAATAGCTTCTAAATAAATGAAGAAAACACATTTATTTGGAGCTACAATTAAAAAGACTATACATTGTGATTGACAGCAAATTCTTTCCAAAGCTTCAGTGGAGGGTTATGACATCCATTATTGCAAATCCCACACACCACCAATGCAGAAACAAAAAAACACTGGATGCCGTACAAGAACAGTCCAGCCAACAGGACTTTAATCATAATAAAGTATGGAAACATATTGTCATTTTAATAAATACATTAAAGAACTTGTTTTTCAAACAAATACCATAGGAGTTTTAGTGGTAATAAAAGATCAGAGGCAAGGTAAAAATCACATAGAGACTCCATTTCTTTTTCTGACGTATTAAACCCACATTACTAGAACTGAAAGGATTTGAGAAAACAACTGATCTTCCACCTTTGTATTTTTAACTTACTTCACGTTACATTTATTTTATGCATGCAACCTGCTTTCCTCTTATCTGTTTCTCTGAGAAACAGTTCAGTTGAGACTGCAAGCCAAATGTTGTTAGGTGATTAACATATTTAATAAAAATTTCCTCTCTCTAAACTGCCCCCAGTTACATATGCAGAGTGCCTAAAATGTAATGAAGCACACTAAAGTACACAGAAATTAAGGCAATGGTCAAAGCTGTGCAGTATTGGAAAAGCAGACTCCACAGTTCAAGGTCTCTCTGGTGCCTCACAAAAGGAATCATCTCCTCCACCTTCTGAAGAACTCCTCTACAGATGTTTAAAGTACAGTAACTGTTTTATAAAGCAATCCCTATTGGTCTTTATACTGTCCATTGTACCTAATATTGAAAAGACAGGATGGGTAATTGGGATATTAAAAAAAAAGTAGTCTGCCTTCAATAGAATTTGGAAAACTTTCAGGCCTCTCAAAATGGCAGTTTTCCAGGCTGGTTGTTTTGTTGTTTATGCTGTTGTAAAAATTTTACTTCTCCATTTTCTGTAAAAATTAAAAAGGCATAACTCTGCATTTGCACACTTTACAGGTTTTAATTTCCACAGGAAAATTAACAGGTGAGTTAAGTTACTATATATGCAAAATGTCAGATAAAAAGTTGGTCATCTAGGATAGCTATTCCAGCTCCTGGAATTTAACACTGAAGCAATCACCCATAACTGAAAGAATTCTCCAAAGACCTAGATTCAAGCTTCTGAAATGAAACAAAACCACATTAAAAACTTCTATGTATATATTTTACATATATATAGACACACACATAAACTTCATGTACATACACTTTATACTTACATGCGTGTGTCTATATATATATATAAAAGTATAAAAAAATGATCGCATAAATATAATGGAACTTTTGTGGAAAACGGCTTTCCAGGACAATGAGAAACCCAAAATGGAAAGCTCAATGCAGGGAAAAGTAAGAATATTTGTACACTTGCACTTGACTTCAGCAAAAGGTATACAGTACTTCAGAAAGTTTGGGTCATCTCATTGTGAAATGACAGCACCTCTGTTCAGATTTGCAAGCCCTGGACAGGAGTCCTAAAAACTCTTGCCTGTTCCATTTAAGTGCTACTTATGGGGAAGCAAGACCTCCTGTACATTTGTTTGAAGTAGAAATGATAAGTGATAGAAGTTCCATTCCCTGAAAAATTCAGTAACAAAGAATTATGAAAAGCTCTTCTGAATTTCAGTTCATTTGAATACTTCATGCTTACACAAATCCCCCTGAAGATTAAGATAATCATATTAAAGACTCTATGAATATAGCCAGTAGGAATCACAGCAAGTCTGAGTTACTATCAGATAATTTTTTCATCATGAGATATATAAAAATAAAAACTGCTTAAGTTTTCAGCTGAGATGCTTTTAAGAAATTAAGATGCCATTAGAGATGAACAAATGAATAACCTTAGTAACATCTGACACACTGTGTAAAAACCCCTGTACTGAACAACACTGTCAAACAACTGGGGAGGTATGTTTGTGCTTTTTCTGGGGATGGTGAGTCAAATGGAAGAGAGTGGAAATGCAGTGCTGATAACTTTCCAAACGATGTGAAAACTGCCTTGTGAAAAATTAAGCTTACCTTTGGAGACTGTTTGAAATATTTTTCCAGCACCAAACTGAGATTTCTGGCCACAAAACAGATACATCCAGAACAACGCTCTCCTCATCTTCTTTTCCAAATCACAGAAGTAAAACATCAGGATAAAAATCCAGCACTTTCATTGAAAAATACACTGCAGAGATAAATCTTTGTCTGTCAGACAATTTTATGAACTGCTTATCCAACCTTTTCATAAAAAACACAAACTCTCCTATGCCCCTGCATTTCCCAGGCTAAAGCACAATTCCATAGATTCTCCACTGACTACTACAATTTTTGTAAATAGGAACACACATCACTGTTCCTGATAACTGGAAAAAAGTAGGTGTCTCTATTAAGTTTCTAACATCTCAGATTTACTGTTTTCAAAAGAGGGAAAACCTCCTAAGCCTGGTGGTCATTTCTGTTTGTGACTTTAGTAAGATAACTTTGCAAGATAGCTTAATACTTGCACTGAAGATACTCAGTTCATATTAAACATTGCTGATCAATGAAATCAATATATCACTGTGAAATGAACACGGAATGATAATGCTAAAACAAAAACCTCTTGCTTAGAAGTATCTTGTTTCAATGTTATCAAAATGAGACTGATTCAAAATTGGCAAAACCTAACATGTTTTAATAACATGTGGACAATGTTGAAATGTTTAGGAAGACAAACACCCTGTAAATACTTATTTTAATTTGCTCTAAGAGCAACAACACGAAAGACTCCAGACCGGGTTCTGATGTTGGTTATGTGACATGTACCGGTTGTTCAAACATGAGCTTTAAGCCTGGCCTCGGTCATCTTTAGGTGCCTGATGGCCTCAGTTGGCAGCTGAGGGGCAGGGGGATGGGCCTGCCCCACTCACCCTAGGGGGTTCCCAGAGGGAAACCCCATGGCTGCAGCTTCCCAGGGAGCTACTGGCCCTCACTCTAACTCCCCTAAAGGGAACCATTTGCAAGGTGTGCTTATAACATTAACTACCATCTCACGTGCAGCATAAAAAAAGATAGACAAAAGCCACAAGTGTCAGACGAGAACAGTGACCCCAGAAGAAAAGCATGCAGATGTCATAAGCTTAAATTCATTTGAACTGACATTTCTTAAAGTCCTAAAAAGGCTCTCATCCTAAGCTTCGTTTCTAGAAAATTTTCTCTCTGGGTGTATTGAGAAGGTGAAGGGGAAAGATGGATGTAACTTCTCAAAATGCTCCTCTTGGAAATTAAGAAAAAGAAAAAAAATCACCCCCACCTCCAAATCCTCCCACCAGAACCTAAGAACATCTATGTTTATCTTCACCCTGAGAATCTGTGTTCACTCCAGCATATGGTACTGCCTCAGTTTGGTTTCACCGGTAGAAAAGGCTAACCTCAAATCTTATGGCAACCAGCACAAAATTAGATCTTCGCCCTCTCCTTCCCCCCCCCCCCCCCCCCCCGTTAGTGTCTGTCGCTTCAGTGACTTGCTGATTTGTTGCAGAAAAGCATTATTTTCAACCATAGACTGGTACAAACTCCTTTCACAGAAGGAATGGCACAAAACAGACTCCATCAGCCATGAAGTTTTCCCTCGTCTTCCAAAAGAAACTGCCTCTGGGGATAGTCTCTCATTTTCATTTTCTTTTTTTCTTTCTCACTCAGTTTGTTGGATGCTGGACAGCTGTGGCTTTGCAGAGTTTTAGTGGATTGCTCATCTAACTCACCCCATTCAGAAATATTTCTAATTATTCCCAGCAGAGGTTTCTCATCCAATTCTCCCCTCTTTTAATTCGATTTTATTGCTGGAATACAGGACTACAGGACTCGAAGTTACTGTAACATGGTATTTCCTGCAATGTTCCTGGAATTGGTACTCCAAGAACTAGGATGTTTACAGGATTTACGACTTACAAAGTTTGGACTTTTGAACTGTTTTTTGATTTTGAGTATATCAAGAAAACTGCAGCAGCCATCAGTCAGATAATGGGTATAAATCTTTTAACCTTAACATGGAGCCTTGGATATAAGAGACTCCAGGGCCTTAGTAGCAACTCTAACTCCACTCTTCTCTGGTATGGTCATGATCTCCAAACAGAGTATGATAAACACCTGCAGCTAAGTGACATGGAACCATCTCTTCCACACAGGGCTGTCTTTACCACTTACCTGCTCCAACAGTCAGCAGGAAGACTGCCCAAGTCAACAAGAACAGGCCCCACCACTTTGTTTCAAGTTGTCTCTCCTCGCACCTGCGGCAAGTCCTGTGTGTCCCTATGCTAGATGGCAAAATAAATTAAAACGTCTCCTCCCACCCAGTTTCTTCATTCCTTTTGATGTCATTAAAGCCAAACATTCAATAATAAAGACCTCTATTCCCTTTACCATTATAATCTTCCTGAAGTGATTACCCTCTTCAGATCTTGATTCCCTCTTTCAAGCCAACTGCTCTTTTATTGGTTTTGATATGCTTCCTTCCTGCAACCCAGACTAACTGTAGATCACTCCAGAAGAAAATGGCACACAGGAAATTAAAAAACTGAGGGATATGATATTATTCATAATGACATTACAGAGCTTCTCATATTCTCCACATGGAAAATAGGCTTTTGTGCATTTCCCACAAAAAGCAGGAAAAACAAAATCCTCTTTGAAAGAAATCAAAATCTCATTTCCCACCATCTAATCAGATGATTACCTGTCAGTTCAGGAGCTTGGCTAGAATCTTATGTGTTTGCTATTCCTACAGCTCACAGGCTCAATGTCCAGAAAGTCCATTAATTAGTCCATTCTAATGATTGAAAGTAGCACAATCAGCTTCAGGGAGTGCCAACAAAATCATTTTGAAAAAGAAGAAAATATTTGGTTTTGCCTTTGAGAAAAATTCAACAAAGACAATGAGCTTAGGCAACACTCTGACCATCGGGATAAATCAGTTTTCAGCTGCCATGGACAGGTAATGAGGACTTGCTGTTGACACTGTTGCGGAGGGAAGATTCACTAGCAGATTTTTTATTCCTACTGCAAAGCAGAAACTGGGTGCTGTTTATTATTATTTGTGACAGTGTTTCATGCAGAACAGCAGGTCCTCATTAAGGAAGCCACATTTACCACAAACATTCACCTCTCATGCAGAGATCAAGTTAGAATTTGAGCTCAAAGCACATAAAAAAAAATCTACTTTCTCTTTTTCAGGAGGCAAAAGAAAATCAGAAGGAATTAACATACACATGCTACCACAGGCAAATTTTCTTCTTTCAAAGTGACATCTTTTAAATTTCAGTACCACAGAATATCACCATACAATTAGGAAAGTTTGCCTACTTAGTTTTCATTCAGGCCTTAAACGGAGTAGGAGGGGCCTCAGTAAAAATGTATAAGTCTTCGAAACTAGTGTTCCTTCAGAATCACAAGTGTATGAGCACCTCTTCATACAAAGATTCAAAATGACATAATAAAGTTAATTCTGTAATGAAATACACATTACAAGTCTGGGCTGCATATAAATTACAGATGTCGGACACTAAATGAGACCTTATGGGGTAACCCCTTTGTGATAAAAGCAAAACTGATACATCTAATAACTTTTAAACTTTTTTAACTTTTTAAAACTATTTAATGGTTAAAAATCTCATACAACAGCAGGCAGGATGCAATGGAGGAGATGACGCAAGGGACTTGAATTTCTCTTTCCAGTAACGAATGTAGAGGTTTGTGGGAGAAAAGTAGTCAATTGAAAATCCTTGCATTTCCTTAGTCATTAACCTATTTCTCTAACAAAATCACTGCAACTCCACCAAATTGTAGTTGAACAGTTAACACCACCACGCTTAACCACATTAAATGAAAACCAGAAAGTAGACCAGGTTAATGGGCATGTTTTGATTCTAGAAAAAAAAAGAAAATTAGATAAAAGGGGAAAACCTACTGCACTAGTTTTGGAGATTACAGTGTTTTGTAATCCAGATATGACTCCACCTCTACTTCCTGCCTACACTTTATCTCAAATATTTATTCGGATTGTTTGTGGAATATTCAAATAATACCTGATGCTGACACAGAGTGTTCAATGCACCTTGTGCCTCTACTCCAAAGCAGCTGCACACCACCTTGGGAATTCACTGTTGCCTTCAGCAGAAATGCTGCTAAAAGTCCTATGTAACAATGGCTAAAAATATCATCTTAGGCTGTGCTGTTTTATTAGAAGATACCAAGGAACCACATGGTACTGTAAGCTATTTACATTAAACAAAATAATCCTGCATGCACCATATGAACAAGGCACTGTAGTTGTCTGCAATTAGGAGGTAAATAACAGCTTTACCAAATAAGATTGCATCTAGAGGAAGTCATGTAGGAAGTTGTATAGGCATGTTAAATTTGATAACATTGTAACACTGCAGGACTAGGGTTTGATCATGCTGAAAGGGATGGTGATCATATGTTCCAAAATGCTCCAACTGAAACTCTGACAGCTCCCAAGAATTTAGACTGGAGAGTTAAACATATCATTGCCTAAGAGAAGTCTGAAGGAGGACTTCATGACTTGGATCAGCAGAAACTGCAAAATAGCGAGTTATAACCAAGAGTTATGCAAGAGCAAACACATTAGCTTTAAAAATAAATAAATAATGTTTTCTTTTAGGAGGTACGGATTTTAAAAAAAATAATGAAGCAATCGCATCATATTTCATTTTTTATTTTCAGTGATATAGAGACATGGGTCACCTATGCAATTTAAATCATTTTCTATGCAAAATTCCTTGCATAACACAAAGAACTAAAAGCACTAACCCAATACTCACTCTGTACTTAGAGACTGAATCACTTTCAGTTAAAAAATGTATTCCAAAAAGATGCCTCTATTTTTAATCTACGTTTACTGTGACCCCAAATTTTGCAGGAACCATACTGTCAAAAAAGTGTCCTATAAAATCTCAAGAAAAATATTATTCTGCTCAACTTTGCTATACATGCTGAGTAGCCTATTTGTTGGGGTTGGGTTTTTTTTCAAATCTTGCATAATTCTGCTACAAATTTTATTTAGTCACAGTGCAAATAATACCACAAGGTGAATGTACAAGAAAGAAGAAAACCAACACATTACACTTCTCCCAAACTTGCCCAGCTGTAATGAAGTTTCTAGAAACTTTGCCTTCAACAAGCAGGAAAACTTTTTCTACTCCTGGAGATAGCAGCAGCAATGTCAAAAGAGTAAAAAAGTAATTTATATTCTAGAATTGTGTTTTCAAATAAACAAAAGAACAACATAAGCAAAAGTGTTATGGCCACGTCTAAGCGCCAAATGGTTTGAACAGGGCATATATCTGCAATTGTGGAGTCATTTCCTCAAAAAGACAGCACGATTTAACATGTAGCTCAGCAAATAATGAAGAAAATCAAATCTCTTAAATAGGAATTAACTCAAGTTAGTCAAGAGCCATGGACTAATACACTGATGGAGTCAGTGTATTAGAGTGAGAGCTGAAATTGAGAAGTTCAGGAAGAGTAAGTACAGTCAGGAAGAATTTGATGAAGTTGAACATAAGGACTGAAAGCAAAGAATGAATTTAGGAGTAGGTTTGAGAAAATGACTTGACAGACTAAGGACAGAAAGCAAACAATTACTGGGAAAAGATACTTAAAATAGCCCAGAAAGTAAGAGACAGCTGGCAAAAGAAATCACTACATGTATTGAGAGTTTTGTATGAGAAAACCCAAAAGAGTATGATTGATTACGAGTGATGACAGGAAATACCTAAAAGAAGGAATTCCTGTCATCGTTAGAAGAAACTAATATTGTATTCTACCTTGAGAAACAGTCCTGAAAATCAACACTGACCTGGTTTTAAGGCAAATAACAGAATAGTTGGTTTACAAGCAATTTATTACAGAAGATCTAAAAGGTGGAATCAACATGCAGGATAATCAAGCAGGAGTATAATCGATATAACATGGGATTAAAAGGTACCAATATTATATATTGGACTAGATGACTTTGAAGGTCTATTCTACGATTCTACGAAAACACAACAGCAAATCATCAGAATCACTCAAGAGACACTGCAGTTCAAAGCTGCAAGTGAAGAAAAGATGTTGTCATTGGAATAAGAGGAACATGACACATTATCTCCTGTGAACGTGCCCTTTAGCTTCGGAAAGAATGACTAAGGGAACTAACCATTGGCGCAAATATTAGGAAAATGTCTCCTATTTCACTAACAAAGCTCTGGAGTCCTAAGCAAGATATACTAAAATAGAAATGTAAAATATATCTAAAATACACTAGAATGACAGTGGCTACAAATTGCCAGGGAGAGGGAAAGAGCTGTAAAAACATAAAGTACAATAACAATGACAGATTTTAGTTAGTGTCCATATAGTATACTAGGGCTACATATCATGTTTGCTAGACATGCTAAACCACAAAGAACTGCTTTTCAGAGCAGTTTAAGAAAAAACTCACAAGATGAGAAGCAACTTTTGAATCAGCTCAAGAGTTAAGATTAAGTTATCCTACAAAAACTCTAGAATAGACACTACTCCATGCTCAGATACAAAAATGCTTGTATGAGGGGAAAAAAGTCAAAAAGAAAGCCAAATGAAACCCACAAGAGGTTTAACTTGAAAGGTTAGCTTGCTTAACTTGAAAAAGAAGAATGATACAAAAATGAAGAAGCTAGTTAAAAATAAATTAAAAAGAATCATCTAAAATTTTAAAATATTCCTATAAATATTTTAAAGCTTTCTTCTTATATAAACTGGCATAGCGACTCTTTAAAGGCACCACTGTAAAAGTTCAGAGTACATGTATATTACCTAGCAAAAATAATTTTAAATGGGCTTCCAGAAACAGTCAGGGTGCTCAAACAGCAGAGTAAAAGAGGCTATTAGGTATGAAAAGACATCCTTCTAAAGCAGAATGTGCATCCACCTGAGAAAAATGAAAATAACAAACTCTGATAAAATTAACATAAAACCAGAATCACAGGGGATTAAAAAAAAACCAAAAAACAAAAATCAATCAAAAAAAAACACCAGAAGATTTCAAGAACTTGTTAAAGACATAGAAATTTAAAAAAAAAACCAACAGTTTTTCTAATACCCACAAGGAGCAACAGACCTGTTTGAGCCCATGGAGCTGATGGCTGTGTACAAAGAGCATACAAGGAAGGCAAACTGAATGAATCATACACATCCATGTCTGCCATACAGAAGTTTAGTGCTATTTCTGGACTGCAGATATTCTTCATGCAGGGTGAGAACAAAATGCCTCCATGAACTGACCTCAAACTTTCAAAATAGAAAGCTTTTAGAATAAATTGATAAAATTAATAGAAACACATGGTATACACCCAGTGGTTCCAAGGAACTCAGATATAAAATCAGTGATTATCTAATTGTGGTTTGTAATCTACAATTTACATTAATGTTATCACCAGTAGCACAAAAGATAATAAGCACAGTACCAGGAAATCCGACTTCTAGAATGGGTATATTGTCAGAAATTATGATGAAAGACTAAAATGTTTACCTCATTGATTAAACGTCAAAGAATTCTGAAAGAGTGACCATCCTGGAGGGAAACTGTCCCTCCCAGGTCTCTCAGTAAAAGCAATGAAAACATAGTGATCCAACCAATACAGTTCAATCCTGTTCCCTCCACCCAAAATTGTGACATAGTCTTCTGCTGAAGACTGCCATGGAGTAGGAAGGTTCTCTAGTAGATTAAAAGCTGGTAAAAAAAAAACAGAAAACAAAGGCTAGGAAACACCCTTATATGTGCATGGTTATCTACACAGATTTTCAGATAGGCTTTATAAAAGCAAACTCTACAGTAAAGTGATCCTCATAAATTTCACTCTGACACTGGTATTTAAAAGCAGTTCTTACAGAATCAACCTACAGGATCACACATCCCTCCATGAAAGCAGCTGTTTATCTACTAATCTATCATGAGTTATTTTCCAAGAGAAAGTAAAAACTCATCCCAACATAACAAAGTAAAAAGAGCATATACAATTTTTCTGCACTACTTCTGGAGAAATCAGATCTGTTTGGTTTTAAGAAAAAATCATGCTAATTTAAACAATAAAGCTACAGTAAGAAATAAATTGTTGCACATCTTACAAACATCACATAACAATGTCATTGTGGCTGAGGCAATTATTTTGGCAAATTGTTGTGGAGGGATAAGAGCTAATAACACAAGTTACAACTAGTGAATTGCACATGCGTCTCAATGCTCAACAGATAAAGAAATTGTTTTCTCTAAATTAGCAACACGATAAACAAATGACAACACACTGTTATTTGAGCGATAGTTTCCTGTCGTTATATGAATTAAACCCACCATCAACTGGCCACTCAACAACAGCTAGAGCGTAGCCTTTGTTAGCTAGTATTAAAGTTGAACTTAACACTATAAAATCAGCTTATAATTTTATCATTAAAAAAACATTTTCCTTGCCTATATTCTCCTTAGATGTGGATATTTTCCTCACTCAGTGGTGAGTTCTGCTGTCACAATTACTGGAAGCTGTACAGAAGACACTTCCAAATGGCAGCACAAAAATTCTCCTTGTGAACATGCAAACATTTGAGTGAATGTGAGACAGATGAACACCCCTAAAGCAAATAAGACTTGTGCAAGATCACAGCATGGATGCAATTTTTTTTTCTTGCAGCATTGTCTAGTTTTGTTTCACCACAGTAAAACCCTATTTGGTTTCCTAGTCCTGAGTGAGAACTAAAAATGTCACAATATGCTGAGCTAATGAAGAGGCACCAGGCTGCGCTCTCTGCAAGTTTTTGTTTTGTGGTTTTAAATCAGAAAATCTGACCCTTAAATTTATCTGAACTTTTTTTTTTTGTTGCCTGTGTGGTTTAACGTGGTTTAATTAACTAATGTTTTAAGTGAGAATTCAAGCACCCATGAAGATTAAATGAGCCAATTTCGGATCTTGCAGGAGCTGAGTCCCTCTGAAAATACATTACATCTCTTCTTCCACAAAGGAATACAGAAAACACTTAGAAAGATGTATCAGGTTTGCACAGCAAGGCCTCAGTAGCAGGGGGCTACAGAGGTGGCTTCTGTGAAAAGCTGCTAGAAGCTTCCCCCATGTCCAACATAACCAATGCAGCAAGCTCCAGACAGACCCACTGCTGTCCAAGGCCAAGCCAATCACCAAGAGTGGCAGTACCTCTGGGGTAATATATATTAAGAAGGGAGGTAAATGAACTGTGGAATTGCAGCCAGAGGGAAAATTGAGAACATGCGAGAGCAATAGCTCTGGGCAGACACCAAGGTCAGCTGGACAAGGTACTCCAGGTGCTGGAGTAGATCCCCCTACAGCCTGTGGTGCAGACCATGGTGATTTGATTGGTAAGAAATTAAGTTATTTTTTCCCCAGATTGAGCCTGTTTCACCTGTGATGGTAATTGCTGAGTGATCTCTTCTCCTTACCTCGACCGATGAGCCTTTCATTGTGTTTTCTCTCCACTGAACAGCTGCAGTCAGTGACAGAGCAGCTTTTGGCGTCCAGCCAGGGTCAGCCCACCACACAGGCATAAAAGAAAAAAAACAGAAGAGGGACTGAAGAGGGATTTTGGCTTTTCCTTCACTACTATATTTTATAATGCCTACAGCAGAGCCTTTCCTTCCCGTTCTGCAAATGCTTTGACCTGGCATCCCAAACACTGAGGGTTCAGAGCCCTTTTCTTACCTACAGCTGTACTCAAACACGTGAAGACACAGGTACTCTGCTCCACAGCCCATTTCTCCTATTTGGTCTTCAGTGATGACCACAGGTGTCATCTGCAACCACTGGTCCCAGCTGGCTGAAAGCTCTATGGCCCAGCAAACGTGATTCTCTCAGCTCTGCTGTGCACCAGGTTCCATCTTGCTCTCAGCGTGCTAGGTCCTGGGCCGAAGATGGCTGAATTCGACGCTGGTGCCGAGTTGAGGGCTGCTCCCCTCGGCTGCCTCAGGCTTTGCGAGTGCCGAGCATGAGGAAGTGCTGTCACCATACAGGGGCAGCGCCAGAAACCGCCCTCAGCATGGCGAGGCCTGAGGCAGGCCTGCGTTACAGCTCTTCGACCTGGGGCCCGAGCCGGGCAGACCAGGTGGCTCCCCACTCAGGCCCCGAGAGTGGGCAGCACACTGTCGGCCGGGCTCCTGTGGCCTCAGCAGCCTATGGCTGCATGAAGGCAGTGTCAGATGCTGGTGCGCTTAACATCATTGAAAGTTTACAGTTATTTCCTCATATGCGCTTTTGTTCCCGTGGCTGAATAATCATCACAACTACAAAACAGCCTGCTATGTTAAGAAGACAACTTTTATGTAAATGAGGGCACTATATAGTAAAACTTAAGTAGAAAAATTTTAAAGAGCTAACAGTAAGTCTAAAGAAACATTACGACATTTAATTTCCACAGATACATACCACAGCAAGACCAAGGAAAAGGAGTGATGGTAGCAATCACTATAAACTAGGCACTGGGCTTAGGACAATTAAATCTTTGCAATTAAATATATACAAATAAGAATCAAAATACTTCTATCAATTAAACATATACAAATCAGAATCAAAAGACTTTATTTGAATTTGGTATGTCAGATAATATTATTGTTAAAATAGAAAAGTATTGTATCATAGGTGTTAAATTGTAAGCTCCTACAAGTTACTAAAAAATTCATTCTGTGAACTTCATTCTGTGAAAGGGCTTGTATGAAAATGCAGAGGCTCATCACACCTTGTATAGACTGAGACAACTAATGGTGAAGGCTTCTGGAAAGAGAAAAGAGATTTAATAAAGTGATCGCCATGATAAACATTGCAGAAATGCTGAGGTCCTGGTTTTAGAAGTGAGAAAGGCTTCTAAATGTGTCAGGTGCTCCTGAGAATGTTGCTGTTCATTTTATCTCTGCAGCATTTCAGTATTTAAGTGCCCATTTTGAGATACTTTGGTCCTGATTAAAAAATAATAATAATGCTGAGCAGCTGGGATAGCCACAGAATTCAGTCAAGGCTTTGTTGTGTTATGTTCAGAGCCAAGATTGTCAGTGATCATTTTGCCAGGTGGTATTTTGATTATAAATAATAATTAAAATACATTTTTGTGACTACTAAAGCTTTTCTGTCTCGGTGCTGGTTGTCCAGCTTTGTTAGAAATGGGCTATTTCAACACAACCTGGCCTCTAGACCTGGGCTGGTGACCCCTGGCTTGAATTCCCAGATGAGAAAGGCTGCTTGCTTGGGGCATATGGACTGTTCCTCGATATTTAGTTTTCCCTCTTTAAAAGTCTTGTTTTCTTCCTGAGAAGTGGGAAAATATTTTGCATTCTAGGAAAGCTTATGATACAAGAAACTGTTTTGTGCTCAGCTCCATTTACAGCTAAAGGAAAATGATAAAATATTTTGGTGGAGAACAGTTGGTACCCTTAAAGTACTATTAGGAAAATATTTTTCCAGACCTTTAATACAAATAGTCACCTTAGACATTTAATGTGAATGTTTTTTGCATGGAGCTGTTTTTATGAAGCTGTTTTGATGTTCCTGAATACTATGCACCAAAGAAAGCATCCTCATTTTGTTAGTTGCCACTTATGAAAATGACTTTATACATCTTATTTATAACCTCAGTATAGAGTTGTGACTACATCTTGACTGTTATGCCCTGTTGGAGTAAAAACACAGTTATGTACAGTTACATTAAAGCAGGAACAGAGAAAAAATCCTGTGGTTTTTGTAGGTAGCTATTGCACTCTATTTTACTGGTTTGGCTTACAAGACAAAAATGTTCATTCTTTATTTGTGTGAACAGCCAACTGTAGCAGCACCAATGTCTGTAACTGGATTTCATTATGGAAATGCAGCTAAAAAGGGCCACAGGCACAAAAATCCATTAAAATGTTTCTATTGCTTTACATATTCTTCTGTGATAAAAATAGCCCTATATTTGAATTTAAGAAGCTTTAGCCTAAAGGGTAGCAGATGGATATTAAGGAGATTATAATAAAGAAGGGTATAATCAAAAAAAAAGGTGGAAAGAAAAAGCAGATGGGGGAGAAGCATTCTTTCATATTTAGGGAAACCATTTGTAATAACAAAAGATATTCCAAAAATCTGATCTCTTTCTAGGTAATCAATAACAACTTGTTGATTCTTTATATAACTACTTGAAGTCCTGGTATAAAAATGGGCTCCTTCCATAATAAACTGGTACAAATGGCAGCTAAAAAATTGGATGGATCTAGGACACTTGTATTGTTGTCACTGTATCACTGTAAAATGTGATGAGTGGCTGCCATCTGAGCATATTTTGAAATAAACAGCAAATGCTTTTTGCCTTAGTAAGAGTTTCAAAAAAACAGCCTTCACAAGTTTCTGAGAATGTGCAGACATTACCAATTCTAGACACAATTTCCCTTGCTGTAAGTCTACTTTATATCTGAACTTTTTTCCCTATTTTTGCAAATTTGTCCTGAAAGATGTAGAGGGTTTCTCGAATTTCTTGAAAATTTCTGGTTCCCTTGGAATCCAGAAAGAGCTTTACAGCAGCCAGATCAGAATTTCTACTTCAAACACAGTAATGCGCTCTTGCCTGCTGTGGGTAGCTCCATATATGTGTTACAAGTTTGGGACAAAACAGACTGACTTGCCATATTCATATGGGGGAAAGCACACCTAAAAATTACTTGGCAGTTCACAGAGTGGATAAATTGAAAAATGGCAATGCACAAGGGGCAAGACTGCAACTAACTGTCCAGAAGCATTGAATAGTAAAGCAGTAGCTTGTTGCTTCTTAGAAGCTGGACAGGCTTTCAGCATACTGCATCCTGTACCCTCTGGCCTTTGGCAAGGCAATGTTCTTGGATTGCGAGGGGTTGTTGCATTCACTGGATGTCTGTGATGAAGGATAGAGCAGCTGACAGGAGGAAAAAATAATTCAGATGTGGCTCATCTCAAGCTTTCTGGTGTGCTGTCTGTAGGTGGCCCATTTAAGTCTGATGGGATTAGCTGGCTTCACTGGGTTTGACATCTGTGTAAGTTAGACTTTTCCTTCAGTTTAGAGTCTGTCATACCTACCTGGCCCTAATAACATTTCAATGATTGCATTCCCCTTCTTATACTTACCATTTCTTGGTTGAGTATTGTGAGCTGTGTTATAAGGATGGATTTGTTAGATATTGCTTATGCTATTTGAGTGAGCCCTGGGACTTTTCCAGTGAAAGATAAGGGAAGAAAGGAACAGGGGGAAAAAGGAAACAATTGCACATCTTAATAACTAAGAAGGGTTAAACAAAGAAATGACTGCCGCAATGCCTAAATGTTTTTGGCATCCCTTTAATGTGAAACCTTTTCATCTGAGTTATACCTTCAGAAGTCAGATCTCGCTAGACTCCCTTTGAGTTTTGTGCTTCCATTTCTGTCCTAATTACCTTTCTCCGAGTGAGATTGCTCTTCTGTCGTAGCGGAGAGGGATTTTTTTTAATGCAGTGTTGGATTTTTATATATATAGGGAGAGAGAGTCAGATTCAACTCTTTTGTTCTTGGCACTCACCATATGCTACTGTTTAATATTTAATCAGCCCCACCTCATCAGAAACACTGCTGGCCTCATTAGATAATTAATGGCTGCCTGCGTCTCATTTGCTTCAGTTGATACATCTGCAGCCAGTAATTAGAGCAGGAGTTTATTAGTTGCACTGGCTTAGTTTATTTGTGAAACAATCTCTGCTTTGATTGAAGCCGCTGGGATTGGCATATGTGGACAGCCTGCCTCCCTGTTCAGTGGGACTCTTTTGTTTACATTTTTGCTACGGTTTTGCAACACTGCACATTCTGGCAATCCTAGGAACAGTTGGTGGTGAAGATTTGCCTTTTATAATTTAGAAGATAATTGGGTAATTCAATGCAGTAAAGCTACTGCAAAGTAATTCTGTAACTTTGGGGAGGGGTGAGGAGGGAAATCTGGTAGACAATTTGTTCATTTATAGTTTTTATTTTTTATTTTCTAGTTTGCTGGTTTTTTACTCTTCAAACATCTTAATAAAAATCCTCTGAATCTGTGAAGGATGTATGTGTGTAGCATGTGTTTGGCAAGCTTTTAATTCACAGTTTTTATCTTCATATATTAGCTAAAATCAAACCAGTATTCTTAAATATTGGTGAGCGATCACATGCCAGTATCGGTAACCTGTCTTTCTTAATTAATTCCAGTGCTAAATCTCTCTCCTTGGTCTGTCTTCTCATTTGCAAATGTATAAATGTACTGTGATATTTTCTTCTGCTGGTGTGAATTTATGAGAAGTCTCTCACTGAGAAGTCTAAAGGAAAACCTTTATACAATTGGCTATATTAAAATAACGAGATGAATTGTTCCTGCCTTTGAGAGAAAACACAGAGTCTTATCTTGTCAGGAGCTAGTTTCGGAAAGATCCTTTCCTGTTGTTATACCTCTTCAGATACAACAGCAGTCCTGATTAAGTGGGCTTGTTTTCTCTGAGAAAGTAAGCCTTATAGCTGTTTCTCTTCCATTTAAACAGGTTTCTGTACCAATGCTTGTCCAGCCAGGCAGAAGTTTGAATGGGGAGCTGCTCCCTCCTCATTGTCCATTTTCCTCTTGCATCTTTGCTGAGCAGCTTGCCTTGGCACTGCCTTTGTGCATAGAGGTTTTGCTGTATTCAGTTCTGGAATGGCATGTCTGTAAGTTGAACAGCCCCTAGCAACATGATGCAAGAGTTAACAGTTAACATTGGGAAGAGATCTGTATCAAATTCAATTATCTTTACCACTGTGAATAGGAGGCAAAAAGAATTTTTTTTTTTTTATTTTTATTATCTAAAGGGCCAGATTATTGTGCCAGCACTGATTTTTCTGTGTGAGAGAAGGTAATTCAAACTACTGCCCTCAATGAGGATTCAAATATAGTGAATATTTCTGGCTAGGTCTTGTTCCGAGATTAGCCTGTCAGGTCTAACCATCCTTGCCTGTGTGCAAGAATTCCTGGAGTTAAGCCTTATTTCTGTTATAGTACCGCTGTCTCTATCAGCACATGCGCTCCTGAAAGCATACCCTGTAGCTGCTGTGCTCTGGAATACTCTTTCCTCCTGCTTGTTCTCCCTTGCATAACCGTGGGAAGGCTATTGCAGGGCTTTCAGCATGTTACTGGTTTTTGCCTTCAGTCTTGCTGCCAAAGAGACAGGTTCTAGTCAAAATTTAAGCTATACCTTCATTTAACCTGTGTGCAAACCAAGTAAACTATTGCAGTTTACTCTCTCTCAGCCTGGAGAGAGGGGTGTTAAAAGTAAACCTGGGTGAGTTTGATAAAGACATGAACTGTCTGATAAGATTTGTGGCCACCAACTCCCCACCCTTTTTCTCTTCATACAGGAGTAAAGTGCCTTTCACTACATTCGTGTAAAGCCTTCTTTCCACTACTTTCTGTGTCTGGGTGGGTTTCTGTATTGTTTGGTGGTTTTGCTGTGTTTTGAGCTGCGGTTTGTACTGAGGCCAGCTACCTCTCTCACATAGCTGCTTTAGAGATCTAACCCTGGAAAGGAGCTATAATTAATGCAAACAGCATCTTTAAAGGAATGGTACCAGGCAGTCTGGCTTCACAATGGGAAGGGGTGTCAGCAAGCAATAGTTTTACTGTAGCTTCAAGCAATGGTTTTGTTATCAGTCTTCAAAACATTAAAAAGTCTTTTCTTCTACTAGATAATCCTTTATCATGCCTCTGTAGCTCCATTTAGGCTACACTGGCAGATTCAGTGTGTTTTGACAGTTCTGACCTGATGAAAAAGCTTGTGCTATGTTTGTAATTGATTATACCCATAAATGACTCACAGACTCTATTTTGTTTCTGTCGTTCAGTGTATCGCTTGAACTTTTTGTTTGTGTTTCTCTGGTTCGATTTCTCCACAGTGAGACAAGCTTTACAGAAACAAGTTTAGATTCTCATTCATAAGGTGGTGTTCGGCTGCCTCTGGAAACAGGAGGAAAGAGAGACAGCCGTCAGCATTTTCTGAGCAGAGCAAGAGTCTAATGATCGCTGTCAGTACTCCGTAGGGTATGCATGGGCTGCCTGGGCATTGCTGCCTGGAAATCTAGATCAGACTAGTTGGTTAATAAGCACTCTTTCCTTCAGACTTTTCTGTCATTGTTTTCAGTCAATAATGATGTCCTAAACCCTAATAATGGTAAACTTCTGCTTTACTATATTAGTGATACAGGGGTATTTACCAAACCACATTTGGGTTAAATTTTTAACTGGCAATACTACATGCACCTACGCAACTAATTATAGTATGTATTTGGCTAGAACTGTAGGTATCTGTGTGTATTGCTGGTACTGCTTCATGGATTTTATATATTTGAACCAGTTCTCTATTTGCTAAATTTTCCAAGCCCCCCTCTTCCCCCCACCCCCCCACCCCCCCCCCGCTTTTTTTTTTCTGACACCTTCCACTGTCTTACAAATGTTGTTTTAAAATGCCAGGGTTTTGAAAATTGTTTAATGATGTTACATTCCCAAATCTCCAAAACAGCATTTGGGTATTTAACTTCCTAAAATGTCTTTGAAAGCCCAATTTTATTTTTGAATTCTAAACCCTAAGCTTTGCTTACAGTTTGTGTACATGATTACTTTTATTAGCTCATAGGACTTTCATTATTGTGCATGTATTCAGACCTATTGTGACTTTTTTCACCTTTGCATGGTGAAGTGATTGAAGTCAAAGGGAAGGGCATGTGCTAGCTGATTTTTCAGAGATACAAATGTATTTTTTTCCCCCTCCACTGACACTTTGTATGGCAATTTACGCTTGCACACCATCTATTCAGATCTGGAAAGTGTTGTTCACCCATTTTATACAACCCTAACAACAGAATTTACAAGACTAGAAAACTATTCTTAAAATTTCATTAGGAAATGAAAATTTTCCAGACTACTGCAGTCTGTTAGAAATGTCATTTAAAGTAATATATGGATGAGATGTATTCCCACAAGCTGAAATGTAAGAGAAATTTAGCTGATATATAATAGTGAAAGAGACACTAGAACACACTCCGATTACAAACTAATAGAAGGTTACAATAAATCTCTCTGTATATGTCTTAAAAAAAAGTATTCCAATTTCATTGTTGTCAAGCTTATATATTCAGAGTCTGTCTCCTGTCAGTAATCTTAGGCTCTCCATTCTCTCCAAGGAGCACAATTATGTTAGTTCCAAATAAGGGCTCTTTGATCTCTTTTTATTCCTCCTTTGTTTCTGCACAATGAAAGTGAGAGGAACTCAATTAAAGTGACTTAGTCTAGTCTCTTGACAGAAGTTGTTACAAGTAAAGGGTTTGATTCTCTTCTCAGTTAAACCAGTGTTTTGCCAGTGTAGCTACATTGACACTATCAGAGTTGCATTGATGGAAAGCTGGTATAATGGAAGAAAGGATCAATCCTGAAGTTTCTCCAAATAGGCCATTTGAACCAACTACCACATTCTTTTTCTCAGCTGAATTGAAAGCAATTTAATCGGCTTTCTGTGTAGGCTATTCAGTGAAAGATTCCCAAACTGAAGGTGACCATGTTTTCAGTATGACCAAGAGATGCATGTTTGTGACAAAGCTTTTGTTTGTATTAGCATCTGGTAATCCTATAAAAGTAAACTTTGAAAATAATGTGCCCATGGTTGTCACTGTTGCCAGACCTTAAATTAAGTACGTTGCTCAGATTTTTTCCACAGGAGATTGATGTCTTAAACTCCCTTATCATGCACCACATGTTAACAGTCTCTGTTCTGAGAAAAGCCACAAATTTCAGGTAGTATGCACTCAGCTATTATTTTCAATCCAGATAATATTCACCATCCTCAATCTATGTTTTTAGGTCTTAAGTCAGTCTGCCTTGTGTAAAATCCAGAGATTTGCTAGAGCTTGCAGGGATTCTGAACACTTGGTAATTACTCCAAAATAAAATATTTCTTTTGATCAGATGGAAACCTTAAACGTTACTGCACATGTTGCTGTTCACAAGGCAAGTTCAGGACAGGAAAACTTAAGTGGAAACTTTGAATATTCCAGTGAAAATAGAACACATAGGCTCTTCACCCTTTGGGAAATACAGTAATATGTCATTAGTGCTTTGTATTACTGCTGGTTTTTTTGCATAACATTTGGCTTTCTCCTGTCCAGTTTCTAATTTGGATATGAATCACTCTGGGCTATTGGAATATATCTTTGGAGGGATTATGTCTTTATTGAGACAACTTTGAAGAAATAAAAATTAATGTGACTAGTGAACCTAATATTTTCAACTTATTTTTATTTAGGGTGAGGATTTCAGGTGCTCTTTCCCCTCCTTTAATATGTGCATGGGTTTTTTTTGTAATTTTTATGGATTTGGAAACTTTTATTTGCACACGCACCCCATTATCAGCAGTATTGTGATTACAAGAGCTCTGCTAATATTGTAACAGCTATCAAATACTCCTTCTCCTTTACTAATTTTATTTTGAGACATTGTTTTCTAATTATATCCTGTGAAGGGTTTTTGTCAGGCAGTAGAGTTATTCAATGCTCAGTTTTGCACCAGCCTTATTTATCCTATAATGCTGCTGGGAAGGGAAGCTCTGAAGCTCGTGGTCCTTAGGTTCTCCAAATTATTAAAGGTTCCCTGTCAAGCTTTATTTGGGAAATCACCTGATTTGGCTTCCTTTTACTTCTCTCAGATGCACTTTTCCCTGGTGTGCAAACTGTTCAAAGCTGTTTTCCCATTAGCCCTCAGATGTATGATAAATACAGTTCATATAGTCAGGTTAGTTACTGTCTCATAAGTGATGTTTCCTTTCAGCCTTCCAACTCCGCTCTGCATCCATTTCCCACTCCTGGGTCAACCCCCTTATTGCCAAACCTTGTCTAGTCAGAAAGCTCATTACACTGCTTTGTAAGGCTGCCTATCTTGTCAAGAGGATAAATTTTTTGACACACAATAGTGTACAAATATATCTACTTTGTTTCTCTGAAATAATTCTTCAGCTATTTTCTCATGCTTCTAAGCAATAAGGACAAAAACAGAGGCAATGTGCTTGCTACCCAGAAGACTGAAATTACAGGCAAAAGATGAAGGGTAAGCTAAGAATGTAAGCATGGAGGTATTTTGCTTTCCTCTCCAAGATCACAGTTAATTTGGATTTGCCTGTAATGAATCTAATCTCTGGGTTATTTGATCAATTCTTAATTTAAGCAAATTCCCTCCTTGGATTCAGAGGTGATGCACTGATTAGAGAAAGCTTTAGACAACTATTTCCTTCATGTTTTTTTCACCACATCAAATTTTTAACAATGATGATCTGCTGCTGGACCTGGCTGCTGTTTCATACTGCACCTCACTGGCTCAGAGGAACAAAAATAGCTGAAGAAAACCTAGTATACAAAAGTTCATGGGAAAAAAATCAAATATACATAGGAAATCTTGAGTGCTATATAACAAGACTATTATGTTTTTAATATATGGCAAGGATGGAAACAGTTCAATCAATCCTATTTACCTTGTCTGTATTTGAAGAACAGTAGCCCAGTCAATGAAATTAAATGGCAGGAAATCTTACAATTAAAAGAAATTCAAGGTGTATTGATGTCTTATAGGGCTTAGGACATTCAGGATCCAGGGCATCACTTATTAAAATACACCTGTGACTAAAATTGAGGGTACAGATAGCAGAGATTTTTGAGAAATTTTTGTTTAATATTACTTAATTATAAAATATGATCAGTCACAATATGTCTGGGGAGTTAGGAGAAGCATCCCTGTACTCCTGCCAGTTCTCTTGCTGGATTTTCCTACCCAGGCTTCAGCATCCTAAATCCTGGGGTCAGATTACATGAGTCCCACCTTCAAGAAAGGCTCTTGGGAGCTAGATTTCCATCATTTTAGCTGAGAATTTCTACCCCAGTTTGGGCTGTGCTTGTGCTCTCAGCCTGCTCACAACTCTGAGCTATTCAAACTGTTCCATTTCTGTTTATCACAAAGAAACTGAACAAGCCTTGTCCACTACACAGAGTTTTGGAAAAAAATACTTCTAAATTTTCTTTTCTTTATGGCAAATATTTTTCTATAGAATGAAAATCTTTTCATGTCAGTCTTTTGGCTTGTATACTGAGCTTTGACTGTCTCATTCATTTGCTTATTAGTAAATCCAGAATGAAAGATTTGTATTTCAGAATCTTGCATTCTCAGTAGGTCAGGAAAGTTATTTGCTTGCAAAGATCTGAATCTGATGATACGTAACACTGGAGTGAAACATTAAGACGTTGCATAGTTAGAAGTACTGCTCTGTGCTCTCTAATTCTGCTCCACTGATTTAAATGGAAAATACCATCCTAAAAATGATGATGAGAAAAAAACATGAGTTATTATTCGGTTCTGCATATGTTTTTCCATATGCTAACAAGATGCAATTAGTTTAAGGTGAAGCCAAGGCATCATTTCGTACCCATCTAATTCTGCTTCTACCCATTCATCGGAGCAGGCTGTGTATTTTTGTCTGTCCTTTCTTGTTATCTACTGTGCACAATGTGGGTGCTGCTACAGGAGCAACACAAATCCTTTTAGGCATGTGCAGCCTCCCATGTGTTTGAGCCTTACTGTACTACAGTTTTATCCCCACCACATGTACCTTTGGTTTTACCAATCTCTCAAGAGGAGGTTTATCTTAAGCTCAGTGAAGTGGAGGTCTAAATTCTGAGCTGTCTCTAAATGAATTCACGTGTCCCTGGTAAAAGGAGTTCTGTTCACACCTGTAGTGGAAATAGTCTTTACAGTATTAGTTAAATGTTTTATCCTTATATATCTTATTTTAATTCAGCAGTTCTAAAGTACTTTTCAAAGTAATCAGGTATGACAGTGCTGGGTTAATTAACAGTTGGTATGCTGCCAGCAGCTTCCCTGTGATGGTATTGATGATGATACTGATCTTATCTCGTATGCTTTTCTAGGAAAAAATCCTCTAGAAAGAAGCAAAGACACTGTGATATGAATGTGTAAGGACGGTAGGTGTCCTTCCTGCTGTTTTATGAATGTATCTGAAGGTTTTCCTTTGTGAGAGAGAACAGAAGCTCAGCCTATCCCTTATCTGTATTACACCACAAAAATCTATCTTCAATGACATCAAACACTTGTCTTAAAACCACAAAGCAAAGAAATATAAAGCAGAGTCTGAAAACTCATCTTACTGATTGCAATGAAGTAGTATCATCCATGTGATTGCTTTGTGAAGCAAATGTGAAGACACAAGTAGTTAACATCCGTGGGCTATGGACTTGCCGTATTTCAAGTTTCAAATTGTCACCTACTCACATATACTGATATTAATGAGACATATACTGAGATCTTTGTTTTATGAATCTGGAAGTTTTGTAGTGTTTGTTTGAGCAGTTTGAGAGGCATTAAGGACATTCATGCCTTGCCACTGTTTGCTTTTGCAGTGCAAGGGGTCTTTGTTTTATTTTCCTGTCACAAACAAAGTAGAAAATATGATGGTGATAAATCACAGAATCACAGACTGGTTTGGATTGCAAGGGACCTTAAAGACCATCTAGTTCCAAATCCCCTGCCATCAACCTTCCACAAAATCAGGCTGCTTGAAGCCCTGTCCAACCTGGCCTTGGAAACTGCCAGGCATAGGGCAGACACAGCTCCTCTGGGCAACCTGTGCCAGCGCCTCACCACCCTCACAGTAAGCATTTTCTTCCTAATACTTTATCTAAACCTAACTGTCTGTCAGTTTAAAGCCATTCCCCCTTGTCCTATCACTGTATACCCTTGTAAAAAAACCCTCTCCAGATTTCTTGTAGGCCTGTAAGAAATTTAAAAAATGAACCTAAGAATTCTCACAGAAATACATGACTGTGATAAATGCTTGGAGAGAAAGGAATAAATAACATTCCACATGTGATACAGAAAAAAACAGGTACCCCAGTTAAGGCCATGTCTTGAGAACCAGCAGTGATTAGATTTGCCAAACGCACATGTCAGCTGATGCTCCTTTTCCAGTGCTCAGAGTTTGTCTCCAATATTGACCAGCTCTGTCTAACACAAGCTGTCTGAAAATACACACTTTTTTTACCACAGTACTGGTTGTTTTTTTTTTTCATGTAGCCATCAACCAAATGTATGTATTGGACTCTATGTATTTTCAGAGACAGGTAAAGGAAGAGTCTCTGTAGACTACTGGAGCATTGCTGCTCAACAGATCTGCAGAACTATTAGGATTAAAAGTCAGTGAAAGAAGTAGCTAGCCAAAGGCAGGTGGATGGACTAGATGATAACCATGGATGCTGGTAAAAGTCAGCATCCACACTATCGCTGTGCTATTTTCACGTCCCTATTTACGAATGTAAGTATTGAAGTATTTAAATTGTATTCATCAGTGTTTTTTCATTTGAAAATGAAATTTTAAAAATTGATTGCCTGTTTTCGAAGCATTCAGAACTTTGAAAAATAAAAATGTAACCTGATTAAATTAGCTGTAAGACATTTTCCCAATACACATCCCCCCATCCTCCCACCCTCTAAAAAACCCCAACCTGCTTTTGACTTCATCTCCAGCAAAATAAAATGAAATATGTTATTATGGCTATATGACTGTGTCACCTGGTGAACTCAGTTATATTAATGCATAAATGCTATTCAAGAAACAACCCACAGTTGCCAGTATTACTACCAAAAATTGACTTGTAGTGGGGGTAATGAAAAGAACCTTCCTCCCCATGTTAATTTTTAAGAGCAGCAGTTATTATATTAGCCTAGACCATGAGTTCCTGGCCCAGTGTTTTGATTTTACAAACTAAAGATAATCTAGCTCAACAAATACTAGTTGCATTTCAGGTACTGACTAGCGATTATTTTATGACAGCATGGAAAGAATTAGAGCTAAACTAGTTTTTGCTCACTAGGACTGGAGTAAGGAAAGTTCTACTCTCCAAAGGACTTACAGTCTGGAAAGTAAATAACTAAGATACCTTGTCATTTTTTATTTTCAATTCTTAACTCCAACAGTGGTAAAGCTGTATTTGATGAGGGGATATTTTCAAGATGAACAAGGCTGTTTTATTTAAAAGCTTGATCAGAGGCAAGTGATAAACTGGCTAAATAAAACATCTGAGTTCATTATCAAAAGAAGTTTTGGTAGTAGCTTGCTCTCTAATTTCTTGGACTCCAAGTTTCTTGGAAGAGCTCTTGGAAGCCATTGTACCAAGGATTTCGGTATTTACAGGTTTCAATTACATAATGGTTCAGAATGCTGTAGGGTAATTTAATATATTGATGACCTTGGTGCCAATATTAACTAGGGGAGCAAAGGAGGAGAGGTGAGCCTGCAACACAGAAATTAGTTAGATATGAGTCATGGTTTTAGTATCTTATTTGAGCAGTTCTGCTCTGTGGTATTGGTTTAGACCATCTGCATTTTGGTTGTAACAAGCTACATGAAACAAAATCTTGGCAACAAGATGTACAGTATACATCCTTTTATTAATTTAATTTAAAATAAATGTACTTCAGCTCTAAAGGAATCCTTTCTTTTAAAATATTCCTTCCTCTAATTTTCTTAAGTGTAAGAAAATGAGCTCACTTTTTGCTCAGACATACGGTACTTTATCAAACTTGTATATAAATTACTTGATTCTTCATACTGCTGATATTCTTCCAATTGTTTTAATAGACCATAAAAATGGTAATACTGTGGTAAACCATTAAACGCTTTAGCCCAGCAGTATTCCTTGTTTAATAGTTTTACTCATTTAACACTTACGATTTGTAACAGAGTAAATCTAATTTTAAAGTAGGTTGAGGAAGTTAAACCACCTCTGGGGAATAAATCTACACTCCCTTACCTGGAGGGCAATACTAATTGCTATCCAGACCCAGAACAGGCTCAAATGAAGTCAAGCTCCAAGGATTACTAATGAGTGAGGCTTACATTGTATGAGCTAAAAGTCTTTGAATGCTATTTTTTACTTGAGAAACTGGCTGAACAAAAGTCTGAGAAAACCCATGCAGCTGGTAGACTGCTGGTTCTTTTAAGCACTAGTAATTATCAGCCTTCCTCCTTGGGAAGTTAATGATAGTGGTTTGACCTTACCCCAGCATCCCTATCTAAATGTATAACTTAGCCATCAGTTTGCTTTAAATCAAGCACTAAATCTGTCTGAGTGCCATTGCATATGGATATTAAAAAAACATCAGGGTCTACTTGGCTTCTTTTGTCAGCTAAATCTTGAGCAATTGTGTGAATAAATTAACAGAGGAAACTAACCTTTTTTATTTCATAATAAGTTTGTGTGTGTGTAAAGAAGAGCACACCTCTACTTCACTGCAGAGGAGCTATTACAGATATTATTATATTATTTTACATAATCATACCAGTGGGAAGGCAGGAGAGTGGCTTTGTGTGGAGACCTTCAGCCTTTCTATTAGTTTCCCATTCTTGATTTATAAATCTTGAGTTAGCTCTTCTGAGGTTGTCCTCTTTATTTTTCCACTTTCCCTTTCGTGCCCTTTGGTTTACTGATATATGGGAATGGAAGCGTCAAGATTTGTTTAAAACATTAGCAAGCTGCATTTAGACCTTTTCAAAACAAAGCGTGAATGTGTTTACAATGATTAGCTAGACAAACGTTAACGATGAATAAATTGTAATGTGAAACACTTTGCAGGGCATAAAAGAACAGGTGAAGAAAATATTAGGTCTCTGTTCCCTCATTTAAATCCTGTTCAAGCCCAGAGGGTTTAATAGGTACTTAAGTGATGCCCCAGAGAGCGTGATTGGAACTTACAGGGTGCAAATACCTTCATCTGACTTTCTGCTGCGGCTGGATTTTGCCCCCAGTGGCCAAACTCAGTAAAACCTAGCTATTTTCTTTGAATAATGGAGCAGTGGAAAATCCAGCAAGTACTTGGAAGTCAGAACTAGGAACAGGCCCTAGAGGATTTTTAACCTAAATAGAAGAAGCTGTATCTCTAGCTCTGAAAGCTGTTACTGTTTCACTATGCTTTCTTTTTGCCTCTGGGATATTCCTGAAACGTGTGCATCTTCTGTTTTATGAGATGTACTTGCTCGCCTTAGATGTAGAGAGGAATGGGAGGAGGTGGACTATGGCATGGCCTCCAGCACTTTGTTTATGAGAACATCCTTCTAGCAATTTTATGTCTGCGTGAGGTAGAAGAACTGTTTCCAGTCTGCCCTTGAGCTGTGGATCAAGCATTTTACTTCTTACTCTTTTCTGCTTTAAAACTTTGTATTCCTATTCCAGAGTCTTTAGACAGATAAGATTTTTGTCATTTGTAGTGGTAGAAGCATTTCAGCTCCCTTTCTTGTTTTCCTAGCTGTATTTCACAGTTGATCAAGTTAGAATCATGCATTTCTTTCTCTGCAGAACAGCTGTCCTGAGACCAGGTCTAGCATGTTGTCTCTCCTTTACAGTACCTACAGAACAGTGCCTCAAACTTCTTTTATCATAGCTTAGTCTAATGAAATGGGGCCTATTGGTCCATTAGCCCAAATTGTGTTCTAAGGCTGCACATCAACAGGTTTGCATACAAAATGGTTTGAGAACTCAGCTGATCACTGGCTAGCTCCCTCCTGGGAGAAAAGCCATAGTTACCTGCTCATTCTCCAGCCCTCATGCTGCTGATCTTTGAAAAACTTTTTACAGTTTCTGTTAAAAAAAAAAAAAAAAAAAGGAGAAAAAAAGCAAAACAACAACACCCCAAACCCCCCTGACTCCTAGAATGGTATATTTTTTTAAATTTGTGTCCCTAAATGAATCTAACCTGGCAAGCAATCATATCACTGGGTATTGGTTAGTCCTAAGAGAAGCGCAGGGTGCCTTAGGCTCCTAGTCACAGGGCTGGCTGTCTCCAAAATGACAGCACTGCTCCACATTTCTGCATTTACATCCAAAGTACCACATGTATTCTAAACCCCTGATCTTTTCAAATTGTGCCCTATGACAGTGTGCCTGATGGTAATCTAGAAATGTGTTTGAAAGGTGTTTGACTCCATTTTTATGAAAGTAGCATAAGTAGTTCTAGAATATGGGTTTTTCTTAACCAGTACCTTAGAAAATGAAGTATTTGTACTTTTCCCTGGGTTTTGGGCAGGTTTGGGCCTGCTGCTTCTGTTGTTTTGGTTTGGTATTGAGGAGTGCTTTATTTTGTTGGTTTATGGTTTTATGGGGTTGGTTTTCTTTTTCTTATTTTTCCTGTTTTGTGTTATGAAGTCCTTTGAGATCTTTTGGCCAAAGATGCTGCCATCATTGATCAGGTGATTACGGAATATTTGGGTTGGAATTTTTTGAAGGGGTTGGTTTTTTAAAGTAAGTGATTTTTATAGTACTTTGATATATAGAAATTTCACTCTTTTTTTTTTTCCCCCAAATGTGGAATAGTGTATGAAACACAAGTCTGTGGGTTTCTGGTTTTGCTTGGTGCATCAAAGCCATGTGTGGTTCAAAAGGGCTGTGATTTAAACCTAGGGCTCCCAATATTACTTTGTTCATTTTCTTAGCTAGCTACAGCATGGAGGTTTGAGGTTTCTTTTCCTCTCTCCTATTCCAGAGTGAGCAAGGTGTGAGGAAACTACACTCTTCAGGCTTAGCTGGGCATGTGTAGGAAGTGGATGCTGCAGCTTTGACAATATTAGGTTATACTGTGAACTACCTCAGCTAAGAACATTCATCAAATGTTCAATACAATTAAAAAATCTAAAATATATCCATTAGTAACTACAATCTCTCAGCATACTTCTTTCCTTTCAAGGTGTTGTGGTTATTTTAAAAGAATCTTAAGTAGTTTCTTATGCTGTAAAAATAATGTGCATAAGTCTGCTCCTTCTGTTACATTGCCAAAAAAAGAAATCTGTTCAAGCAAAGAGGTATTTTGCTCCTTACTAATAAAATGCCATTTTAGAATTACCCATACGAACTAAAGTGAACATGTTAATTGTGATTTGTACAATACATTACTAATCCCTTCTAATATTCACTAACAACTAATTGCTCTATTTGTTTGTCTTACAAGTGGCTGACCAAGTACAGTATTAAAAAGCTTAAACTGGAATTGCCCTGACTGATGTTTGGTCCAGGCTGTGCTCACCAAGAGAAAACGGTGGAGTCTCTGAGCCAGAAATTATCAGCAAAATACTGTAACTGTCTTCCCTAGCGTAGAAATCAATGTGAGCTTTTGCAGATGTCATATACCTGCATCACTCAAGGCTTTGTATTTAAGGCAATGAATGCTAATCAATATTTGTGGCTTACTAGTGTGATGTTCCCTACTAGTGCGATGTTCCCTTCACTCTTTCTAAACCATGCTTCTATTAGAAATCTAGAGAGAGTCCTTTATCTGTGCACAGTGTTGAATTCCCCTGACTAGCAGCTTGATTGGCTCTGAGCAAATAATTAGAAGGAAATTAGAACAGAATTTTTTTTCTGCTTATTTTCATTTAACATTAAATTCCATAAAATTTGGAAAACTGCTTTAGTGCATTGCAGTAGGCAAGATAATAGATAAAGGAAAATTATTTTACATCTATCTTTGAAGTTGTATTTTCTTTTTTTTAAAACCTTGCTTTTCCCCCTGCATATTTATAAGAAGAAAAGGAAGGGAAGCCTTCTGGGGACTTACCTATTCCCTTTATGGCTTAGTAGCTAGGTTTCCTGGGCAGCTTTTGAAAGAATATTAAAATAGTCTATCACCAACTTCTGCTCATGAAGAAATAAATGGAATAAAATCAAGACGTGCATATTTTTGATACCTATTAGATGCTACAATGCACTCTACTTTTCCGTGAAGCTGTTTCCTTGTTGTGACCCTTCTACTTTTAGTGTTCAACATTACAGATTTTGTATTTTTATATATACACACAAATATATATTGTCTCATAGGTTATGAAATTGTTGTTTTCATTTTCAGAAATAAATGGCATTGTATTAAATCATCATTTAATTAACTAAAATAACATTTGAAAGCTCATGTCTGGCTGAGGCAAGAATTCAGCCCAAATGCTTGATGCTTGTCCAATGTCCTGTCCATGAGAGCTGCTCAAAAGGTACATCCTCAAGTTCAAAGACAGAGCTTGCTGAGAAGCACTAGAAGCCGTCATGTCAGTGTTTCATGCACCCAATTGGCAGTTTGAGTTTTACAGAAAAAAGGAAAGAAACAGCAGTCGAACATAATATTGATCAACATACATTATGAATAAATATCTATAGGCACACACACAAGGATACAAATTTCTCACCTTTTGTTTTATTTTTACTGTATAAAAGATAATAATTTGGAGCAGATTTTCATTAAAATTATATACTTCTTCAAGCTAACTACTTAAATAGTAGTAAATTATTGCTGTTATTTTACACCTTTCCAGCCTCATTGATCTAAGATGATGTTAAATGTAAAGAAAGTCTAGAAAGTTCTGAAACTACTTGCTTTAACTACAGAGCAAAATCATTTAGCAACAGGGTTGAAAAGCCAAGCATTAAATTTACAGACATCAGTGTAAATCTAGAGCAAATGTCTCAGTTTCTCCCAGCTACCAGTTTAGGCTGTTGCCCCTGCCAGTGATTTGAGGCATTTGTAAATACCACAGTGTATCTCATAGTGGCAAATAAATGTTTCCCATGGAAGAAATACAAAAATTCATACTAGCAACTCTTGTAGGTGAGATTAAAACGCAATTTAAAAGTAGTGACTTTTGAAGGTGTCGTGGTTTAAACCCAGTCAGGTAATTCGTTTGCTCACTTCCCCCCCTTTCTTGCCCTCCCCCTGCTCTCGGAGGGACGGAGAGGAGAATTGAAAAGAATGCAACTCCCACGGGTTGAGATAAGAACAGTTTAGTAACTAAGGTATAACACAAATCACTACTGCTACCACCAATGATAATAATGATAAAGGAAATAAGAAGGGAAGAGAATACAACACCTCACCACCCGCTGACCGATAACTCGCCCCCCAAGCCCGACCAAGCTCCGACCGATACCTCCTCCAACCCTGCAGTCTCCCAGCCCTTCTGGCTAACTCCCAGTTACATCCTGGGCATGACGTGCTGTGGTATGGAATACCTCTTTGGTCAGTTTGGGTCAGGTGTCCTGTCTCTGCTTCCTCCTGGCTTCCCCTCCCCCTGGCAGAGCATGAGGCTCACAAAGTCCTTGGCCAAACCAAAACATCAGTGTTATCAGCTCTGTTCCCGAGCTGAAATTCAAAACACTGCACTACACCAGCTACCAAGAAGGAGAAAAATGTCTGCTACTGCTGAACCCAGGACAGAAGGCTTTTGAAGTACTCATTTACCCCTGCCGTTCAGTAGAAGTTGAATACCTTACTCCTCAAAGGAACTTCTAAAATCCTAGGAGCTTTACCTCCCAGTTTCTGTACTGACAAACTACTGCAGTGAAAGATAAACAAGTTAAGTTGAGACTACAGATTGGATTATATTTCTCAGGAACAGAGGAGTCCAAAGTGGCTAACAGAACTAATCTGTTTGTGTAAGTGATGTATGATTAGATGTTTGCACAGTTCTCTGTAGATGCGAGGCAATGTTTACAAGTGCTAAGTACCATTATATGTAAATTAGCTGCCTCTGCAGAAATTTTTCCGATGAGTCAGCAGCTACTCATTGCTTAAATGATGTTCTTTTTCTCAGAGTACTCCTTGATGCCTCCTGAACATTTTTTCCCTGTGGAAGATAATGCCTTTTGCAGTGCAAGATCCAATTCATCTGACAGTCATGGATTGGATGCACTGCTGAGGGGAGATAATGAGAATTGCAGATTTGCAGAACAAACTGTCCTCCAAAGCTCTTTTTGCATCTATTTACTGTTTTCCTATATCTTTAGTATCAAATTATGGTCTTAAACCAGACAGATATCCAAGAAGCTCATTGGCAAACCAGTTTTACTGATATTGAACTTTCTGGGGCTTTTATTAAAGATTTCATAATAATAAAAAAATTAAATGAAAACTTCTCTTCAGACCAAGAGTAAACACCGTACAGGCCTTTGGGGAGAAGACAGAAAAAAATTCTGAGAAAAGCAGAAAATAACAGTCCTTTCCCCCTTTGATTCTGCATCCTTCATGAAAAGCTGGAAATTCAAGTTTGCCCAGGAAGACAAGCTGGACTTCCCTGACAACTTCATACCCTGAGCTTGTGCAGGATAATTCAAATTCAAATGCAGGGTAGGCATAATCAAGGATAAGTAGCAATATCCATTTTGCTGCGCTGTTTTCCAGTGCTCCTCAGAAACTTCTTAAAGACCAAGCCAAGACAAAAACCAAAACAAAAACCACAAAAAGAAAACCTGCCTCAAACAGGATTTGTACCAGCAACTGTACTTCAGTTAGCATTCCTTCACAGTCACATTCTTCAGATCCTCAAGTGTTTTTAACATGATTCTTGACAGGTATGCAAGCACCCCAAGCCTGAAAGCATGGTCCAAGCTCCCTGTTGTTCAATGTATAACTTTTCTTACTTAGTCACTTAGTCTTGTGAAAGTAAATGTTGATTACTTGCACCAAATATACCTTAGAATTTCACTGTATACCTAAATGTCCATTAACATTTAGTTCTGTAGTCAGTTCCATTGCCTTTAATTAGTAAGACTAATAAAAGTCTTTCCTGTACTGAATACAGTAAAGCTGGGGCATGTGGTAGTTGAAAATTCCTGGCGTATTTTACTACCTCTGGTATTCAACCTCCAACATCTCTGTCTCAAACTAAGATTTGCCAGACTAGCCATAGTTCTTTCACTTTAAGTATTGCAAGTAAATATAAGAAAGGAATTATCCAGTTCTCTTTTTGAATTCATGGGTTGTTAAACAAACTATAGGGAGCACCTGATTTGATCAGAAGTCAATCCATAACCATTCAGGATAAATTTGTTTCAGTGTCTCTTACTTAAGAACATGATTTTTTTTAAACAAGAGACTTGTTTGTGTCTACCAGATCCCTCCTAAATAAGCCATAATTATTGATTTCTAACATTTCCATCATGTAAATCATGTCACCTATTTCAGTAGCAGATGTTATGCCTCTTTATTAACCAGGCTCCTAATACTGGGATACAGAAGTTAGATTACATAACTTTGAAGTCCTGCTTTTTTTTTTTTTTCATTACCCATGTTTTTACTTGAAATATGCAGTAATTTATCATTGCTTTCCCCCTTTTGTTACTAGTTTTCACTACTCTTCTTCATGATCTAGAGGCCATCCAGGCTATACATTTGTTTCTTTTTCCTGCCAGAAGGCTACCACTAGCTCTCAAAACCAGCAGGACACATAACACACTGCTGCTACATCTAGAGTTTTACATTAAAAACTTTTGATGTTTCATCTTGGTTATCGTGAAGAAAAGATAGTTAAAAACACTGCTTTGATCTCTCCTTCCTTCCAGCATTCAAATTTGTACCTGTAAGTTATTCCATGGGGTAGAACAGTGCTAAGCATGTTACTGACCCTCTTCCTGAGGCTGAGTGCTGTATTTAACCTTGGCTTTCAGAAGACAATGGGCTGGCCTGTCAGTTAGAGGGAGTTATAGGAGGTTCTTCCAATCCTCAGTAGCAGATGACTTCAAATAAGGACAAATAATGACCTTCCTTGCAGAGATCAAGATGTCTGTGTGGGATACTTTCTGGTGGAAAAAGTTATGTCCTGTGCACTTCTACAGTTTCTTTCATTACCCACTCTTTCAAAAAGACTTTTGTCATCTCCGTGCTGAGACACTAATATTATTATGAACTTCAAACTGTGAATTCAAACTCCCGCTTTAAAAATCACTCCAAAACACTTTGGTTCAAGAGTTCACCAAGTGACTGACTGTGATTGTAAGCCTCAGTGCTTATCTCCTCCCCCTTGCTAACAGGGAGCTATTAGCCACTCTGATATTTCAAACAGTGAGGCTGATCAAAGGCCCAATGGTCACAGCCACATAAACCTACCGAGACTTAAAAAGATTGAAAAATGTGGGCTCAGTGGTATTGTAAAATATGCACATGCTCCTCTGCCTTACAGAGAGTTGCACAGATGAACAGAGAAAATATTCTCTATTTATTTGTAAGTTTTACTTTATTCTGCAGGTGATTTGCAGACATGCTGAGTACTGAATAATTACAAAACAGATAATTAAACTTGCTTACTTATCATCGAGATATTTTCTCTCTTCCTTCATTTTACCCTTCCTATAGCAAATTCTGCATTCATATAGGCTGTAAAACATAGCACAAAGCAGCAAACTAAAATGATATGATTCTATGATAAAACCATTTTCCAATACCGTTGGAGAAGGTAGAAGGAGAGTGATAGTTGGGAATTAGCCAAGCAGTGCAAAGCTTACTACTTCTAAGTAGTGAGACAGACTGAGAAATCCCAAAGTACTAGAAAGCTATTGTGCAAGAGACCAAATCCATAAGGTGCAAGCTTTTGGGCTGGATTTCCAAATTGTACACCCTGGTACTGAAGATACTGAGACAGAAAAAAAGTACATGAAAAATGAAGCCTGAGTGGCATGTGTTGGAAGCTCATCGTGATTTCTGATTGAACAGCATCCTGTTATTGAGCCATTTCTAGCAATTCTTTTGGATATGATTTTTCTGGTAGTTGCCAGGAAAAAGCTTGCATGGCTGCTTTTTCCCTGGGTCTCCTCTACCAGCTGCTCACCCCCAAATCATAGGGTTCCATTTGTCTTTAAAACATCTCCAGTGTTAGAGACAAGGTTAAAAGACTGTCAGACACAAACAGGCAGGTAAACAGGAACAGAATTGTACAAACCTCTTTTTTCCTAGAGAATAGGCTGAAAGCCAGTTGTTGCAATGCAGCCAGGTGAACCCTGTTCTTGGCTACAGCATCTATGGTTGCTGATGCTTTCCTACAGCCCTGGACAGCCAGCATCACACAGAGTAACATACAGACCTCAGCGCTGCTCCATGCTCACTTGAAGGGCAAATGGGACCCTGGCAATCTTCCTCATGGTTGCTTTGCTGCCTCATGCTTCACAGGACTGAGGATGTATTCATCAATGTTTAAGCCTAGACAAGTGTTCAGGTATTAGCTTGAGAGGGACTTCGATCATGTTTCCTCTACTAATGAGGAAAATCTGACAGGATCAAAATCTGCTTTCTCCCTCAGGCAGCAGGTTCGCATAGATGAAGAAGAACGTTTCAAGTAAAAACCCAAAACCATGAAGACTGTAGGTTGCATAAGATGCAAATTCAGACATTTTAAACACAAGGCGTTTGTGTTATGCCAGTTGAAAGCTTCAGCACATTTACTAAAATTTCTTTAAGCAACCCAGTATGTCTTGACTATGATAATGTCAGCAGCATACACATCTGTAATCTCATGCTTTCAGCTACTTCTTACCAAATGTGCTGCTAGAAATAAGATGCTTTATACCAAATTTGATGCTGGAAAGTTAATTGAAGATCAAGTATCAAATACGACTCAAAGGATTACTGTGATAAGCTGACCATCACACATCTGTGCTACAAGTATTCCTTAACAGTCCATTGTTCAGAGAAATAACTCAAACTTAAATAATATACTATAAAACCAAGATGGCAGATCAACAGCATGAGATATATAATGCAGAACTATAAAGAATTCAGCAACCTGATTCAGTAAGATGACTTCAGACCCAGAGACCACTCAGCTTCTGTGATGTACTAACTTTCCTACTCTTCTACTCAGAGCTATTGCAGAGCTTCACAGTGTTGCCATTCCTTCCTACAGATTAGACTGGATCTCTACAGTATTCATTACATAGTCAGAAGTCCAGAACCCACCTGTATCTGTACTCACAACCACTTTATCCATGCCATGAGCAGTTACAATTCATCAAGATATGCAATTTGTTTGTTTACAGAGTCTGAGCAAGAACTGTGTGTTGACAAACCTGCTAGAAAGTCCTGCAGTCCCTAAGCTTGCCACAGTGCTCTTCAGTGATCCAAACCAATTGGCTGCTCAGGCTTTTGTCTTTTTTGATAGGGGTTAGGCTGTTCTCACTGTATTACTACTCTATTGGTGTGAAATTACCTCTAACTCAGGAGGATCACTTGAGATGTTAATGGAAAGCTTAAGCTGTACGTAGGACCTTCCACAGCCAGGATTAATTTCTGCCTGTAAGCATTATTTGTTTTTTTTGAATGTCATACCTGGAAGATTTTGTAGCAAAATTAGCTTTGAGCTGTGTAAGCCACGATTGCCACTAGAAGACTTAAGAGGGACTGCATGCATTTAAGGTATTATATGCACGTATCTTTAATAAGCATTACTTTTAAAATGCAAGCTAAAGTGATGTTATCTTTTCAGTGCTATGTTCTGCTTATACTCTAAGTGCGTGTGGGTCTAGACTTGAATAAAAAAATACAGTATTTTGTAAACAAAATATAAATCACAATCCATATTTGTTTCTGACAGTATAACCACAGAGTTAAAAATCCCAGCTCAAGTAGAATGTCAACACAGCTCTTGGAGAGGAGGTATGAAAAGCAGGAGATTATCCTGCTTTTCTAGATTAGAAGTTTAACCATGCCAAGTGCAAGGTCCTACACCCGGGTCAGAGCAATCCGAGGCACAGCTACAGGTTGGGCAGAGAAAAGATTCAGAGCAGCCCTGCAGAGAAGGACTTGGGAGTCTTGGTCGATGAGAAACTGAGCATGAGCCAGCTTCAGTGTGTGCTCGCAGCCCAGAAAGCCAACCATATCCTGGGCTGTGTGACTAGCAGTTCAAAGCAGGTGATCCTGCCCCTCTACTCTGCTCTCGTGAGACCTCACCTGGAGTATTGTGTGCAGTTCTGGTGTCCTCAACATAAAAAGGACATGGAACTGTTGGAACAAGTCCAGAGAAGGGCCACGAGGATGATCAGGGGACTGGAGCAACTCCTGTATGAATTTAGGCTGAGAAAGTTGGGGCTGTTGAGCCTGGAGAAGAGAAGGCTGCGTGGAGACCTCATAGCAGCCTTCCAGTATCTGAAAGGGGGCTATAGGGATGCTGGGGAGGGACTGTTCATTAAGAGCTGCAGTGATAGGATAAGGGATAATGGGTTAAAACTTAAACAGGGGAGGTTTAGATTGGCTATAAGGAGGAAATTCTTTAATGCGAGGGTGGTGAGGCACTGGAATGAGTCGCCCAGGAAAGCTGTGAATGCTCCACCCCTGGAGGTGTTCACAGACAGGTTGGCCAGAGCCTTGGGTGATATGGTTTAGTGTGAGGTGTCCCTGCCCATGGCAGGGGGGGTTGGAACTTGATGATCTTGAGGTGCTTTCCAACCCTAACTATTCTATGATTCTATCTCAGCAGTGCCCTTCGTGGAACTGCAAAGGCTTATCCTCCTTGCTATGCACAGCTGAAAGGTGGCATTGCAACATGTCCTGGGATGATGCGCTGCAGAGAGTAAAGTCATGTGTGAGCTCAAGGCTTGCACAAACAGGCCATCAACCTTTTCTCTTCTTTCCAAAGAAACCATACTGAAGACAAGCTTCACGTACAATAGGAGTACATGACAACATCTCTCCATCTCACTTTAAGATTTAATATAGCCTCGCCTTTTGGCACTCCCAAAAAAGAAGCTAGTTTAGATGAACTCTACTGCATTTATTATGAAAAATACTCATGACTAGGACAAGACACAAGCTAGCTTTTAATAGTCCAGACTCAGAGGATCCTCCAGCTATCTACAAAATAAGAGTGCATTTGCTTGAGCAAACACCAGATACCAATGTATTGTACAGAGCTAAAAATATCTGTCTTAAACCTGGCATTTTAGCAAGTATACACTAGGAAGATACCAAAGATTCAGGTTATCCTACTATGCATAATAGGCAGTTCTCTTCCACAGCAGAAATATCCATATCCCTCAAGATATTCAGGCAGTGTGACTGGCTAGAGTGACAGCTTACTCTACACGGGCATCCAGGAATATCCTATCTCCCCATGGGAACTCTACCTCCTGAGCAGAAAGACCATCAAGGTTGCATCTGAGACACAAGCTGTTCACCTGTTTTTATAGGCCTGTAATGAGATTGCTCCTTGCACCAGCTGAAATGAGCTTCTTCCAATAACAAGGGAGAGCATAGAGGCACAGAATTCAAATTGAAATTTCACAGCTTGAATTCACTGACAACTACAATAGTGCTTATCACAGCAACTGAAAACTGCATTTTTAGTTATTCAATTTAGATAGTGATAGATTAATACAGGTATTGTGCTTACAAGAGTGTACTCTTCTCAGGAAATTAAAAAGGAACAATTACAACTCAAAGAACTGTTTCATACTGAAACGATATATATCATATTCATGATTGAATGCATCATGAACAGCTCATGAATCCTCAAAAAATGCACATGGTCCAATGAGTATTCATTATAGATTTTATGAGGTAGGAACAACTTCAGAATATTTCACAGAACTCAATGACGACTTTGTATAAGAGCACAACAGTAATTTAACCATTCAGTTACTTAATCTGCAGCCACAAACAAAAGCCACTGACATGAAAATATGTCCCTGGCTTCCTTTTGTCCTCCCTTGCTTTATTGTGGAAAACTTAAAATGCTATTCATTGTGCTCTACACAGGGAGTTTTAATCTGCAGATAAATTATGCAACTTCATAGACAAAGCAGGTAGCAATTTCAGTAGAAAGAACAAAACCAGAGTACCCCATAAAATACTTGAAACCTACCTTACTGGTCACAGTAAACATGGGATAAGACAAATCTGGGAAGCTACACAAGAGCTATGCAATTCTTCTGCAGCTTAAATCCAGCTCTTCTGCAGTGTGACCGGGAGTGCTCCCACAGGCTGACCCTGCACCACTGGCCATAGTCTTGCCATACCTGAGCAAGGGTGATACAACAGGGCCAGACAACAGCCCAGCACTCAGCAGAGGCCAGGAGGAAACAAGCTGTCTTGGGCTGACCTGAGCTTAAAGGGCTCCTGGGCCATGGGAAGAGAGACAGGTGAGGCTGCTCAGAGCAATTAAGGCTCTTTAGAGTTCTCTGGGTCTTGAGGAAACTTAGGGACAAAGCTTGAATAGGATCACGGAAAGTCTCTGATACATCAGCCCTTTTATCCATCTAGGGAAGATCAAATCCGTACTGCAAAAGAACTGTTCTCCCATTGTTATACCCCTCCATGTAAAGCTGCCTACAATTCACTGCAATTATCCTGGCTACGTGATGAATTTGTCCCCATGTGAGTATTCAATGTTGATTTGCAGTGGAAGTGGCAACCGTAAAGACTAAAATTCATGTCCATCTTGAAAGAACCTATCCTGTAGACACTAATGTCAACTTTATTAGGGTTTATGGGGTGGAACAGTGGCCAAAGCACCCATAAAGCTCTGCTATTTGAAACTCCTGAGGAACTATTTCATATTCAAAACAGCAGCAACACAGAGGAAGCAGATGTCAAAAATCAGACAGGCTCTTAGGACATGTGTTTACTTGGAACACTGCAAATGGGGAAATGCTACCAATCCAAATTTTTCAGTCCCTTTGCAGGGGTGTCAAAGATCACAGAAGGCTGCAAAAGAGCAGAGTGTCTAACCCCAAAATGTTTTGGTGATTTTTTTGATTTTTTTTTTCTCGTTTTGATTTTTTTTGGTGGGGGGGGGGGTTTGGTTGGTTTGGGGTTTTCGTTGTTGTTGTTGATTTATTTTTGGGTTTTGCTTGGTTGGTTTTTTTTAGATTTCTTCAAAGAATTCCTCTGGCATAACTAAAACAAACAAGACTACTTAACTGCTACATGGTACAATTGGAAACTGTTATGTTGCATGAAAAACAACTCAAGAAATGGCTTGGGGAAAGATTTTTTTCATCCTTAGCAGTGTACTTTAACAATGTACACAATGCAAGAATTGTACTTCAAGGGAAAACAGCAGTTACACACACACACACCCCCCCCCCCCCCCGAAATATTTCTTTAGGAAGAAAAAAATACACCCCACCTTCCCCCCCCCCCCAAAAAAAAACAAAAAAAAAAAACAGAAAAAACAAAGCCAGCAAATCATCTCACCACCCCACCGAATTTCCCCTTTCATACATATACATTATCTAGTCACACTGGAGTAGAGCTTGGAAGCAAGCCATAACTGTGCATACACTCAGACATTACCTGGGCCCCTGGCAACAGGGAGAGACTGAAATATTGCTCATATTTTGCTCCCTGAACATAATTTCTCATGCCTTTCTGCTGACTTTTGAAGATATTTTAAAGCCTTTCTCCCTTCATAATACATATACTCTCATCTCTGGAGAATATGTCAGCTACAAAGGGGAATGGGGACCCTCGAAAGAGATTCAAAGCAGAGAGAAAAGAAGGAGTTATTTGTAGTAACTGAGAGGCAGCAGTGAAAACATGATAGGAGTCACCACTAACTGTCCCTAATCCCCTCAAGCTGAACTCCAATCTGGGTGACACTAAAACAACCAGAGGTGTATTGCAGAGGCTCAGGGGCTGGTTTGGAGGCATTGCAGCTGTGGATTTTTAATTTGGTGAATTTGTCTTACCACCACACATGTAACCACCAAAAACAAACCATCGATATTCATTTACAGAAAAGGGGGTTTTCCTCTAGTTTTGTGTATAATCTTAAACCTCCCAAACCCCTGTTTGTACCTAAGATTTGAGCATATTACAAATTAAGACAGCAGAACAGTTTTCAAAGCTTGACAATTCCTATAGTACACTTCATATTTCAAGTCAGTTCTAAAAGTTTGAAAAACAATTACTTTTACCTGCAAATTATTAGTTAAGTTTGTAGTGTCACTCAATCTGTAGTGCGCTTATACACCAAAAATGCTTTGAAAGGAGACAAGAACCGTGAGGAATTATGAATTTAAATAAAGAATAAGAATTTAACACATACTAATACCATGCAATAGGGAAAATTACAACGAGATATTTTTAAATTAAATTAGAAGTGTTGTAAGTAAACACAAGAATATTGGTTTTTGTGTACAGAATCATTAGCTAAAGGAGGGAATGAAACTCACAAAGGAAGGAGAATTAACATTTGTTGACATTTTACTGCTTTTGGTTTTTATGTAAACTCAAAGCAATTAAATTATGTTTAAGACATTTTTGCTGTAAGTGGTTTCCATTTACATTCCTAGAAATAGTAATCTAACTATTTTATTGCATTGTTGGGAGCCCTGTAGCAACAGACCAAATATTTAGCAACAGGTCTGTTTGCCATCTCTAGAGCTGGAAACCAAAGACTTGAATCAATTTAATTGCATCTGTGTTTCACGGCTACAGCACCAGAATGTGTTGTTCTTGAGTTTAAAGGGTCTATTCCTACCTCCCCCCACAGCAGTCTCTAAATAAACCTATAAATCCGTGTTCTATAACACATGAATTATCAGTAACTTCAAAATAAATGAAGACAAAAATGGCTGAATATTTAAACGGGTAGCAACTCCATCCCATGATAGATCATTTCAAACCAAAATTCATTTTTTTCTTTGATATCTACTACTGCTATAAACTTCCAGTTTATCATATAACATTACAATTTATGGTATAACCAGCTTGTGTACTGACTATAAACCCTTTGTCAATGCCACTGTAAAGACTTTATAGTCCATAAATAATAGAAGAGCGATAGTATCTATCCTTCTTATTTTGCCCAGCACATCCAGAATATAGGGCTCTAAATATGTCAGAGGATTTGCTTGGTTTACATACAGTATAGGTTATGTAAAAAAATAAGAAAAGATACATTTCTCTAAGTATTTGGCTTACACAAAGCTCATTCATATAAATAAAAAATTTAGTTGTATGTCAGGAATAAAAGACACTGAGAAACAAAAATCAGTCCTAGTTTACTGCAGCATTCATCTATGGCCAGAGACTACAAAAAGTTTATTTCCTATCTCCTAAATTATTCAAGAGAAGATGGCTTCTCTTCAAGTGTGATCCCTTAGGGAGGAATTTACTTGGAACTCTGAGTGTAGTGTATCACCTTTTCCTCCATGATGTACTGATTTGGTCAAGACATACTTTGCTCTCCCAGTGTAGCAATTCCAGACCCAAATCTGTCTCACACATTTACCCTTACAGCCTGCTGAAGTTAACATTAGTTAGGGGGATTTCCTTGGGATTGAGGCAGAATGAACATAAAGACCTTTCCTCACACTGCATCCCTTCACACTGTACACGGTGAACTGGTGACAACACGTGCTGCACTTGCCAGGCACAAGGAGTTGTCAAGGTCTGTGCTTGTGGCTTCTCCACTGCATACAGGTTCCCAGGCAGAGAGGGTGATTTAATTTTTCATACTGCTAGCAAAAGACAAAATGGGACTGCTTAAAAACAGATGTACAAGGAAGTGTTACAACTCAAAAGTAGGCTAAAGTAGTTACATTTTGTAAGTAAAGAAGTTATTTACACTGAAGATGATGAAAGTAAGATACCATTTGTCCCTGAATTCCATGCCAAAATCTTATCCCAGATTTAGCAGGCAAACAAAACTTCCATTGCTCTCATCTATAGCCTCAGATATTCTTTGACACACAAAATTGCTCTTAGCACTCAAAATTTCGTATCTGTTCTTCTTTCCCTCCAAGTTTGCTTGTTGAGTTTTTTTCACATTATACAGCTTTCCTACTGCACCCCTCATGGCAGAATGCTCAAGCTGTCTCACCAGGGATTGCCGCTTCTCATCAAATCCCTCCAAGCGCTGCAGCAATTGCCCTTCCAGCTCAAAGCCTCTACCTATTGATCCTACAAACCAAATTTCTTATTTATGCTTACATGTTCCCTTGATGGAGTCCTACATTGCTTTCACTTACTATAAATTGGCAGGTGCCTTCATTTATGCTTCTTACCTCTTTTATCAACTCTCAGAACAATGCATATTACCACCTTTCTCACTGCAAAACATAATGATGGGGTGAAGCCCTTTTCTGCCCTTTCAGCTCAATAAGAACTAGAAGAAAAAAAAATAATATATCTATCCCTCTGTCTTTTCCAGACCTGGGAAAGGGATGGATACCTTCTTGAGTGGTATTTTACAACTCCATACAACACCACATTCCTGCAGTTCTTCTAGTCTTAAGTCCCCTTTCAGTGTGGCAATGAAATACCCTTGTGAGTAGATGTAACACATCTTTAAATGTTGATGTATTCAAATATCTTTATAGAGAATACGACACAATAAGTCTCAGGTGAGCCCTCTGGGAATTCCACAAAAAAGGCTGCCTAATCTCCAGTTAAACAGGCCTATTATCTCTCACTCCCCATGAGAAAGTGAAGCAGAACTGATTTGATTAAGAGCAAATTAACCTCTCTAACACAGCTACCCAGGGTTTTACACCTGTCACTTTAGTATGACAATTTATATTTATTCAAAAAGCCATGAGACAGTAAATTAAACATTGCCCTAATTAGAAAAATGTCATATGTTACAGTGGGGTAGCAAACTGAACTAATTTCAAACAGTTCTTGTGCAAAGTAGGTGTCAGTACAGCGTTAATATAAGTAGAGTCAATATTTTTTACACTGTCACATCTGAGCTGAATGCCATCATGCCACAGGAGTATATTTAAAGTTCTGTCAAAGAGTAAGGCTGGACTATATTCAGAGTTCACCATAGACCCAAATTTGTTTAGGAAAAGCCATCAACACTTTAATTACTGTGTATTCCAGTACCATTTCTACTGTCTAATGTCACAGCATAAACCAGCTTTCCTCTTAATTAGATCTGTTGGCACAACATTCTACCTAATGTTATTATGGAATAGATAAAGGGTAAATTCTCCAATAGGTTACAAAACTGTACAATATCAAATGCCAAAGTTACGTTTGCTTCATCAGATAATTACTTTTAAGTGAACCTCAGTCTTTCAAAAAAAAATCCTATTGTACTATACAAATTTTTAGGCTTACAGAAAAACCCGTAGATATAATATAGTAACTTGCATCCTAATTTTGAAACAAGAATGAGAAAAGCCAACCTGTAACTGTTCAGTCAACTCCTGCTCAGTATTTGGCTAACACACAGCTCACACCAAGGTCTGATGTATGCTTGGATCAGCGCCGTTAGATCAAAGTGAAAGCAACATGTCAGCATGACACAATGGCCAGAAACGGCTAGTGGTCATTATTCAAGCACTATCACCTGCAGCTTGCTGTCCCCTTCAGCCGTTACCCTTGCACACTGATGGAAATGCAAGGAAGGTGGGTTATCTGCAAGAAGAGGATTCCTTTAGAATCCACTAGACCATAGAAATGGTATAGACCAAACTTTTAAGCTGGAAGGTGTAAACATTTAAGTTTATCCAAAAAGCTTTTGAAGCAGATCCAACAGCAACTGGACTGCTAAGGCTTTCATGCTTCCTGGTGTGATACAGGGGACACCTGCCTGTGATGGAGGATGAGCACTCTCACTGTGGGTTAGCTAGCAAGTTTTCTCAGAATTGCACAGGTTATGAGTTACAATTCATAAATAAGAGAACTTGAGTTAGGCACCTGATGAAATAAGTGATGAATTAGTGAAGTTTTGGGTTTTGGTTGTTTTTTAACTTATACTTACCTTTTTAACCACTTTAGTTCTACTGCTATCTAAAAGCATTATGCATACTGTAATTACAACACAGATAACGACTCCTTTGAGAAATAAGTACAGATTATACAAAAAATTCTTTAGAGTTGCTCTGAAGAAACTGTATAATAATGAAGATATCTGAACTCTAACAAGAAAATAATTTAGGTCATTATTCCCAGCAATAAATATTAGACAGACACATTTATTTTGCTTAGCTTGCTAAATGGAGGCCAGAATTATCTTTTACAAATATGTATATATGCATCTATATATGTAGATTTCCTATATTTTATATCATTATGAATTTCATATATTTGTGTATAAACATAATTATCTACATATATATACACTTATTTAGGAAATATATAAAGAAATAATGCCGTTACTTGCCAGTAAATGAAGGGTCTTGAGTGGAGGGATGGAAGGAGACAATATACTTAAGACACACAGGAATGATGAACATCTGCTTAAAGTTGGTATAGCAATGAGAGCTTCTGCTGCAGTTTATACAGGAAAAGACTTTCCTGAGCTGCAGCTCTCCCTCTTCTTCCCCTCCCCTTTTGCAAGGCTGCTTCTCCCTCCACTGCTCAGACCCAGTGGAGCCAGAGTGAGGGCAGCAACTCAGCTCCCATAGAGCCTCTTTTCACCAGTTCTGTTAATTTACTCCTTTAATTTCTGTGCAAGTGTTTCTTTTCACAATCCATATATCCTCAGACTTGCATTTGGTCTGGGAAATGCTAAAGCTGCTTATATTCACCTTATTAGTAAATTGATTGAGAAATTAAGGGATCCTCTCTGGCAGTGTTTATCATAAAGGATAGTCCCTAGACCTCTCACCAGAGCCACTGAAGGACAGACCAAGTAAAGCAGCTCTTCTAATCTAATACAACCATTATGCCTTATCAGATTTGTTTTTAAGTAGATAACATCAAAACCAAAGGGAACTATCAGAAGCAAAAGCAAAAAAAAAAAAAAGAGAAAAAAGAGATTTACAATGCCTGTTTTATAGCTGTAAAAAGAGTAAAGATCCATTTAACAATTCTGGAAATCATCTTGGTGTAGCATAAACAAGAAAAGTCTACCACTATTTTTTATACTGTCTAAAGTATAGGAAGTTCCTCAAAATGTACTGTGTATGCATTTTATGCATTATCATCAAGCTTCCAAGGCTTTATGTGCAAAAGACTATCATCATAAATGTACAGACATCAGCATTATTTTTCAGACTGACCTTGCCTTTATAGCCTGAGTTGTTAGCCAAGTCATAGTTGTCACCACTAAACAACCTTCTGTTTCTTTCTGAACTCTAAAGACACAACAGCCATACAGCTTCAAAATTAAAGACACAGATTATAGATGTGCAGATTATCTGAGAACAACACATTACAGTCAGCCTGCTTTGTCACCAACCTTCATATTCAATAGAGATAAATTTGACAGTAATATTTTGCTGGTTCATTATTTTTTCTTAATTCAGATTATTAATTTCTATATATCTCACTCATTTTAATGATTTTAAAAATATTTTGGCAATATATATTGAGACCACACTATGGAATATCTACAAGGAAAAAAACCCAAACAAACAACAAATATTCTCCTTTAATTATGTCAATCAACCTAAATTAAGAGCAGCAAGCACAGCACAGCCTGTGTTTTAACTTGGGATACGTTCTCTATTTCATCCTTAGTCTTCCCATGGGCTGAGCTGCAGAGACAGCTAACAACCCAGATTGCCTCATGCTCTTGGTCATCTTAGTCTGCATTAGGTAATTCACATAAGGCAACTGAAGTTACAGACTCCTGATACTGCAGCATGGGCTTAAAGTCTGACTAGAAATCTCATCATTTTCCCCACAGAATTTCAGCATAATGTTTTGAAGTTGGACATTCTCACTGCTTGGAACTGTTTTTAAGAAAGCTTCTGCAAAGAAATCATTATACTTTTGGTTTGGTTGGTTGTTTTTTTTGAGAACACACTTTAGAAAAATTTGTGTGAGTAAAAATGTCTGTTATGTCTGTTCTCCCTTAGAATGTCTTTAACCTACCCAAATCCCGTATGATTTAGGATGGGAAACTCAAGAAAATAGCAGTGGGGTTATAAGGGTGTAATTTTTTTCCCCTCTAAGTACCCATACAGAGATCAGAGATCAGCCCTTGTGCAGCCACAGGTTGGACTTTGCCCAAGCCTTGCAAGCTGTGGGGCTGTGTTGTGCGTAACCCCAGACAATGCCCAGCCAAAATGGGTTCTGCTCCTGCAATCACTTTGAAATAGAGCAAATGAATAACAGCAGCAGTTCATGACAGACAAAAGCTGTAGCAACAGATCCCAGGAAGGAGTATTTTTAGAAGACTTGAAAGTTCCCTTTCAGGTTGTGCATTTTTGGATCAGCGAAGAAATGACAGAAATAATAAGGTGGCACCTTATAATTTAATGATTGAATAAAATGGAATTATGGATCATCTGAGAATAAGACAGGTTTAAAACAAAAAAAAATGGTTTTACATTAAAATTTTAGGAACATGAAGCCTTTTGGGAAGCAAGGCATAAAAAGAAATACAGAAAGGGCATCTTGTTCAGACACGCTGTATGTATAATCAGGAAATTCCTAAGGAAATGGCAGCTGAGCCTTACGAGCAAAATAGGTTTATCATCTCTCAGATTCAGTAGATTTGCTATTCTTTTTGAAAAAGCAAGCACTGAAGAAGAGAAGAAACTGCAGGGGTTCTAAAAATGGTTCTTCTAAAAAAAAAAAAAAAAGAAAGAAAAAAAAAGAAAACAAAACAAACCCAACCCAATCAACAAGCTCTTTCCCTGAGGTATTTTTTAGCCTGTAAAAGTTGAAAGTTACCAGAAAATTAGACTGCAGGAAAATACTGTAGTAAGATTATGAAATTTATGTAAAATGACAAGTAAAGAGATGGGCAGGATGACAGTACTTGTATTGGATCACACAGGTGACTTAAAAAAGCACTTATTGTTTGTAATCATCAACACCAGAACACAGGTGATGTGTTCCCATGTGTAGTACCCAGTACCCCAAAACAGCTATACAGAAAAAACCAAACCAAACCCAAAAAGCCACATAAATGGATTAAAACTGATTAATCTGTTTTGTAAGTGTGCATTATCCAAACAGGGTTTGAATATGCTGGGCAATTTCAGACCATGGTGCCATGCATTTGAGAGCTACGGGACTTCAATCAACCCAAAAGTCAAAAGGTGTGTATTAATCTGGTGCCCACTGTCTAACAACAAAATATCCACAGCAGCTTAGCTAATACTCTTTTTTTTTTTTTTTTTTTGTTTTCCTGAATTTAAACAAAATGAGCAGGCAATTTGCTCAGTTTCCCAACCCATTGAAAATGAATCCTATGGAAGTTTCTTCCAAGCTGCAGCAGAAAGCCGAACAAGCTCTCTGGATAATTAGTGATGCCAACAGAAAGGAAGTTTACTTACCATGAAGCCACACTTCATACTAAGCTTTAATCATCTTAAATCATAATGTTCACATCCCCAAAAAGACAGCCTGGTCAACATGGAATTAGCTGTCTCCCAGCTCAGGGAGTACTCAGATTATGAGTACTGCTGTCATGGGTGAAGGTTAGTTATGGTCAGAAGAAACCACAGTCAATGGCTGTTGCAGGGAGCAGAAAGACAAAATGCAAAAGTACCTCAGAAAACACTTGGCTTCCTAAAAAAAGGAAAAACCAATCTGTTCAACATGTATTTTTGTTGTCCTTGGAGACAACTGTGATTAGTCAAAACCCAAGAAATTAGCTTTAATAGAAAAGGGGAACTGCTGGAACAGAGCCAACAATAACTTTTTTATGATTCTGACACTGTTCGAAGAACATGCTGAGTTACCATTTCAGTGTTTTGTAGTTTGAATTATATCATCGGGTATGTAAATCCAATATGATCCTTCACAAGTAAAAATCAGCAGCATGCCATATGTTGTATATCCTAAACAATAGTCAAAATAGTCTCATTTCATTTGACAGTACAAAGAACTGTGGATGCTGCATCTTTTCTTGGCAGGCCAGATAGACTTATTGTTCCATTTGTTTCAAGACAGGAAAATCACATCCAGCGCTTGCGTACAATCATGAAAAGAATACAAGCTGGAGAGATATTAATATTCTTCACATCATATTTTGGCTGTGGAGGGTAAATCCTGTACACTTTCTGAAAGTAGACAGACAGCTTCTCTCGCACTGAGGGTGCAAAACTCATAATTCCGGAGGCTACTGAAGAAACTCGTATGGGATCCTTACAAAAGGAAAAAAAAAAACAAAAACCTAAAAAGCTTTTGGCACATGCTGAATGTAAATAATGGGTTGTATAGAATTATCATTTAGAAAATGGAAAGCACTAAATACCAGTATTACACAGTCACAGTCAGGGACCATTGTGGTCTGCAGTCCACAAAAACATAAAGAGTACCTGCTACCAAAGGCTTACTCTTTGCACAGTTGACAAATGCCATCTATTTTACTCTCTAGCGAGTAAAAAATAAGATAATATTAACCAACTTGTTGGGGGAGCAGGGGAAACAAAAAAAATACCCCACAACAAACTAACCACCAACTAGTTGCTCTTTGGTAAGTTCTTCACCATGTGCAGTAGTGGCATCTAAGCAGAAGTCTGCCATCTTTGCCAGTGGCTGAGCCTAAGCATGGCAAAGCCACATTTTTATTTTTATTATTTGGTTAAGAGACATTTTGGCTAATATCAGATTAAATTGCTTTGGATTCACATTGAAAATAATGTTCTCTCAAGCCATGGCCTATAAATTTCTAAACCAGATACAGTTAATAATATGAAAATGAGTAAAAACTGAAACTAAAAAATTAATATTGTGCTTATATGGTGAGATTTAATGCTTTTTCTGGTGAAAATCTAAGTTGATTGACCCAGTTTTCAATTTTTCAGTTAATCAATTTAATTCAGAGAGCAGGCACAATTTTCTCATTGATAGAAACTAATATTTCTTCTGACTCATTTTCCTTAAGTATGCCATTAGAAGGGGGGAAAAAACGCAAATGCATCTAATTACATACCCAAGTTTGGGGACATCAAGGTTTCAAGCGATGCAAGATTAACTGCTGTATATAAGAAAGAAATCTAGGTCAAACAAAGGAATCGGATATAGATGTGGGGCCAGGGAAAATAAGTGGGGAGGGAGCAAAACACCAGTTATACAGAAATAAATGGAGTGTAGATTTTTGTAAGTATTAAAACCAGATTTTCAAAATACCTCATGGCAGTTCTAGCGAAGTGCCATGGAGTGGTATATTATTACTCCTTACATGAATGTTCTGCTAGGTCTACAGCTGAGGGCAAAACAGGCAGAGTGTTATCCATTGCAGAGTCTTTAATGAGACAATGTGAAGTTCAAGTTGCACACCACACAATATTTTTCTCCCCTGTTCAATCTATATTAAGTCGATATTCTACTAAAACCTAACATTTGTTGCATTTTTCCAATTTAGTTTCTGTCAATGTCCCCTAAAACTGCTGAGCCTATCAAACTGACATCACCCACACAAATTTCAATAGCAGCACTGTGCTGAAAAATGCCATTAAACAGAGGCTGTGCTTTGAGAAACAGCTCAGCTTCTCATTCACTCTATAGCTGTAAAAGCTTATCTTTTCATCAGGAACTATAAAAGTCTACCAAGATGCACACTACAGTAGTGCTCAGAGGCTCCCTTCCTTTTTTATTGATGGTGTGGCAGGAAAGAATAAGGAGCATTATAGTAGATGGTTCTAATGAAGATTAACCAAAATTTTTAACCAAGTATATACAGAGCTCTTCTGATAGCTGCAGAGCTGTGTGAACTGCTATATTATACACACAGCTACTTTCAGTCCCTCCTGCTCGGTTTTATTCTTTTTGAAGGTTACTAATATCTCAAACATTTATATCTGGCACTGTGGCACTGCAACTACACAACCAAATGCTTTTCCTTCTAATCTTGCCCCCTACCCCCCCAAGATCCAACATGTAACCCACTGCAAACCATTTCTAGAGGATGCTTCACACAAAAGCATATAGGGGGAACAGTGTAATTTGTTCCTCTTCCTCTACTGTAGCACAAAACCAGAAGCTGCCTTAGCAAGGTTTATATTAACTCCTACAAACTTACAAAATATTAAACAGCCAAAGGTTAATTTAGATTGCTTAGTCCCCCTTCCAGGTGATACTTCTGCTTCTTATTCTCCTAGAATAAGAGACTGAGAGCTTAAAAAAATTAATCCTAATAGCAAAACGTCTTTATACTTTTTTATAATTTAAGGACATTCCTCTTTAAGGAACAGAGAATATTAACTTCATTATTTCTGCTTCTGTATATTTATGAGTTTCTATAATAAATGAACCCTGACTAGTTAGATACACCCAGGAAAGAAATAGGGTCATAGAATGGTTAGTTTGGAAATTACCTTAAAGCTACCCAGTTCCAACCTCCTGCAATGAGCAGGGACAACTTCCACTAGACCAGGTTAGTTCAAGCCTGACTTTGAACTCTGCCAGGGATTGGACAGCCACAGCTTCTCTAGGCAGCCTGGGCCAGTGTCCCACCACCTTCACAGGGAAGAACTTCTTTCTTATATCTACCCTGAATCTCCCTTGTTTAAGTTTGAACCCATTAACCCATGTCCTACTGCTACAGTCACTGATGGAGAGTCCCTCTCTGGCATCCTCATAGGCTCCTTTCAGATATTGGAAAGCTCTTCCCCTTCTTTGTCAGAGTGGCACCATCAGCCTCCAGTAGACCCATCTTCCCAAAGCGAATCCCATGGTCTGCATAACCAAAACCCTGACTACAGCACCACCCCTCTAACCATTTGTTAACCTGCCAGATTCAACCAGCCATATCAATGCCCTCTCCATTGACCTGGAGGATCAACGAAAAACCTATCTGAGCCCCAGAGCCCCTTACTGCTTTTCCCAGGGCTCTGTAGTCCTTAATACTTCCCAGACTGCTGCTGTCAGTATCACTGGCACGCACACGGACCACTAGGAGTGGGTAATAGTCAGTGGAACTTACTAGCCTCTCAGCAACATCTCTGACCCAAGATCCTGATAGGCAACACACCTCCCACAAGAGCAGGTCAGGCTGACAGATGGGTACCTCCATGCCTTTCAAAGTAGAGTCTCCTTCTATTACCTGCCACTTTTTCTTGGATACACTGGTAATTATCCTCTTTATTGGTGTGGCAACTGGTTGTTCTTTTGTTGTGGTAGGTGTGTCCTTTTTAGCCCCCCTTCCCCCAGCAGAGCTCCGAAGCTGTTCTGGGTGGGACTTCAGGCTTTGGAGGAAGCCCTTTGCTTTTATGTGTCCTCTTCCTCCTCCTTTTGTTTTTTTCTGTGACAAGTTCCCAACCCCTTGATTAACGTCCTCCTTCCTTTCCGTGTATGCTGGGTGGGACACTTACAGCCTCTGCACAGTGGCCTGCAGGTCCTCCACAGTCTGGGAGGAAACAGTGGGCCCAAGTGACAGCAGCAGAGCCTGGTTTCACAGAACTGCAGTTTCTGATATAACTGAAGCAGAGGTCAGGACGGGGTGGGGGGAAGGAGGTCAATGTCTCCAGTCAGCCTGGGTGCCCAGTATCAGTAGACTTAGGAGGATTCAAGTCATCCAGAGTTACAAGGCTTATTGGAATTTCTAAAATATTTTTCAACAGCAGTTGTCTAATAAACAAAAAATGTAACAAACAGGAAAATATTTTGTACTCTAGAAAGAAAAATTGGTGAGTTGTACAGAAGATATTTTCTGGCATTGTGTAAGATTCTTTTGTGCTAAAGTATACCAAAAATTACAAAAAGTAGTGAGCTTTAAAACACATAACTAAAATGAAAAAGCAAATTACATTAAATAGGGGAAAACAGCTTCAACTGTAAATCATACCTAGCACACGCACACTACAACAGAAACACCTTAATCTATGTGTGACCCACTAACACACTATTTACTCTTTTAGATAATATCTTCACTGGGACAGGAACAAATTTGATATATACCTTCCAGTTCAAGTAAACAGGGAGATACTGCCAAATCTGCCTGTATAAATCACAGCACTCATGTCTTTATCACATCACAAAATGTGAAAAAAAGATTATTTTGATAATACAGCATAAAGGAAACAAAGGTCAGTTCTTGAATGTCACAAAATCTGTAGTGATTCACAGAGAATACTAACAGGTTATACTTGAATTTGGAAACACACACAAAACCTCACCAATTCACAGGACCCCATCTACCAAACTAAACCAGGTAGCAGTGGAACATGTTGTGACACCTATGACTATAGGTTTTGAAATGTTGCTTTTGCTCCCAGTTTTATTTTTGATTACAGAAACTATGTTTTAAAGTAAACAGAATGTGAGAGGGACTGCTAAAGGCTGTTGACATGGTACAAATGAGATCACAAATTAGAAGGGATGTGCCAGTTAACGAACACAGAGCTGTTAATCAGTGTAAAACTGTAAACTCTAAATAATCCTCCTGTTTTTCTTAATTTTCTTCAAGGAACTCCAGTGCTGGGACTTTCATATGTTGATTGGGCCTATGGCACCCTTTATGTTTTTTTTTTAAAATTTTTCCTCAAATATATTCCCATGAGATTATGTCCCTTAATACTTGCAATGTAAATGGAAGTGTTACATGTACTCACTTTAATAAATCTGTAATTGAAAAACATAAATGTGGTGTGCTGGGCACTTCTGACATTGTATAATGCATCAGCACAAATGTGAGAACACACAGCGTCATTACCTTCAACAAGCAGCAGCTCTTCACAGTCACTCCTACACCCATACATTAGAGGTGGTTACAGTTAGAGAAATGTCCCATGAATATGCTTTTGCCACTCATGACTGTCTTCGTATCTTCTATGTCTGATCTCAGTTAATAACTCTAGAATAAGAGGCTTCTCTCATTTCACAAAAGTTCTGTGAGCAAACAATTTTATATCTATTTATCTAAATGTATCTATGGATTATATCTACCTAAAATACTTAAATATTATGGAGAGACAACATTAATATTTGTAGATGTAAAAGAATTGGGAAGAATCCATTATTTCTGGCAGCCAGATCAAGACTTTTCCTGATTGTTAATTCAAGCCACAAATTGGAAGAGAGTGAAAATACTCTGCAGAATTTGAAGAACAAGGACAGTTTCATTTTCACATTTTTGAAATACACATTTCCCACTTGTTTGGGGTTTCTTTGGTTGCTGGTTTGTGTTTTGTTTTTTTTTTGTTTGTTTTTTTTTTTGTTGTTGTTGTTTTTGGTTGTAAACCAAAAGTCTACATTTAGACTAAGAGGTTTGAGTATAGGCAATCACTATTCATAGGAATATAGTTAATTTCAACTCTAGGTATCTTCTGTCCACTTAAATTGCGCCCATTCTGCCATGCAGTAGCAGCTACTTCTCTAGAGTACAGTCTACAGCCCTTACTGTGGTGAATGAAGAATGAAAGTGAATGGAGACTTGTTTATCTGAGGTAGCCATACCATTTCCATAAGGAAAGGTATTTTGCCTCAATGATGGGGTAGTACAGGGGAATCAAAATGATGCAACACCTCTAAAATAACAGAGCAAGCAAAGGTCAAGGATTCTTACTGAATTTGAAAGATTACAGCAATAAAGTTTTCAGAAAGCACTCTGGAAGTTGTATGGAAAGAATATCACTCTCTCCTAGATTTTATAACTATAAAAGCTAACCTTCTGTACCAGTAAATTGCAGTGTTTCCAAGATAAAAATGAATCTAAGAACTTAGAAAAAGGAAAAAAAGGTTGGAGAGTGGGAAAACACCATTATTTGTCCTTTCATCATTCCTAACAGCAGAGAAAAATTAATATGATCCAGAAGATATGAAAATCAAGTCTTATGTATTGGGATTTTTTTTTTCCCCCAACCTTGATTAGCTGCTGTCTTTCTTATGGGAATGTTCATCATATATTTATCTTATAACAAATTTACTGTTACCTTTCCCTTGCTCCCCTACCCCTGTCTCAAGAGATGGATGAGTTCCAAAACAAGCTGCATTCAACTCCCCAACAACATATGCTTGTTGTCATGCCTACAAGACACTGCTTGAACAGACAATATCGAACAAGACCACTTTTCTTCATGGTTCTTAAAGAGAACAATGAGATGGAGAATTTTGCCAAAGTAATCACATCCAGACTTATACAATAAATCTCCAACATTTTATTTTCAGTAAGAACAAACTTCCCACTTTAGAAAGGTGAGGAAAGAAATCCCAAAAAAAATCCCTTAACAAATTATTATAAAACATGATTAATAGGAAAGGAATTTGGAAAAGAAAACAAAAGAAGCTGCAGGAAAGAAATCTCAGCATTGCTTGTGGTCTAATAGGAAGGTTTTCAGTTTTAAGAGGTGAAAGGTAACATAGTCACAATACTAGACAGATATAAAGCACTTTGTCTTCAGCCTCAGTTTATCCACACAGGAAAAGGATTATTGCTCTGAAAGCTGTAGCATTTTCTCTTTATTGAAGGTGTTCATGTTAAGAGCACTGTTTCAACCTTTTATATAAAGCAAAAATAACGTTAATGCATTTATCTCTTAAGACACTTGACAGATGTTAAAAGAGTGAATTCATAAAATGTTCACTGATGTTAAACTTGTATTGCAACCTAATGCTTCAGTTACCACACAGAACATAAAAGCCTACCATATTATTAATCTTCAATTTAGGATGGAAGGATTCATGCTCACCATGCAGAACTCCAGTTACTATGCAATTTCATTCCAACAAAATACACTTTAATTGTGATTCCATGAAATTAGAAATAGATGGCTTAGCCCGATACAATGCTTTGATGTCTTCAGTTTCAATGCTAATAAAGGTATTATCACCACAGGTGTACATTTCATTACGTTCATTAATTAGGGCATGAATTAAAAATTTTCCAGGCTGTACTAATTGTCAGTCATTTAGATAACTCATTCAAGAAAGGAGAAAGGAGGTGGACATGATAGAAAATGTTAGAAGTTAAGGAAAGAAAAGAAGGAGGAACTATAGGATAACTCCTGAATCTAGTCAGGCACATTAGGTCTTCATCCTTTTCTGACTCAAAAAAAAAAAAAAAAATAAAAAAGAAAAGCAAAAGTGATGGCTCACCACCTCTCACAAGCAGATAGATGCCCAGCCAGTCTCTAGTCAATTGCTGCCTAGGTTGCTTGACCCTCCTAATCAGGGAGGGCAGATGACAAGGGTTTGTTAGAAGCTGCCAGAGCTCCCCTTACTCATCTGTTTAGCCTCCCCTGGCAGTAGCAGGCACCCTTGTGTTCCTTGGAGGATTCCCAGAAGCTCAGTAGGATCTTAGAGAAGCAGAGCCCAGAGACTGGTGTGCAAATTGCTCTGTTTGTTGACAGAGCTCTGAACCCTGAAGCAAAGCCAGCAAGACCAAATCCACTTTGCAGCTGCAACAACTTGCCCCATCAGCACACTCAGCAGCTCTGTGAAACTAACCCAGTCACTATGGCAGGGATAACTGCCACCTCTTTTAGGTCACAAGACTTCCAACACATTTCCCAAAGGCACTGAGTTTCACTGCTTGAGAAAGACTCCAAGCTATTCCCACCTGCCACACATCTGAAGCTTTCTCAGGAGCCCTACAACACAGGTAGGGTGGTCTGCCTTCCCAGTTTTTTTAAGAGCAGAGGCAATCATTGGGTTTATCAGATGGCATCCAGCCTGGGGAGTAGCATGCAACCTCTCAGAGTGATCTCAGGCTCCGGACAGGGATTAGTGAGGCACTGCACAACAGAACAACAACTTGGGGTGTGTCACACTCCCTCAGGTGGGCATTAGCACTGTGCAAGAAGAGCATGATCCATCAAACTGCTCAGCTACATGGTAGCTTTACTAACGGATTTTGCATTCAGAATTTGGGCCCTTTTTCAGCATGTCAATGTGTCCAGGACAGACAGGTTATTCATTAGTTCCTGGCAGAAGCCAGGGAGGCACTGTACAGGATCATAATATCTTTTTTAGCATTTCTAATTACACTTTGATGGTAATCGTGCATGGTGGTATATGACAAAGGTTGAGAGTTCACACGAGAGAAATGGTCCAAGAAGTTCAGCTACGAATGAGTTGGCAACACAAAACAAGAATAGCACAGGAAACAATGAAAACCATTACAGCCTGATAAATCAAGAAACCCTGCAGTAACCCACAATTTCAATGGTAAAGAAGCTGTGACTGCATGGGCAGACAAAACACAGTAACTTTTTGTGGATGGACATTCCCAAGCAGGTGAGTCATGTTCAAAAAAGCCAACTAAATCTGTCAAAGGCTTTTGAAATTGTTCCCCACAATTACTAGTGGTCCTCCCTGTCAGCTGTTGGTGCAGACCAGGGGGATTATGATCATTCACATGGTTTCACTGTGTGGACCATTTACTGTCACAGCATGAAGCCAAGCGTTCTGGCATGCTGCAAGCACAGTGCAAGAAACCAATTAGTATCTGTAGAAATGAGTCCTTGTGCACATCCACATCTCCATTATCTTTTAACAGCATCTTGATTGCCAAGGCGTAAGTATCACTTATCATTCACAGAAATCTTAAATTTTGAAGTGGTTCTTCAGGTTTCTCTGCCATATCTTATACCAGTTGTAATGCATTTCCATGAAAGGAACAAACAGCTTTAAAATAATGTTCAGCACTCAAAATTTCATTGCATAGCCTCTGTGGTTATAAACCACGTTACATGTAGGACAACAGTACTTTAGCATTTCACAGATACACATACACGCTTTTTATTCTTAACAGTTATGTTACTCTGAGAAAAAAAAAAAGGGTAGCAGCAGCTTGAGTGGCATTAAAATGAAGGGAAAGTGCAAATAAAATTCAGATTTATTTCAGTTTCATTTCTACTTAACTGCAGTTATTCATAACATCTAAATTCACATTCACTGCAGTTTCTAGATGCAATACAGTAGTTTTTATGCAGTTAAAATGAGTTTATGTACAAGAGAATTGCCACAAGCCAATTCAAATCTGCTTTGCAGAACCCCTTTTCCAAGCTAAGTTGTGTAGTAATAATTCTATTTGTGTTGTGTCAGCTGGCCCAGAAGTACAATTTTGAAATTACCATGAAGAAATCTATGATAAAAAAAAATAATAAAAAAATTTGCAGCATCTCTATAAAACAGCTAACATAAACATACCACATGCATTAAAAAGAGGAAAAAGTCACAATAAACTATTCTTGCTTTGCTTGGAGACACACTTGCAGCATAAGCACACGTCTACATTCTTAATCCTGATACATTTCTCAATTATCACACCTTAAGATTTTTAATGCCCCCCCAAGCACAAATGATTAATCATAATTTGCATGCAATACTCTTTAGTTTGTTTTATGTGCACTTACAAAAACATTAAACTATAAAGGTATTAAAGGACTTCTACGATACTTTTTTCATTATGGCTAAAACAGCTTTTTCTTCAGCATTTATAATACATTGGAGAAGGCAGTGTTGGTCTCCATAGTGTTCCACAAAGACATTTTCTTTTTGATTCCCCATAGCTCTTTGCATGGTAATTTCAAAGATGAGGGAATAATCCATTCAACCTTACTTGCCATCCATGAAATGAAATGCAATTTCTAGAATCAATAAGTTCAGCTTCACCAGTGCTCCAAACCATCTCTGGGAATAGCCTATGATTTTAAGCTCACTTGATAAGCACATTCTTCCACAGTAAGAATGTGTTGCGTGTGCTTCAGCTGCAACCAACCCCAATCAAGTCCAAGAGTCACACACAGGAAGTAAATTTTTTGTACATTGGTTGTAATTGTAGAACTCAAGTGAGGTTGTACAGAGCATAATACAGTGTTATTTCAAATACTTGCAGAGATGTATCCTATCCTCTGAAGAGTTTACAAAACAGGTAACACAAAATAAAGCAAGGAAAGAGGAACTGAAAAATCCAAAATCTTGGCGACAGAGCATCAGGAGGAAGCTGAGGCCGAGACAGGAACATAACACTTGCTACTCAGGTCACTTAACACAAAAGACTTCAAAACCCATACTCACAATTCCAGTTCCAACAAGAGCTGGCTTTTTTCCCCACTTTTCCTTTTTTGCTTTTTTAAAGAGGAAGCATAGTCAAGAAGATTTTAGCATTCCTACTGCTGCAACAAACTAAAAATTGTGCAAAGAATCTCAACTCAGAAAATGATCAATGGCTCCCAATCATTATCTGAGCAGAATATTAAATTAAGACATGCATAATAAAGTAATTTTGATTCATTTTTGAGAAGTGATGGCATTTAGCAAGATTCAGTAAATTGTCCCTTTCAGCACTAATAACATGTTCATAGCTTTCCCCACCAGACGTTCAATAATGGCAATATAATAGGATTGCAATGACAATTAAATGATTGCATATTTTAGGGCAATGGAGGATATCCACTAGGGCATGAACCATTAGCAAAATGGTAACATCGTCACAGGAATCTTCATGCTTTGACACGGCAACTGATAAAGCAGAAACACTGGAAGAGGGCAGGTACTCAGGTCTTGTACCATCTTCTTGACTTAAAGGCAGAAAACCAGAAACTAATAGTAAATTGTAAAATACCTGAAATACTGAAGTTGACTTTTGGCTCTGCCTCCTTCCCCTGCCCACCAGAGGGGTTTGCTGGAGACCACATGTAGCTTTTGCTGACAAGCACTTCAGAAAAGGCAGCAGGGAGCTTCCTCCTCTTCCCCTTCCCCAAACCCCAAGCTGTGAACTCTCTCAAAGGCTACCCTTCATACTCTCCTCTGAATGAACAACTGGTTTGCAGCATGCACTGCAGATGGATTTGTAGTAACACCAGACTGTACAGCTGTGCATATCTGCCATACAGTGCTGGAAGGAGACTTTCAGTTAAAATTTAGTGTTGGCATAAAATGCTTGAGTTGACAGCCTAGAAATTACAGCTCATGTGCAAAGGCTGCATGACATGAATGTCTCCACAGCACTTCACACCTGTGGCTCCAGAACAGCCATTTTGGTGATGTAAGCTTATCTTCTCTGGACCTCAGTGGCCTGCTCCAGTGTTTTGCTGAGATTATAGTCAGTGAAGTGGAATCCAGTCTGACACCTTCAGAGTAGGCAGTACATTGTTTTTCACCAGATATAACCAGCTCCTGGGTGCTGGCTACAACACAGAATCAGTGTCTCACACAGAACCTCTTCTGCTGGCAAAATAACTAAATTCCCTGTCAGAAATGGCCTGGGAAATCTTTCCCAAGCAAGACATTTATTTGTAAAAGAAAGAAAATATGTCTGCAAAAGCAATGAATAAAAAGGGGGGGGGGAACCCCAAATTTTGGTTGGGTGTTTGTTTTTTTTTTTTCTGCTTGCTACCAAATTAGTGCATTTAAACAGCACTAACAATAAGGACAAAGCTAAATGCACCAAGTGTGGAAGACTCCCAAAATGTGTTAATACTCAGCATAAATCTGGTCACTGGATTTCACTGATTTTAAAACATACCTCAGGTATCACAGCAAATGGTTGAATGTAAAAGACATGGGTAAGTTTAGGTGCTGTCAGAACAAGAGTTATCATCTCATAGATCTAAGTTTACCTCCCTAACGCATAACTGCAGAACTGCGGGAAACACTGACATAAGGGAATGTTGAATTCCATCATCTTAAACATCATTTTAAGAAAGCATGCACATTTTTCATCCATTGCTTAAGAAAAAAATGCATTAAAAAAGTGAAAACAGCAATCACAGAAAAAGAGCATGGGAACAAAAACACATGCATGAGAGAATGTCTTTCCTATTTGATTACAGCTGGAGGGTAGAAACCAAAAGACATTTGTTATATTGCTGCATAATCCCATTTGTAATGATCACTCTCTGATGTGACAGAGAGAAGGGTGTACTAGAATGCCTTTAAGTATTTGTTAGCTCTGTATTTTATATGTACAACTAATGACTGATATTTGCTGACAAATATTCCATAACAACACTGAAGTAGTTATACAGTAGTGGTAGAAGCAAGCTAGAACAACGTGTGTAGAGATTGATGGCAAAAAATGTAAGGGAGACGCTCCTGTTGAGTCACAAAGTTCAGACTGGACCCCCTTGCTTTCTGAGTTCTTGACAGAGCCTAGGTGCAGCTGGATCTAGTCTGAATCTCAGACTTGGTTAAAGGTATTCATCTAAAGGGTTGCAGGTATCATCTAGCAGCAGTTTGCAGTTTTAAGGTGGATTTTATAGTGAGTCAACAGAAATTATAGCAATTGCTATAACAGTCTATATACACATACGCACAAAGACATATAAAAGTGTATCTACTAAAAATTCCCCTTGAATCAGTAAAAGACTCCAGTCTAATGTCTCAGCATTCCTCAACAAGTGATGGTTGAGTCTCAAGGAGTGAGGGATTGTCCTCTACCAAATCAGTGCAAATAATTGTTCATTACCTTGTACAGAGAAGGGTTTGACTCAGAGTCCACACACATCTCTTTCAAATTAACGTAAGATTTTCATAAACCACAATTGAAAGACTACAATCCTGGTCATCGTATCCATCAGTGCCTTTCCTTCTTTAGTAGCAGGAAATAAAAGTTACACTATTTTAGTCAGAGAATACTGACACTGAACAGAAGTAAATCAACAATGATTTTCAGCTTCTCAAAGAGGAGCTAAACAAACTATTGTATGCCATAATAGATAGACATCCTGCTTATTAATGACTAGAGCTCGTTTTCTAGAGCAACAATTGAGACTGAGGTCTACTCATTATATGAAAGTCATCTATGATCTCAGAATCTTAACTCTCCTTTCACCTGTCTCTGCCTAACCTGCAACACTAAACTATTTGAAGTTGCCTTCCAGGATTTGAAACTTAAAATGGTGTTCAGTGTCTTTTTCTTTGTTCTGCAGTAGCTGAAGTACTATAAAACTACCTTTGAACTAACTAACAACTAGCTCTAGAATAATAATGTTGAAACAATAAACACCTGCTGGTTACACAGCCTAGAATGCATTATTTATTACTCGAAAGGAGTACATGAGAACCTATACTCCTATAGTCTATTCCTCTCTGCATGCTACTAAAATAGCTCTTAAAAAAAGTGACAGGATAGAAAGTTTCAAAGAAGTTCTTCCAGGCTGACACACTTTAATGGTAGGCATTAAAGACTAGGTCTTGGCATATGGGACTTCCTGGGAGATGCTAACATGTGATTCTACCTGGCATGAAATGAAGCTTCCTATGCATGCAAAGCAGTCTATCACATTCATGCAAAGAGGAACAGAAAAAAAATTAGAGAAAAGCAGTAATTTGAGAACAACATGAATCCTTGATGGCTTCCTAAGTAAACACCAGGTGTTGAAATAGCTTTTAAAAAAAAGGAACAAATAACCCCCAACATACATCCCATTTTGGCAAGAATTTAATCGAATAGATTAAATAATTTTTAGTTCTCCTTCTGCACAGCTTACATGGTGGACACGTAATATGTAGTCTATTTTATACTAAGAATAAAGGTTTAATAAACAAGACTTTAGAGGACAGAATCCACTGAAGAAGAACAGCAACCCATTAAAAAAAGCAGCAATAAACCAGGATAAATGCATCCAATTTTTAAGACAAATATTGTTACAAAACAACTCAAAAACCTTGCATGCAAGCGCTTTATCTCTAGGAGAACAAAAATAAATATTTACTGTGGGCCAAATAAAATTAAGAAGTATTTGGCACAGAAGGGAGAAAAGCACTTTGAAACATCACATTGCATAGCCGCAAACAGAAGACAACAGCTTCTGTAACTGGAAAAGGTTTTGAGAACATAATTTCACTTTTAATGTTACTAATGAAGGACTTCAAAACCAAAATTAAAACTCAGGGAAAAAAAAGTGCTAACAAAAGAAAAAAGCTTTTGACTAGTTATCCAAATTATTTTTAATTGTAGCAAACCGTAAGAAGTCACATTATCTTTCCCATAGCAAGGATTTGCTAGTCACCTCAAAGCTGTCTTGCATGTGGGTTCTACAGTGCCTCTACTTGGCTACTGGAAGTACAAATAACTTATTTACTTCCAACTATTCAATTGTTTATAGCACAGAAAAAACAAGATTTAATTTAAAAAAAAAACCAGGACTTTCATATATCCTGATGATTTCCAACACAAAGACCACAGTGCAGAAACACCATCGCTCCACAACTGCATACAAACATGAAACCAACAAAGCATACCATAAATCCTCTATGTTTTCTTCAGTTGCCCACAGGAGCAACTTGTGGCCTCCTGATAGCTTGTGCTTTCTTCACAGCTACTTTTTGCAGGAGTAGCTTGTGGCCTTATGGTAGCTTGTAAACTGTACTCAATTGCCTAAACAATGTAATTGCACACCTTCATCTCAATTAAGGTAGTTTGCTGCAGTGAGGCTATCTCACTCATTTTTAGATGCAACCTGGGCAGAATTGATTTTCAGCCTACTTTCCAATTCATTACAAAAGATAAGATAGATTTAAAAACATTCAAAAACATCAGAACAAAGATCAAATTTCTACCTACAGAATTTCCACTGTACATGGTGGGTACAGAAAATCCAACATACTAAAGACACACTTTGCCCCAAAAGAAATCATGACCATAGCCCAAGTTAAGTTTTGAAGACGCAACAGAGCTCTCATAAATTGCATTACAATACACATCTCAAATTTGGCCCAAACAATTATGGAATAAGCAAAACAATACTTGGGCTATCATTTCTACAGCTAAAGGGGTAGGGAATCCTTTTTTGAAAGCTTTCCTTACTCCTTAAATTTTGCTTATGGCAGTATGCACTTTTAGTTTCATAAAGAGCACATTTTAATTATTTAGCTATATTATGTAAGGAGGGAAGATGGTTAATACATTTAATGTGCATGCACAAATTATTTTGGCACCACTTCTATTGCTCTAGTGTACGAGTTTAGAAATACTTCTGTAATATCTCTGCAAACAGTTCTTATGTCTCCTTCATTATTTCCTCATCACCTAATTCTGTAATTTATTGTCTGAACTTCTTCATCTTTGAAAGTAGGACATTTCTTTTTAGGGCCACATTATGTAGCATGCCCTGAAGACCTGGCACACATTTCAGGGCATTAGCAGAAAGGCTGCTGCTTTGCTGTAAATACAAGAGTAATGTATTTTTCAGGCCTCCAGTAGGAATTTCAGGACTGACACATTCTTTTACGTACTATAATCCAACCTATCTGTGTTAATATAATTTAGGATTGAGGAATTGTTCCTTAAAAAACCCATGTTATACACGGAATCTGTGTAGCCCAATAAGGCACAAAAGTAATGTGTTGTATGCTTGCTCTCTCCCACTTTCTATGGAGCTACAGTATGCTGGAGGAATGGGTTTTGAAGCCTTGCCATTAGGAAACAAAGAGAAAAACCACAGAGCACTTCTAGCTCTGGTCAGGGAAATCTTTTGGATTTAGAGCAACAACTCTCACAGTTGTGGCACCTGGCCAAAGACTTAAAGATCCATGCTAAATTTCCATTACATGAACACAATTTGGATACAGAAAAGGGCCACGAAGGAAGAGTCAGTACTTCATAGCCACATGGTGACACAGAACACTATATTAACCAATTCTTTGAGTGCTGGATCTGCTCATATACAGCTCTGGACATGTCTTGTCAGAATTATGTTATTCAGAACTGTTTTCCAATACAATGCACAAAGACTTGAAGCTCTAATAACAATACCTTCCCGATGAGAATTATGAACCACGGGTGCTCTGCAAAGGAGCAGAGTACTGGAAGATTGAACAAAAAGCTCGAATTTGAGAAAATTGAAACATGGAAAAGGTGTGGGTTTGTTGTTCTTTTTTCCTTCCCCTAAAGTTTTTATTTAGATGAAAGCAGAAAACAAGCAGGAGCCTTTTACATATTGTTAGTATTAGAGATATGCATTCACGTGAATGTGGACTGTTAAAACAGTTTGTAAAGTGAGTACCTGGAGTTTTGAAACAACTGAACTTACAAAACTACTCAATTTCACCTTAAATTGCCATAATTCCAAACCCAAATCACCACCTGTTGAAATATTAGCCCTATTATCTCACTAGCTAAATGAACAGTCATATACTTTTCTGAGCAGGTATCTTAAATCATGCCATCTATAATGAGACCACCTTCCTATTTGCCGAAGAGTGCTGGCTGGCCAAGTCTATAGCAGCTGTCTGATTGCAGATGTCTCAAGGAGAGATGGGTGTTTTGAGAATCCAAAACATTGGCAAACAACTTGATAACCTAGTCTGTAGTATCACAGACAATCTGCATATGAGGCAACGGACCTACTATGCATAGGTACACATCTCTGGAGTCAAAATGGCATCATGCATGCACTCAATTACTCAAAATGCGCAGGGAAGCTAACAGCAAAGTCATTCTTTGGTTTGCCATTTTGAAGTACCTATGTATTTTTCATCAGGATTTCCAGCTGAAGGCAATTCCTTCACCTGTGCTACCTTCCTGAGGAGGTCTAGCACTTGATCAAATGCTGGTTACGCTGGTTCTCCAAAGATTTGATTTTCATCAGCACCTTTAAATTTGACTCATACTTGCACTTTCTTGTCTCTCCTTGCAAGAGCTACCCATGACCTAAGCAGCTGAAGCTAAATAATCCTACCCTCTTAAACAAACAGAAGTTACCTTCATTAAACCCTCTTGCTTTCTACATTCACATTATTTAACCACTACCCCCTAAACATAATGAACTACCACATTTCATCAGTCTTCAGAGCCTCGTTTAACATTCTGAAAAATCACTTTTTTCAAGTATTTTTCACATTGTTCCATGACTTTTCGGCTACCTCAGACTTACATTGACTGTTACCCAAAGTGATTTAAAGCATGCTGCTCAATACAATCTGAAACAAGGTCAATAAAACATGTATTCTTAAACTGAGGGGTAAGCAGGCAAAGAATCATCAGCAGTCACTGTCTGGGCTGTCCCAGGAATAACCCAGGACCATGTAAGGTTGCCGAGTTTTGTTTTAAATGCTGCTTGCTCTCCCTCAATAGAACATTTCCAGAAGAGCAAGGAAATAGCTGATGTAAGGAAGTCACTTTAACAGCCTGTGCTTGCTAAGCAGCTCAGTTAACCTAGATCTGGGTGTTTAATAACAAAGATGACACAGGTGAGATGTTATACTAAGATACCATGCTAGGTTAAACCCTGAATTTCTCCAAATAATGGCTGTTAACCACTCACTGAAAATTTTGTCCAAATTTGTTCTGCCATCTGCATGTGGATATTCCTGTGCAGTGGTTTTACACATTTAAAAATACAGCTGATCTTCATAGTCTAAAATATATGCATCATGTCAAGTGGCTGTTTCCAATGTTGTAATGATGCATTTTTAAGTTATAGAAAATATTTACAAACTAAATTGCTGCAACAGTACCTGACTGTGAAGCATTTCAAAATCTATAATGGGTTTCTGTGGATCAATAACATTCATTTAATCATCTGTAAGCAAATGAGTAATTACATAGCTATCCAGTCCCCAGTGGATGCCATGAATGGCTTCAAGGGACTCACAGCTCTGAGTGAAGAAAACACAGAAAGGCTATCATTAGAGTAGCCCATTTATAGCCCTCCCCATTTATAGTGGCTGGGGAGGGAGAATACCAAAGTTCCGAGTAAGAAGGAGTGAGTTCAACTGCAGTGCATACATTAATATAATTCACTAAAACTTCTTCAACACAATAATAGATTTATATTCACAGTGTGGCTGAAAGTGGTATCTGCATTGGTTGTCTCTGTCTCAGTTTTGCCTCTGTAGAAATTCACCTATGCAGCATGCTGGGGAAAGTCAGCCTCAGACTTAAAACCACAAAACAAAGAATAGAAAAAGGGATACATTCTTATGACATGTATACGTGAAAGATTTAATGACAAATCATTAATTAAATCTCTCAGAGGTGCTGAATACATGCATTAATTGCCACTACTCAACACTTCTAAGATTTTTTCCCACCCCCACCCCATAAAACTGTTCCTGTAGGTTTGATTTTCTTATTGCACCATGTGTTCTGCAGAAGGCATGCACAAATCTTCAAAAAGCAGCTTCCAAAAAAATCCTGGAGAACAGAGCACAGAAGGCTCCTCTGAAGACGAAGAGCAAGACATCAGTATCTCATCTGCTGTGAATTAGTTTGCTTTTTTTCCTTCAAGAACTCTTGATATGAGAATCCGATCAACAGTTAATCTCTCTGAGCAGACTCTGCTTTGTTATCCTCTGTGGTAGTTCTCTGCTGCTAGGGTAATCTGTTGCTGAACAATTGAGGCAAATACTTGGCTCAGGATAGAAAGAAGTAAGATTAGTCTGTAATTGGAATATTTTGTCTCATTTATTCTTGAAGATGTGCCATATTGCACTCCATCAGCCAGGGGTTATTGTTTTATGAAATCAAGCTGCACCTGGCATTGCATTGTATAAAACCTAAAGTGCTGCTGTTTGCAATCTAGCTTTCTATTTACCCAGACTCTAGTACCAATAAATGTCTCATCCTGGGTTGGAATCTTTACCCCTCTCAACTGATTATCCTAAATAGTCTTATATTTAAAAAAAAATCCAGGACAACTATAAAATTTAGATATAATATCAAACACAGAACTGTCATGGATCAAAGTAATCCAATACTTTTCTGCATATGTTTATTTTCTATATCCAGTAAGTTTGAGATGGTCTCTCTTTTTGCATCTTTAAGCATTTACTACTGAAAATGAAAAATTTATATGCCAAACTAAGCGATTGTATCGCTATTTCATTTAATTTGACCTCTAGATGTTTTTGTGTGCTTTGAGATGATTGCAGGCATATAAACAAGAGAGTATTTAAAATTCAGCTGCATCTATGACATACTGGTACTGGTGTATCTTACATACGTGACAGCATATTTTTAGAAAATATCTTTAAGGGAAGTTTTAGGTTAAGTCCTAACTTCTATAACTGGACGTGCTTGATAGAATAGAAACTTTCATACACACTACCTAACTCTCTATTACTCTCCTCTATTGCACCTGCTGGAAAATCTGCCTTTGAAAGACATACTGCAAAATGGAATCAAGAGACATTGAAACAAGTGCAGCAACATTTGCAGGTAGCTAGTTCTAGCCCATCCTCTTGTACATACACAAAGGTGACAGTTGACACATATTTTGGTGGTTTTAGTTAAACTAAGTTTTTACTGTGAAGTTTATACTGACTTCACAACTGTGAAGTCAAATATTTGCACTGCTAGAATAGAGGCTAGAAGAGAATAAACATTCATAGATAAATCCTATTCCTAAAACATCAGGTGGCAAGGGTAGAAGAAAGGATTTTACACTGGTCCTGTGTAAAGCCTTAGAGTATCAAAGAAGGATAAAAAGAAGGGCTTTGCTTGGCTTGGTAGAGATTTGGCCAGGGCTGGAAGAGCATGGTTGGTTCTTTACCCCCCAACAAAAAAAAAAAAAGAAAAAAAGAAAAAAGATGAGAATAAAAGAAAATTAAGTAGAGTTATAATGAGACACAAACTAGGTTTAGTTTAAACTCATAAAGCACTGTGAATTTTTCCCTGATATTACTGATTTCTCTGTAGCCAGATGAAATAAAGCATAGTCTTGCTGCATACGGTATTTCCCACCCATTTCCTAAGACTTATTAGCTATACTGAATATTGAATACATTCTTTTAAACATCCACAAACATCTGATACCTGAACATTAATGATAAATATAAAATAAAAGAGCTTGGGATTTTATTTACAGTAACGAACAGCATTTTAAAAAGCATTTCAGACTCTGGGAGCAGCAGTAAGGAGCAGGTTACAGCTAAAAGAAGAAAATAAACATACTGAAGAATCAGATAAGGCTGCAAAGATGCAAAAAAAGACTCACAGCTGTGCTGTAAATACAAAAAAGACAAGATACAGAAACTAGGAAAGATAAACTAACCTCATATTTCCAGTATACAACAAATTCTATTACCTCGGTGATGGCCTTTTCAATCCCATGTATAGCAGAGTACCACGAAAAGTCCTGAATACTACTGAAAAAGTGCTACCTTTCTTGCAGTGCTAGGTCCAAGTACCCCTCTGTAGCACCTGAATCTTATGTGGTGGTCAAACCTGAGGTTTGTCCAAGCACAAGGAGCACACTGGTTTGTCTTTGTAAAATCAGTTGCAGGATATGGGATGTATGAACATTATTGGCTTGAGCTATTGTTAACTAAGCAAGCTCCTGAATAGGTTTAGTTATTTTAACAGCTTATTTTCATGGTTATATAGATTTTCTTGTGTACATCTCCCTTGAAACATGGTTTACCTAATCCCTCACAGGAGTTAACAGAAAACTTTGAATTACCAACAAGAAGTTGAAGACTGTAGGTTTATAAGGTGGGTGTCATCGTGGCACAATGCTTCCTCACATCTTACAAGTAGAACATGAAAGCAAGCAGAAACCCCTAGTCCTGCTAGTAGTCTCACTGCCCAGCTACAGCTGTTCAGTTGCTCAGGACGAGCTTCCTGGCAGCAAGGCAAAGTACAGTTTCTGTCTGCTCTCCTCCTCATGCAAGTTCTTGTACTCTTCCTCCCACTCTCTCACCCAACCAGCCATCCGTGGTGGCCAGCTTCCCCTCACCAACTAGGTGGAGAGAGTACTTTGGTTTTCTGCACTCTTCTCTGTCTGCTAAGTAACTGGTTTAAAGCCAAGTCAAAGGCTTTCTTTGAAGCTGTCTGAGCACTACCTTTTAAAAGAAAAAAAAAAATTAGAGAAAAGCCTTTTTTTTTGCTTCTAGCCATGCTCAAAAGAAGAGGTTGTCCTGTTCAGATCAGACAAGCTACTCAGCATCATTACATGTTCACCATAGCTTTATTTGATTAGAAATTATGTCTGGAGTGATGCTAGCCAAAAAAAAAAAAAAAAAAAAAGCAAAGTAGTGCCTTCAACTCCAGACTGCAAGATCCTTGAGGCAAAAACACTGTCTCAAAAATGAAGAGGAAGACGAGCATTACTTCTACATGATCCATAGCACCTAGGGAAGCTGGTCTCTGTGCTGTGCAGGGTCAGTAATCCCTCTCTCCCCAGGGAAACCTGTGAACTCCACAGGTTACTGTACATATCGTATTGGTACATGTGCTCCATCTACCCCAGGTGCTTTCTGGCCAGGAGAGAGAAAAGCTGACTGCATCCTCGCCAATAGAAGCTGAGTTTTAAAGGACATTTCGAAACTTTACACTCTCGAAAGACTAGTATAAAAAAAAAAAAAAGTTAAAAGCCACTAGGTCAGTTTTCAAGTTCCTGGCACAGCAGATGGGAAAGGTTTAGGTAATTTTTTATTTATTCACTCAAAGTTGACAGGCAAGCTTCTTTCCTTTTTTTCCCCACTCCTTGACATTATCTAAGCTGGTGTGCCTGGGAAGTTGAACTGCTTCTAGTCTGTGCACTTCAAAGTATACCCATGTGGGGGGTGGCAGTCTGCCATAGCACAGCATTATAACTTAAGGTGACAGCTCCTTTGGAGAGACACAACAGTGTCCTTTTCCTCATCCTCAGCAAGTTCAGGATCCCACGTTGACATCTCATCATCCCTTTTCATAGCCCTTATTCCAAGGGGGAGGAAGTAAATGCTTTCATCTTCTCTCTCCCCCAGCATTTTCGTTTGTTTGCCTAGAAAGAAAAGCCTGATCATGAGTTTTCAGCAACATTTTGTACAGAAGGGTGTCAGGAGCCATTACCTGGAGGTGCTGATTACTGTTGCAGCTTTCAACAGAAGTTGGTAACATTCTTTGGAATGGACAAAAATAGTCCGAGTTGCTGCTAGGCTTTAAAACTGATTTCTCTAAAGCAATACTTTTTAGAATGAAAGGAATTGTCAGGGCCAACAAATTGCACATGAGATGTGAAAGGAAAGGTAAGTATTTCTGTCCTGGGGATACAACCCAACAGTGCAAGACATAGCTCTGGAAAAAGAAACCAAACAAAAAAAAACCCACAAAACAAAACTCAGTGGCAGTTAAAAAAAAATAAAGAAACCAGTGAAGTTATTGAAAGAAACATCAGAAATGAGAACCCAAAGATGAGGTCAAAGGCCACAGCACATGTACTCATTCACTGGTAGTTAATAGCTCAGATCTCAAGAAGTTGCTGGGGACAGTTGCTAGGTAGGTAACACAACTACATTTTAAAGGCACTTTCAGAGCACAGGAAAGATGATGTAGGATGTGTTCATGTTGTTCCTGGTCTGAGGATTTACAAGTATAACCACCTGTTAAGCAAGTGTGAAGACAGTGGCCTTTCAGAAAGCCACTTGAGATTTAGTAATATAATCTAATATTTAAAGACCTTGGAAATCTTAAATTTTTTGCCCTACGTGGGACACAAAAAAGATGGAAAAGCAACTGCAACATCCACCCCAGATCTCCAGCATGAGCTGTTTGTTCTTGGGCAACTTGCTTAGTTCACCTCACAGCTTCTTCTGCAAACAGCAGTATTTGTCAAGTACAGTAATTTCAGGCATGGGGTAGTACTTCAGAAGCATACTACTTTGCTAGAGATAAAGACTTGAATTTTAAAAGGCAGTGTGATTTCCAAGCAAGTTTCACTGTACACTGCATCACACTACACATACTCTCTGCCTTCGTTATGCTAGTAAACTCCATTCCCAGTTGGCAATTTCAGATGTTTCTATACTACAAATTGATGTAGTGCTTTTCCACAATTCTAACCCCTCTTACTGTTTCAATTTTAAGCTAAGATTCAGTCCACGAATAATGTTAAAAAATAAAAAGCAGATGTATATTTGCTAGCCCAGATGTTATTTCATCTGAGAAAAAAAATCTGACACTGACAGATCCTGAGGTAATCAAATATTTTCTGTTCATCTCATATTGATCTTACAAAAACTTAACTTACTTGTTTGAAAACAAGTTGTTGAAGTGTAGCCTCCTTTACACGTTACTGCTCCAGCTGGGTAGCATTTAAGTATAGACATTAAAGGGATTATTAAATAATCTTCTTATGTAGTAGAGTTAGTGTATGATACTTATTTCTTTCTCTGCACAGATAGGTACTTATTAGAATTTAGATCCAGTAGTGGGAAGAAGTCTGCCTTTCAGGGTCTGGGCATCTTTCACCTTTGCAGAGTATTACCTGCCATGTAATGAGCAAAGAGTTATCATACTGGTTCATCAAGGGTTCATCAAAACCAGTCTGCCATCTCCACCACCAGCTGCAAGCAGGCAGCCAGGCAGGAGCACTGTCAACTCACATCTAATAGTTTGAGTCTTTTCCTATTCTCCAGCTTTTTCAGCTTAGGAGAGAGATCCTGAGCCCAGCTTGATTTGCTTAGAAGCCCTCCAATGGATGTATCTCACTTCCAAGAGCTTGCACAAGAAAAGAACATTAAGAAAGCTAAACGGTCTTACTTTTCTGTACACCTGTTGTCACAAAGGGGAGTCTGACAGAAACTGAGCATCTTTGGGAAAAACATTGAGGCTGTCTCAACTTTTGCTGTGACCAGTCATGAATTAGTCCCAACTCTCATGGGATATGACAACTCAAAAAGTGCTCAAAGGCCACCGAGAAATCGCTTCTGAGGCTGAGTGCTCTCACCATGGCTAGTTAAGGTCTGCAGTCCTAGGCAAGTCCTATTAAGTAGGATTTAACAGTCTATCAAAGTGGAGAACTTAAAAAATCTGTGAAATACAAGTTCCTGGAGAGTAGTACTACATACCTGTAAAGTATTTGCTGTTGTAAGAATGTGTGTAGAAACATATTCCAAAGAATCTAATTAATAATGTTTTCATTAGTGTGCCTTTATCTTTCTGCATTTCTCCATAGGACTACTAAAATAATGTTGAAGTGTTCTTCCAATATAACTTCTATGAGTTAATATAAGCATTTTGATACGTGCAGGTAACTTTTTAATCAGACTTGAAAGTGTTCATATTTCACATCAGCAGATTAAAACTTCTCAATAGTTCTATGGAACTACAATATATACTATGGTTTTTACCACTCTTCAATGAAAAGTAAAATGTAAGGATGAAATTTCATGAGGATCCAGTAAAACTCTAAATGCAGCCTAGGGTCGGCTGCCTAAATTCATACATCTTTATTTCTGCAGAATTTACTTCTCTTATTAAACTAATACTGCAGTCTTATTGTTTAAAGAGAGTTGTGACATGGGCAGTCAAAGACAAGGATGAATGGAATGATGAGTGACCATTTGATATTAACCATCTATGAAAAATAGTGAGACATATTTGCAGTGGAAAAAGGCAGAAAAAGGCTATTAAAAAGTGGGTTCAGTTCAAAGGCAAAACATAGGCAATTAAACAGTGATCAGTGCAAGCAGGGGCCTATTTTAAAAAAACATTCCTATATATATGCCTAAGAAACAGTTAAGGTGAAAACTAAAGCAAGTGAGGTGTGATTTTCCTGTGAAGTTTCATGAATACTACAGTTTTTCACATGCTTATGATATTGAGATATTTTAACTGGAAACCATATAATCATTATGAGTATACTTTTATAAAAATCCTTATTGTGTCTACTTTGTTAAATTCCAAGGCCTATGGTATCCTTGGGGAACACTCTCTAATGTTGTAGTCCATTCAACCTCAGATGGAGGAGGCCTTTACAAAAGGAAGAGCGAGTTATTGTTAATATGTGATGCTGCTGAAACTAAACTTTGCCTCATCTGAGAGCAGGAAGAAATTCAGTTTTTCTGCTGTATTTGTTGCATCCTTTCTCTCCTATATCCAGTTTGCTTTTTCAGTAATATGATTTTTAGAAGTTTTTACAAATAACAGCCACATACACATCAAATTGTGAATTCAAAGGCTGATAGAAACTGCACTCTGGCTTACTTCTGAATCTCAGGAAAATCCAACTGCTGTTAGATAATGCTTTGTATGCTGTGAGATATATCATCCTTTTGATGGGGAACAAACAATAGATCCCAGCAGTGCATGACTGCTAAAATATTACTGAGCTAGCAAAATTTATACTGTAATATCCTGGGTGCGATTTCAGCATTTTCATTTGTTGAAATTTGTAGCTCAGGTAACCATTTCTGTTGCATGATTCATGCCATGACTGTAGGGTTAAGTTTGTTTTCCTGTCTAAAACTATACAGTTCTAAGAAATGGAAATACTTTCCCATATTTGGTAGATGCTATAGCAAGATATGCTTATGTACTTATTTTACAGACTAAGTGTTTTCTTACTGTGTGCTATACCTGTGCAAGTTCCCATTAGGAAGATTATGATTTTTGGCACTACTTTGACTGGGAAGCATAACTCGTTAGCCTAAACTTAAGCTGTATTTGCGCAGAGTTAATTTTCCTCAAAAGAGGGCAGTATTTTTTCTTCTATAGTGCTTTTGCCAACATCTCTGTCCAGGTGATGTGTTTGCTGTTTTGGAGGTAACAGTCCCCTAAGAATTCATTTGGGGCTGGCAGATACTTGGCTCAGTTACCATGCAACCTTGTGTAGCCATTCCCAGTCCCTTGTTCCAAGCCAGCAAAAGATCATGATTTACTAGGACTCTGACCATTATCAGGAGGACCTAGTCCTATATCTGTTTGTCACTGTGGAAGTTCTGGCAAAACAAAACATCTGGGGTACTTTTCCTAACGCTTCGAGGCATTAGCAACTTAAAAGCAGGCCTTTTTGTATAAACTCAGAGATATATACTGTAGGTAAAAGAGTAAGCTTGTGGAGTAAAGGTTAAAGCATGGAGCCTTACCCAGACAGTTACTTGTATTTTCTTTTTTTTTTTCTTTTCTCAATGCTTGAGAATTGTCAGCCCAGCCAACTTTCTTTTCTGGTTAAGGGAGGATTGCTTCTCTCCATTCCTGAATACTTCAGAACATTAGCTGGCAGCTGTCCCCTCCTCTTCTTATTTGGACTTAAATGAATTTATTTCCCTAGACCTTACTGTTTATGAAAATGGCTTTCTTCCCTTACCCCTACTGTTTTAATTTCTGTGAGAAATGGAGCCTGCCTGGCTCTTAGATCTATCCACATGTATATCACATTAATGAAAATTGAGATTTCTTTGCAGACATTCACTATTTCAATGTACACACACATCTCCTCTGCTTTAGCTTTGTACTACTTATCACACAGGCAGTCTGAAGACCATGAGTATTTAGAAAACATATTAATCGCAAGTTCCACAACACTGTACCAGAAGTATCTGCATAGCTAAAACCTTTTCATATGTAATGCATAGATGTTAACGAGATAAGATGACACTGTTGCTTTAAAATTAAATACTGTCTTATAGCAGAGTAAAAAATAAAAATCCCATGGTCTTTACCTAGACAATGCACTCATTGAGAGTGAATGCACTGTGTGGAATAAATAACACAAAGGCATCTTGATCACACATGGCTGGTGTTGTATTAGGGTATTTCGCTAGAAGGTTTTTGAAGAAACAGGGCACATCAGTTTTCATGGCTACATTTAGTACTTCAGGTAAGTCTAATGCAAATTAGATAGAAATTGGTGACACTAGACTAATAGCACTGTTTAGCCTGTAATACTCCATACTTAATAATGACTCTGTGCTTAACATTTTCGGAAGAAGCGTAAAAACAATTCGCTCCACAGGAGCCCTCATAGCTTTTTGTGTTTCCTGTTTTCCAAAAATGAATATTCAGACTAAGACAAATCAGGGAGTATAATGAAACAAGATAAGCATCTAATGCAAATTACTTTCAGTGAGAGATCACTCTGTCACAAAATAGCAGCTGCAGACTGTGGGTTCTTGAAAAAGTAATGGTGGTATATTTTAAGGACTCTGAAATTACAGCAGGTTGATGCATCTGTATAATCCAAACATAGGCAAATTTATACCAAATACCTTCTGTAAAGAAAGACTTATACAAGACTTGTCCCATAGCTCTTCTTCCAATCATCTTAGGTGGAAATTAAGGTCACCTAATCAATTAGGACCAACCTTCATTTTGTCAAGTGGGACTGCCAACATGTCCAACTCCCATTACCTCAATGTTATGCGGAAAGCCAAGAGATAACTCAATATTTATTTCTTATAAAAATTGCATCAGGGATTGTAGTGATAATAAGTGGAGAACAGAAACATGGCCCACTTTGCCCCTCTACTTGATGATAATCTAGTTTCAAGTAAAATGAACTTGTACATCAACTCCTGTTGACTAGATGTCTAAGGCTCAAATATATATTCTGCATCTGCAGTGATAAAACAGCAGCACTCTTGGTTGCCTTTCCAGTTGTGATTTGTCCATACCAATGACAAACTTTTTTAGCTGAGTGCACTGTGGGTTCCTGTCAGTGTGAATTTGATTCATTTTACCTTATTTTACCAAAGATTAAATCATGTCATTTCTATCTGTGGTTACAGGTGGTTGATTTGTGGTATGTGTCTAACTGGTGAATACATATCATAAGATTGATTACGATAGCATTTCTGAGAGTCTAAAGATAACTTCTTATGGCTTTCAACTCCGTCAACGTACTGGTGTCACACTCTTCTGAAATGAAAGACAGTTTGGGATCTCATGTTATACATGCCATACTATGCAGTTAAAGAATGTAGGCAGAGTAGCAATATTTAAAAGAACTGGGGGGAAATTTATTCATTATATCTGTCTAACAAAAACTGTCAAAGTATACAGATGTTTCACAACACCCCGTAGAAAATAACCTATTCAAGATCTCACAGTGAATGGAGGTCTGTAATAGCAGAAAATGAGTAAACTGAAATCTGCATTTAAATGTTAATGCAATGTTAAAGATATGCAGGAGGTTTTAAGTATCTGAAGTTTGAAAGGTCGGTTTCCATGCTGAGTTTGAGACTGTGAAGTTGGATTGCCTGTGTTGGATTGCCTGCTACCATCTTTACAGATACACTGTGGTTCTGCTTTTTAAAAGCAGTTAGTGATTTGAGTGCCCACATGAACGCATTAGAACTAATCGGATTCTTCAAAACCTGCTAGCTATATGGCCTGTGTGGCTTTTTATATTGACAAAATAGCCCACTGATACCCTTAAGGCTGCTTAAAGCCTATGCCAGCCAGCATTCAGAATCTAAGCAGAAAAAAGAAATAGATGAAATTAAAATTAAAAGATACCACAGAAATTCAGTAGCAATCTGGAAATCTCTCTCTAATATTTCCGGTCCCCGTATTCCTCCTCTTCAAAGCAATGAAATATCTGGCATCCTTGACTTCTCCTTGACTATGTTATTTTTTGTATGCATTTCTTCTGAATAATCTGACCAAATCAGAAAAAAGTGCTATGACAAGTGTGGAATTTGCCAGTGGTCCGAGTCATGGGATAAAAAGACAGTGCTCACTCCCAAGAAAGCATCTATTTTGATGTCCTTCGTCTCAGAACCCAACAGGCTAAACATAGATGTGCTTAGAAAAAATCCAAAAAGCTTCTCTTTCCTTCTAAAACTGATCAACCACAGAAAAGTCCATAAAATATAAATGGGCTCTAAATACCTGTGGATCTTCCTGCAATAAGTGAAGGCCCAATGGCCCAAAATTATATTTCCTATTTTGCACCTTCACCTTTTCCTATCTTTTTTTTTGGAGGACATGCATATTTTAGCTTGTGGCAACAGGATGTCTTGTTGAAGCCACTGGACATACCTTCTGTTTTCCTTTCATTCCAAAGCAAATGAATCAACTATTCTTCCTGCTTCATAGTGGTAGCTAAAACCATGGAAGCTCCTCTCAAAGACTGGAATAAATTGGAAGGTCAATAGCATCCGGACTTGTATCAGAAATAATGTGACCAGCAAGACCAAGGAAGTGATTGTCCCCCTGTACTTGTCACTTGTAACTGTGTAGTTTTCAATCAGTTGGGGTAGGCAGAGTCTACAACAGAGCCACAGAGATAATAAACTTCTTGCTTTTCTCCCAGGGTCACGTAGTAGGAAGAACATTTTAAAGAGCATTGTGCTGAAAGCATTGGAATAGTGACAAAGGCATCTGACTGATGAAGTTTTGTACTCTGAGAGGTCTTTTCATGTCCCCTATAAGCAGCTAGTACTCAACTACCGAATCCATTTTTGACCAGCTCCTGGCTCCAAATAACAGCAAACCATGTAAGCTAACAACATGCTATTGTCTAAGATAATTTAAATGCAATGATCACATTTTCACTTTGTGTTAACTGGGCCTTATTATTTGTATAACAGTGTTTCCAAGTACTGCTTAAAAGCCAGATAAGTTAATTAAGCTGTTCAAATAACGTGTACAATACTTTAAATTAAAAGCAGATTTGATTTGTCTTAACCACTGTATGAATGCATTAGGGACAGGATTGTGATATCTCTTGAAAATACAGTAGTCAGAAAATCACCTTGACCATTAATTGAGTGCTAATGGCAGGTATTACTATCTGGAATTAATTGCTGGTTGGTATATAAATATATAATATTTTAGATTCTAGCTGCTGCTCCAGTCAATATGTAGATGTTCCCTTAATTTAATTGAAACCAGGTTTTTGAAGGAGAAGGGCATCAGTGAAATCCTTATGTTTTCACTGAGTATATTTAATCCTTATGAGAAAATTGAGAAACTGCTTATGTCCTGAAAATAAGTAGCTATGATTTTGTAGCAGTGTTTTCATCAAGTCACAAAAAAAAAACACTATTTGAAAGTACTGATGTAACTTGCCTCTCACCTTACTATCAAAGACTTTCTGAGCCTGATCAAGGTGGGCTGTAGTGCCCACTTTGCAAAGTCTCATTTGCATAAGAAAGCACATGTTATTTCTGATGTGTAACTACATAGACCCTTGTATTCCTAGAAACTGCAAGACAAGGAGTCTCCAAAAAGAAAAATCACCTTTTGACAGTTCAGGTTACTTAAATGTTAAGTACAGAATCAAATAGGAAGGTTGGGCAATAAGGACTGGAATAGGGACAATTATGTTGTTCCAGAGAGATCTGGGGGATGGTGCTCAATTTCTAAGAAAAATTAAGCTCTACTTGCTCAAATTATTTATGATATGGCCCATGTACCTTGCATCACATGCTCTCTCTGGGCATTATGGATTATAAATCTGTGCAACAGCGGTCTCTAAAATGCGTGATAGTTGCAGTAGGAAGCAGAAAAAGAAGATAAGAAGGAATAGAGAGGGAAGTCAGACTTTATAAGAGGATTTTTGTTTACTTGTTTTGTGAAAATAAGCTGAGGAGTATCACATGCAGCAGAATGAAAAGACCAGTTTTGTAAGTATCTGTGTGATCTTTCATGCATCTTTTAAAGTCTTGGGTGTAATGTTTGCATATCTGCCTTTCCTACAGGTCCCTTCACTAGAATGCTGTAATTGCACCCTTGGGGACTGGCATTTGTAGCTCTCTCCAGAATCACTTCATTGAACACTCCTGTAACTTCAGTTGCTCTTTTCTAATTACTGATACTAGAAGCAGACCATGGGGGAACACTCTGAATTTCAATCAAAGAGCTTGTCACTTCATAGCGCACTTCTGTTTTTTTTTTTTGTGAAAAGAGATTGGAGGGAAATTGTGGTACAACTTTCCCTTAGTAAATGCACTTTTTTGGTCCTATTTTTACTGTGCAAGTTGCTAGGAAATTGAGTTCAGAGTACTGAGGACACAGTTCAGAAGTTTTGAACCCTAACATACCTGCTTTACTGAAGAAGAATAATGAAGCAGAATAGCCACAACTGCTGGAATAATTTCACTCTATTGAATTGCATCAGCTTTAGACAACTAGATATGAACTGTGACCTGTGGAACAGAATGTTGTAAACAGCACGGCTGTGTGCACAGCACAGCCTCTCTCTTTATCCTGCCTTCCCCTTTAAGTCTTTCTAGCTTAGAATTTAACACAAGCTACTGTCTCACCAATAAGAATGAATTTTGGTAATTGTGAGATGTCTAGACATCTGAGCTTCAACTCCAAGCTGAGTCTCACACATTTTTTTTAATTCCTATTATCTACATCTAATGTGATCTATTCAGTTCACATAGCAGTTTGTTTCCAATTAAAATTAAGTTGTAAAAAGGTACAGCATAATTTGAAGTGGTTTTAGCAGTGATAGGAAAACTAGATTCAATTCAAGCGTGGGTAGGGTTTATGGGATTGCAGGGTTTTAGGTTTTGGTGTTGGTTTTTGTGCTCACACTCCTCTGTAATTCCTAATTTTGGACAGAACAGATGGGCTGAAATTCTCTTTCCCTTGTTTCCCTTCCGGGAGACACAGTGACAGATTCACTGGTATAACTGAAACAGGGAACAGGCCTGCTGCATTTCTGACCCACTGAAATAGAACAAGAAAGTGAACTTCTACATGACTTTTTAGCCAAAGGAAACAATATATATCATTATTAGGAAAAAGGCAAATAGAAGTCTTTGCATACATGATGCTGTAACAGACTACTGCAGCTGCTGTGAGGTCCACAGATTGCCCTGAGAGCAGCCCACTTAGAACACCTTTCCAGCTGTTTTCTAATTTGGGTTTTCAGACTCATATTAAACTTCCACTAGTCTCCAGCCACCTGTTATTGCTTCCCATTTCAGGAACATACCAGCAGTGGCTCAAGAACCTTTTCTCTCTGACAGTCACCACATAGTCTCACTCTCTCCAGCATATTACTCTTAAAATATCTTTTTCTTCATCTTTGATATCTAATAGTTTTATTTATATCACCATATTTAAATCTGCTAGAATAAAAACATTCAGAGTACAATTTCCATTTTGATTTCACAAAATGGAGCTACACCTAGCTGGAAATACAAAGTTGTATATAGCAGGTTTTAGTGCCCATTGGCTTAAATGTAAATCTTGTACCATACAAGGTCATTTCATTTCACAGGCAGGAGATTTAAGTTTCCATTACAAAATGTTTCATTTCTTCACATACTAAAAATGAAGTAGTTCACTCCGATCATCTCAGGACAGTAGGCTTTTAAATCTGGTAACATATTATTTAAACCTGAACAGTTAGAATGCACCACTTCTGCGCAAATGAGATGATGTAAGAGGTATTTTAGAAAGTGCAACAAGTAGCAGAGAGCCAGTGCAGCTCTTTAGAGGTCCCAGACAGCTAAGAAAAACCAAGCCCTCTCTATAGCAACAATGTTTGAAAAAGCCAGACAGAAGTGTATTAAAAATAAAAAAAGTAAAAAAAGAAAAAAGTAAAAAAAAAAGTACAGCTCTGGAAAATAAATTCTAGAAGAATAAAGGTGTAAAAATAAGCATTTGTAATTCTCAAATTAAATAGCCTTAATGTATAGAAGAAATAAGGAATCTAAACTGAATTAGGGACATTCCAATACTGAGACTTCAAAGGGGTTTAATGCTAACTAGGTAATCCCCTACAAATTGTAATTCAGAATAACCTTTTTAAATAACCCTTTGTTGCTAAATATCATATGTGGGTATCAATAAAATATATTGATCTTACCTGGAGTAAGTAAACTATATATTAACATAGCTATTAATTTTATTGTAGCTCATAATGACTTAGTTTTCCAACATAAAATGACCAAGTGCTGGTTATTTTAGATATAATAATCCCGAGTCACTGTTAAGAGGCACAAGCATTTAAGGCTTGCAAGCTCAAGCTAGGGCCATTATAGAAAACATGGAGTGATGGACAGTAGTGCTCTGCTGAGGCTTTGGCAGGAGACTCAAAGTCACAGTAAAACCAACATCAGCCCATACATCAAGAGGCCTGGGCACAAAAGACTTTTTCAGCTTTATGAGTCTAAAATTGATTTTTTAAATAAGTAATTACACGCACTAGCAAAGTAGCTACAGCGATGGCTAGTATATGGGATTCAGACTGCAAAATTTCAGAGGACGCTTTACCTGACAGACGCTCAGCAGTGGCAGGTCAACCTCACTGGAAAGAAGCCCTTTGCTGCTTTGCCAAGAGAAATCAATTCATTATATTGATCTAACAAGTACCACTGCCAGCCTTGGCTATGGAGCTAGTGCTGGAGATGGAAAGTGCTGACCCACTAATGCTTATATTAGCATGCTGCATGGCTGTGCCAGCATCTGCACACAAAATTTGTACTCCATGGCTGTGTGGACCAGCCAAAACTATCTGGGACATATTCTATTAGAGATAATACTGCTTTCACTCCAACAAGTGGTAACTCTATTGAGATTGGCTAATTCAATTTTCCCCATCTTATCAGATTTCTTTTTAATGAAACTGAACAATAGTTTCGTATGTTATGTTATTAGTTTTCCCAATGGTAGCAGCAAGACTAACACAGCTGAAAACTGAGCGAGTGTTGTGCCAGTGTTGACTGTTTATCATCACCATGTGCCAATATTACAAAGCTGCCTTAGTCCATTCCTTTTTGTTTATTTCCCATCCATGGGGATTCACAGCTTGGAGGTCATCTTCCTGATCCATCTAGTCTGTGTATTAGCATGTACATGCATCTAAGTACTAAACCCCTGAAGAGATCTAAAATTATCTGGGGTGTTGCGGTGATAGAAGGATACTTCATACAGAAATGCCTTTTTTTTTTTTTTTTTGAGAAGGAAAAGAAATTATAATCTTAAATGTTCATACTTACAGTTCTCCTTAAATAAATATCTTGCCGCACAGAATATACAGGTTTTCGTCTGAGAGAAAACATCCAAATCTTCCTGTTGTGTTTATCAACTCAAAATCCTTTCATCAATTAACCTCCGGAGGTGCTCAAAAAAAGTTGCTATTCTTTCAGTTAGATTCCTGCTGCTTCAGCTGATTTATCACATTACAAAGACCTACACTGTGTTGGTGTTTGCAGGGAAATTGCATTGAGAAGGCAGATTCATTTGCATGATTCTTGCTGAGATTCTTTTGTAGCTCGCTTTACCTTTAGAAAAATGTTTTGTTTGATCCATGTATTTAGTGGTGGTGAGAAAAGCACAGTCAGCCTCTGCACACTGAACCATGTAGCACATTAATTCAGAGAAAAGGCCCAGAACACACAAAGCAATCCCTTTGCCTCAGCTCCCAAATGTCTCAACTCACTTTGGTGTGGCAGAGGCCTTGACTCCAAACCAGAAAGGTAGGTCTACTTCAGAACTCCTTGTCTGCTCGTCTTCATTGGCAGATCCTCACACAGTGTTGTCCAAATTCAGGATGAGTTCATGTCACAGAAGTCATTGAAGACACCACATGGACTATCCCTCCCAGGCTCCCTCCCCCAGCATCAGGGTATAAATAGAGGATTATAACAAAAGCCTCCAGCTTCAACTGACAGCCAGACCTTGTCCTCCTAAGTTACTTCCTGGCCTTCAGGTACCACCTGGTTCACATCCTTACCCCCAGATCCTGACCAGATACTATGCTTTCAAGCCTCTGCCTTTTCACCACCACCTGGCTCATCTCTTTTAAAAACTACACCAAACAAAGCTATCTGCTGATGCTGCCTTCAGTAGAACTATTACTCCCAAAGCCAAATACATGCAATGGTCAGAATGGTTAAGGGTAAGATGAAGTGCTTATTTTTACAATTGCTAGCAGATAATAGCTGAAAATCTGGTCAAAACCACTTAGTCCTGACAAGTTCTTCCTGTCTTAAGGCACTGTTGTCAAAGATGTTATGGTTAAACCCCATCATTTCCACAACTGGGAAAATCGGAAGGCTAGTTAGCACAATGATGACCACTTCATCAGTACATTTAAAAGCCTCAAAATATGATCATTTCTTTGTACACAGTGCCAGCAGCTGCAATGCTTTTATGTTGGCTGCCAACATGTCAAAGGGAGCTAGGCAAATGCAACAGCAGTCTAAAGATAAATGGTTAAATGAACCCAGCTTTCTGATCCAAATAAAGTAATAAGACAACATCCACATTGTATGGGATAGAGAAGAATCTGGTTAAGGCAGCCATTGCAGCTACCTTGGTGTCTGGTTTCATTGTATTTGCATAGCTTTTCAACAACTGAAGAACAATGTGCTGGGAACAGCTCCAACGCGTCCAAAACTTCTGTGAGACGAAAACTGCTGTTCATGACTAAACCAGACTGAATTCCATCACACTCAGATTACAAGGAACAACAGCAGCAATCACAGATCCTTTTTGAGCTCAATGTCCATTTGGTTTTAAAGCATTTATTAAAACAATTATTCTTTCCCTGGTTAACAGTAGTAACCCCAGCACCAGTGGTATTGTGCAGCTGGAGCACCCTGCCTGCTGCAGGAGCAAGAGCAAACATCTGGATTTTGAATCAACTGTCATGGAAATGTCTGGGGCTTAGCATTATCCTCATGTGCTTCCAGGCACACCTTCTGCACCACCTGTAGTGCTAAAAGCTACAAGATTTGCTCTGCTACTTCCTCGGTGATTTGCAATGCCCAGGTACCATACAACTCAAACAGAGCGCGGCAATGCACATCTTCCACAGAGCAACAGGGCTCCCTGAGAAGTAATTCAGCTTAATGCTGATTGGAAGTATACCTCTGCTCTCATAAGGAACAATACAATAATTTCACCTTAGAGCCAAAATCACCTGCTGTACTTATCCTTATTCTCCCCATCCAGAAAAGTATTGAGGACTTTAAACTCCAGTAGATCTCGGCAACACACTTTTTCCCCCTTGCCTCCCCAGGACTAACATTATTCTACAAATAAACAAACTAAACAATTACAACAGGAATACTAAGGCATTCAGCAAATGTTCAATATTAGAGGTACTTAAATATTTATTCCTGAAGCTAGACTGGAGCTCACAGTGTGCATTTAAAAAAAAAATAATTATTTGCATTACAAAGCACCTGGGAACCTAGTCACAAATAGGACCCTATACAAACACTGAGCAAAAAAGTCTCTGAAAAGCTTTTATGCTAAAAACTACTGAGCAGTAATTTCAACTACTTGTTATTTCCTTTCCAAGGCTGAGCTCCTAGTGTTCAGCTGAAGAGACAGTAAATATAGTCTTACTCTGAGAACTCTATACACAAATTAAAAGCACAAGGAGTCTTGTGCATCGCTGGCCAGCTCTTACCTATCATAATTCCTCATTGTTTCATATGAAACAGCAAAGCAGAGACCATTTGTAATGTTCTTTTGGCAAACAAATTGCAATCATAACACTGTGTCTATATTTTACATATATATGAAAAAACCTTGGTTTAGGAATTTCAACCCTAGATCAAATTTTTTTTTTTTTAAACCTTTTAGTTCCAAAGATGGCATGAACTGGTATGTTTTGCCACTGAGTATGTATCTATCTGTTGCAACATTGTGTTTACTTATGAAACACTATAGGTCATGCTGGTGATTAACAATTTTTTGTTACCTCTGAATAATAATTAAACCCAAATATGCTATATACTAGAGAGAAGGACATACACAAAGGTAAAGCATGAAGATACTGCTGTCTGTGCCCCCAACCCTAAATCATGCAAGTTTCAGTTTATGCTGGATTAGTAAAAAAATGATAATGGAGATAACAGGTTGGAAATGTAAAAAACACTTATACAAAATAAATCTCAAGATGTGTGCGCACTGTCTTTCCATAATTGTGTAGATCATTTAAAAATATAAATACAAAAATGTATCCCAGCTTCTGCAGTTCTAAAGAAACAACCTGTGACCAATAAATCAGAAAGCTGGGTATCTTCTGCTGACTATCTTAGTCTGCCAAACAATTATGCAATGAAATGTTCCAATGGCACTTTGATGTTAATGTTAAAATACATTTCTATGATTCCAGTGGATCTTTACAACACCATTTAATATTTGCCAATGAAGCAAATGAGCTGCAAGTAACATTCACAGATGGTTCATGTTTTCCATTAACTCTGCAAGCTAAGTTTTTTTTTGTTTACAAAAAGAAAAAAAGAAAAATAAACGCTTTGGAAAACTACCATGAACAGGAGGCTTCCCCAGATCGGTAAGCAGCCGTCTGAATGCCTCTTAACACCTACAGGTTGATGCTCATGACTAACATAACACACATTTTTCTTAAGGGGTAAACAAAACCTTGGTCAGGTGAGAAGGTTTATAAGAAACACATGTTACTTTCTAAGCCTGAAATTTGGAGTGCAACTGGATTACTTCTAGGTTAATGAACCAGAGCACTTCAGAGTAACCTGCTAAGGGAGAGACAAAGCTAGTTTCCCACATGCTCATGCTGTCTTTGGGATTTGCTCCTACAATCTGCTTGAGATTAGGGAAGCATTTCTCCCAGGGTTGTCTGTTTCTGGTTTTATAAGAATAATTATATCAGCATAAATCCAGAGTTGTCAGCTCAGAAATGTTGTAAAAGAAATGTTTCAAATAAAAACGCCTGTCTTTACCTTTCTCCAATTAGTTTCTACTACTTTTATTATTTTTTTTTATTTATACAGCAAGGTTTCAGTGTTTCAGTATTTGAAGTGGCATCATTCTGACATACTAACCAGTTTAAATTATATTGACCCAGGGCTCCCACAGCAGCTGTTGATTGATCACAGTGTGAATTGAGCAGAAAAGGAGAAGAAAGGTCAATACAGTGATGATCTTTAAAGCTGTACTTTTTTTTTGTTCCAGTGCCTACCCTATATGGCAATGCAGTCTCCAGCCCCTTTTTATGGTGCTATTAGAAAGTGGCAAAATACACAGAAATGCAAATACAACTTTCTTATGCGAGAGAGAAAAGTTGAAGAACATTAACAGAACTGCATGTATGTTGTGTTAATGCCTGACTGTCAAGAAGTCAGCAGTACTGACCTGCTCAGTTTTACAGCTTATGCTCCAATATTAACACAATGAAGTGAATTAATGGTTTTTTGTGTCATCCAACTTCCTATTTTTGTCCCATATATATATATATATAAAAAATTAGGCCGGGAGAGAGGAAGCAGATTTGATGCATGCACATTTTTAGGGAAGGGTAGGATAAAGTCTTACTGCCAAACTGAGAGTGCTGGACTTCCATTCCAGTGTGGGGAACCTGGCCTTCTGCTGTGGGGCTCCAAAGTTAAGCTTTAAAAAGTCATTCTTCCCAGTAGCTCGCCCACTTTGAAGCAATAGCTATATACAAGCAGAACTAACAGTTCTGCATCACAGAACACTTAAGCTGTAATATAACAAGCAAGAACATCATGATGGTTGTTTACCACTAATGCAAATTGCTGTTGAAGTGCTGTATTGCTGAACATTCACTCTGGTTGGGTAAGTTCCCTCTACATTTGGTTAAAGTTAATGGTCACCAATTAAGCTTCCTTACACAAAACTGAAGCCTTTTTTGGCTAGAAGTGATTGTATTTTTCAACGTTATTTATGTTTGAAGTTATCACTGACATCTTACGCAAAAGAAAGAAAATAAAAGGTAACTGCTTCTGTGATCACAGGAGCTAATTTCCTGTTTGTAAAAGCTCTGATTCCAATATGCAAACTCCCAGTTTCTGCAGAGTAAGCCTAATTTGGGGGATGTATAAGAATTAGGCAGCACAAGTGCAGCATGTTCAGCCAATACATCTTGGAATTAAATCTGTGTAGGTACACATGCTTTCTGAAAGCACCAGGCTCACAACAACAGTTTTAAGAGCACAGTGGTCCTAACCTAGCTCCTGTACATTTAAAAATCCTACACATGATAAAGTACTTAAAATTCACCCCACAAACATTTCTGGAACAAGAGGTGGACATAAACCCTCAAATGCAGACACTCTTAAACACAGAAGCAGCATAAATTTTGCAGTTTTTCTACACTCTATTTCAGTATCTGTGCAGATACTCCTTCTGTTCAAACAAAACACGTGCAATGAAACCACAAAACTTCATTAAGAAATACTGGTTCCTGAAGTATTGCATCACTTCAGACAATTGAAAATCACAGCAACTCAGAGATTGTCTATTATTTTTCCTCCTAAACACTGTATGAAGAACTGTGAAGACACACTGCCTGATGATCATACAGTCTGTTCCCAAATCATTCTGGAGGCACAGTAACTTAGAAGCTTATTTTCATGCTGTGTTGATAGGCCTATCTGAATATGAAGCACTTACTTACACTGTGATGGCTTACACAGAAAGTATATATTTGTGTTGATTGCATCATGTTTCCCATCCATTCTTCCTGTATCTGTTGCCTATAAGTAATGATCACCTTCCATTAACAGAGAAAGAGAGGCCAGGATTAGTGAAGACCAGCAAAGAAGAGAATGAGCCTCTTCTGGAGCACACTTACGGCCAGATTGCTTAGACTGTAGTCTAACGTTTCTGTAGAAAATGTCTAATATAATATAGACATCCTTTCTACTTCTGTCGTTAGCATTACTTTCAGTAATTGTGACTAGGTATAAACTGAAAGACACAAACATTAAAGGACAAACCCCAGCTGCTACTACTGAATTAGAAAGGAGATTAAGATCCACTCAAATACAGACAGAGCAAGCAGATTGGCAGTTTGGAGGGAATTTTCAAGCCTTTCAATCCATTGGGGTGCAGGTATGCACATGCACACATGTGCTCCTCTTTCTTCTGAGGGCAGCAGCTCCTCTATGGGTATTTTCTTTGCAAGCTTGCACCTCTGTTGGTGGCTGTAGGACTGTGCTTCACAAATTAGGAACTTTTCTCCTAATACAGGGACACAGCTGACCTTCTTTAATGCCCCCTTCTCCCTCTGAGTTCATAGCTTTTTGGCTTTGACCTCACTGCCCTCTTGAACAACTTTAGTGAAGTAGAGTCTGCTTAATTGGTACCTCCCCGTGAAAGCACAAAAAGCCAATTAAGTGACATGCTCCAGTTTATGTGGGCTCTTGAGCCAAAGTAGCGCATTCAATTCCTAACATGGAAATGTGAGCTATTAAGTGACTAAAACTACTTGGGTATAGCACTATTTTAATAACAAGCATATTGCAAGAGCCAGATATTAAGATCTGGGTTAAGTGCTAGTTGCCTGTCTAGCATGGCAGCTCTGCTGTACTGCTAGGGAAGGACCAGCACAAACAATAAAATTTCTTCATTGCAGCTGATCCAAGTAGGCATCTTCTGACAGGGTCTCATGTCTGGGCACAGTGTACAGCAGAGCTGCATGAGGCACAGATACCGCATACCCTTCAAATCCTACTTATATCCTGGCTAAGAGTTTGCTTTGCGCCCTGTGCTCCTCATCTCTGCTTTTGAGGGGTATGCTGCAGCATTGTGCTTTACTGGCAGCTAACAATGTATAAACAGACCACCTATTTTTAAGTCCTAAAGGTATATCTACAGTCTCATGTGCCCTTTTTCCAAGTATTCTTGGAAATTCACAAACACTGTTTGCATTTATCTTCTAATTTATATAAGCCTTACACACCAGTAGTGTTGCATAAATTGCTTAAAACCCAACAATCCTCAGCTAAACACCATCTTTATTTCTCACCTAGATTAACTTTCCTCAGCCCATAGCCTTCCTGTTCCCTGTCTCACAACCCTTTTCCCTCTTTCTCCAGACAAATCTGTCATATTTCATGATACCCACTCTTCTGAAAGTGCCGCTGCACCAACACCAGGTGCCCCCTTTGAAGCAGCATGACGTGGGTCACCTCCAGACCCCACCCAGATGCTCTCTCACTCCCCAGATTTTTTTAACTTGCCACTACAACTGTTGAAAAGCAAAACAAACACAGGCCTGTTTCCACTAAGCAGCACCCACCCACGTGTTTGTTTTCTTAGGAACAGCACTAATGTTTTTCTCCCAAAAAAGAAAAAAGCATCCTGAGTCCAACAGTTTCCTCAGGCCTGAGAAATGGCCTTACAGCCACTGCACTGCTCACAGGAGCAGAAACACTGCTGCCCCAGTAAACCCTCCCCTTAAGGCCCTGGTCCTCAGAAGCAGCTTTGCTTCTTTAGGAGATCCGCCCTGAAAAGCACCTAGGAGTTGGAAATGGGTGTAGCTACTTTCAGGTTTTATCTTACTGCCTGGCCAATAGCAGAATGTCCCCTCTTATGGGAGGAAAAACTTCAAAACAAGCACCAGGAAAAAAGAGAAAATACAAGACTGCTTGAAAAATGCTTATTTTACTATTTTAAAATAATTGGGAAAAAAACCTCCTTTGCATGTAGCATAAGCCTAATTCCAGTAAAAGACAGTGTCCAGGTCTTTCAATTTATATCATTACAAGTGTATCCATTGAGCTGGATAGGTAAAGGAATTCTCTGATTTACTGTCACTGTAAAAATAAAAGAAAAAAAAAAATAAAGGCAGCTCATTCTGCCTGAGTGATAGTCTGTGACTACAAACATTTTTGGTTATTGCATTTTACATGAATATGTCAATGTTTTTACCATATAACTAAAGAGCATGCCCAAAATGTGAGACACACTATAACAAAGCATATATACACAAGAGCTCCTTAAGTACTGAGGACTTGGCTGAAGAGCTTTTGAGTTTTAAGGAATATACTTTTCTATAAGGCAGCTGCAGAAAATCAGCTGGTGACCTGCTTCTGATATACAGTGCTGTATTACCCAGCATCATTTAAAGCACCACATAATTGAAATAAGGAAGTGGGGGACAGGAGTGTATGATAATACCTATGACTGAGCCAGACAAACCACACAGGAATTATTTTTTTTATTTTGTTATTGCTAAGCCTGTTTAAAAACCAAAATAAATCTAAGCCTCCCAGCTCCGAAGGTTGAATGTTTAGTTTAAAGCAGTGAAATGTTCTATTTCTGGGCTGTCTTTTCAATAGCAGTTACTGAACCATAGTTTCTCTGGGGAAAATTTCTTTTGCAGTGCACATGGGCTTGGAAACAGCATACAGGTGGTATTTCTTCAAAGGCCCAAGAGGTACAATTTCTGTTAGCAACACCTCGCTCTATTTAGGAGGCTGGGCCATGATTTGTGCATGTGCAGGATGGCAAGAATTAAAGTTTCTTAATTTATAAATTTTGTTTTAGGCCTTTCTGCAAGAAAAGACATTTTTACCTTTTATTTCAGAGGTAGGGAGAGGACAGCTTTGTTGACCCTTCTTTATAGTGTAAGAGTTGTAGACGGCGGAAGAACCTCTGTTACTTTTTTAGATCTTGAAATGTTGCTGGTGTAAGTGGATTTGCAAAAGCTTGGGAAAACATAGTGACATTCAAGCAGGCAAATACAAGTTTGCTTTTCCTGTGCTATAATAGCAAAGGACATTTATCTGCAAGAGTTAACAGTGTATTTTAATATTTTGTATACTGTAAATGCCATTAAGGTAGGTTGGCATAGGAGAGGAATATGTACTCCTGGAGCTGTTGGCTGTGTTGATGCAGTTACTGGAGGCCTAATCCTGCTGCTTCTCCATCAACAGCATAGACTTGCTGTCTAATATTGTGCAAGACTGTCTCAGCCCAGATGACAGAGAAGCTGCTCCATGTCTCCTCCAAGAAGAAAGCTAATCTGTAGCATACCTGTTTGACAGTATTGGTTAAAAAAAAAAAAAAAGAGTTGGTACTTTTAACTGGGATTGTTTTAAATTGGCCTGTAGCCAAGGGAGCCAGCAGTGCTGAGGCTAAATCGCCCTCATTGGAAATGACAACTATTAGGTATACTGAGCTGTACTTATCTGAAGTCAATGGCCAAACAAATCCAGGTTTGTTAAAGAGGGAGATTTCCTAGATATACCAGGTCCTATGAGCAAAGAATCACAGCTAAATATCACAGAAACTGTGTAAAATGTATTTTGCTGACTGTCCTTGGCCCTTACTGACTAAATTCAACCCAATATGGTGGGGTGGGGAGAAGAGCCCAGTATCTGTATTTGAGGCAAATGAATGAAAAACAGTGCCTCTTTCATAGCCAGGAATTTTGTAACTTATGAATCAGGGTACTATAACCAGCTTAGACCAGACAAGAAGAATTGTTCAATCTGAATTCTTACTAAATTAGGTGCTTAAGAAGTACAGGGAAAGCAACATGTTAGGAGACCCAGATTCAAGCCTGTGATTCCCCTATAGCCTCTTTTTTTTAATTTTTCATATTTAAAGTACTTAATTAATCTATACAGTTTTTAATACAATACAGTTGATTAACGCTAGTAATTTCAGTGCCTTTTTAATATAACAAATCTCTTCTGAGAAATATTCCCAGTTAATGATCTGTGTCATTTTTTAAAGTTTGCCTTCTGACTAATTTTAGTGGAAATATCATTAAATTCTTCATTATACTTATTCATAGCAAGGACTGAATTGGATTTTAGATGTGATGATTTTGCCATAATAAAGACCTACAGCTCTCAAAACACACTGTGCTGTCTGCTTTTTGAGCTTTAATATGAAGTTTTGGAACTAAGAGTAGCTTCAAAATAAAAAGATGGGGAGGATGAGAGGTTTCGGTGACACTTTGTGGCCAGCTGAGCTTCGCAGGAAGATGCCTTGAAGTGCTGGTCCACAGCGCCTCTCTCCACACTTCTGCAAAATCTCCTGCCCTTCCCAGCACTCTTCCACAGCTCATTTCATTCCTTGCATTGCAGCATCCCACTCCGCATGAATATCAGTACCATTGTGTTGAGGCTGAGCTGTGGATCTCTGGCAGTGACAGGATGGAGACAAGAAAGTCACCTCTTCTGTGGGGTGAGTGGGTGTGCGGACATTTCTCTGCCCTTTTTCCACAGCCAAATCATTAAATGTCTTCTCTCCTTTTCTGCTTCACATGCAGGGATAAGTTTGCTGTGTCCTGTCTCATTAACCAGTGGAGAAGGGTCATTTCTCCAGCATGTCCCATACAGCTGAGGTTCCTTGTGGTGCTTGTGCCAGCCAAGGGCTGACTGGCACAAGACATCCCAAAGTGCTTAAAAGTGGAGATTAAGAATCACATCCCACTGACACCCCAGGCGATGAGCACAGTGAGTTTGGCTGTTGCCTGTGTAAAGACGTTGCCTGGGCCCCCTACTTTTACTGGAGGACTGAAATAACAGCTGATTTGAGAGTGAAGGGGTGGGCAATCATGAGGAACTTTTATCAGCTACCTATCTCGTAAGCTGATCAATTTTTATCTGTACATTTGGCTCAGAAACAAGGCAAAAATATCCATATTTCAACTATATATTTTTATAACAACATTGCTTTGATCAAGTCTCCTGTAAATAAACATGATGTAAATATTGGTCTCTGTGTTTTAGCAGAAGTGCTGTGGGGTTTAATTTCTGTACACAGAGCATTTTCTTCTACTCCTGAGTGAAGCAAACCCTGGGACAAGTGGGTGATTGTGCCAAGGATGAATGCAGCACAGGCAATGGCAACGGCAGGTGGCAGTACCAGGTGCACCATCAGGTGAGCTCCACCAAAACAGATAAAGCATTGACCTTGGTGATACGAACAGTAGTGCATTTTACCCATGCCTCTGGTCCTGCAGGGTCCCGCAGCTTTTCCTGAAGGAAGGCAGAGGAGAGACATTCTGCACTGTCAGCTGCCATGTGGGATGCAACTTGGCATCCATGCTCCCCCTCCCCATGCCAGGAAAGACATCCATGTCCCCAGGCATCACCTGCCTTGGCTTGCTGTACATTTCATTTAAGGGCTCTCCTCCTCTCCCTGTTTACTTCTGATTTTTCATTCCTGGCCTCTTTTTCAAGGCTCAGGGAACTCCTGCCGATGGGAAGCTGGGCACAGAGGGTAGGATGGGTTGCTCAGGTTCAGCTTAAAACCACTGTAGATCTGCTGAATGTGCCATTTTGGCCTCCCTCACTTGGCACAGGTCAAACCCGAGAGGTCTTGCACCCTATGTTAAGCAAACTACATTGTAAATGGAGAGTAAGCTGGGCCAGAGTTCAAAAGACATCAGGAATTCCTGACAAACGGACAGTGCACTGTGCCTATGCACAGGCACGCATGAGCCCAACTGTGTGGCAAATGTAGCTGTGTTGTCTGGTGTGAACATACACCATCACCACATGCAAGATGCATTTCTTCACGTGTAAAATATTAAGCATATTTATGCATCTTCCTTTACTTATTTTCACTCTACTGGACATAGCATAATGTTTTCCTCATCATTGTATTAGACCTTGAATTAAGGGAAGTTCCTTATGAGGGGGTGAGGGTTTGGTTGGTTGGTTTCTTTTAATTGCTACTTTTAAATTCTACTGAAACAACAAGTAAACAAATAAAAAATTCATTAGAGAGAGGCAGCTCAACTTAGATGAAAGTTTTATAGCATATAGCTCTGCTTTCAAAAGCAGAAAATCCAGTCACCGGGTCATTAGCACAGCATGCAGCACCGCAGAAATGAGGAACATTAGAACTTGAGTCGTTTGCAAGATTTACTAATATTTCAGTGTCTTAACAGCAATGTTTCAGACTAAAAGCTTCCCAAAAGGCACTTAAACATTTAAAATACCAGATCCAAATGGCTAAGGATGCATTTACTCATTACAAGCATATTTAAAACAATGCATTTGGGCTGGCTTGTGACGACTTTGGGGCTACTGTGGGAAGGCAGGGCGATGGCATGACAAATACTCATTCCTTATTTCGCCCCTTTGCAAGGGCAGTCAGAGCATATCTGCTCTTGAGCATGTGTGGAATGACTACTACAGTGCCAGAGGTGCTCGTGGGAGTCATTGCATGTACAGATTACATTTTAGTGTTAGACTGTGAAGATTCCCCTGAAGAAGCTAACTCTGATTATGATCCTAGCTTGATAGCTTTGCTTCTTTGAACATGTCAAGTTAATTTCATGCTGAATAAGGAAAAAACTTATGCCTGTCACAGTGCTGTATATCAGTCAGGGGCTAAGAACAAAGGCTGTAAAACCCAACTGACTAGGTTTGCCACATGGCTTGGCTACAGTAAGTGAAATACAAGTGCCTTTATGCTTTTCACAGCCCAGATGAATTTCCCTTTGGAAAAGGAGGTGGCTACAGTGTGGTCTCCATTAGCATGTCAAATAGCTTTGCTCTTCAGCACTGGTCAAGAGACTGTGGGTAGAATGTCTCCACAAGTGTGTTCAGGGCTGTTCCTCTGCACATCTGTTCCCTTTCCCCAGGTCTCTCTTGAAAGCTAGCTATTGAAGTTAGTTAAAATTGTGCCCAAAGGGACTCTTCCCTTTTAAAGTCAGGTTAATATACTGCGAGAGCATGAATTTTTGGTTGGTTTTTTTTTTGGTCTTCTATTTATTTGGTTGTTTTCTTTGTTTTGTTTTTTTTTTCCCAGCTCCAGTCACTTACCACTTTCTAAATCTTTACTTGCTGTTTGATCTTCTCAGTTTCCTCCAGTTTAATATTAGGAATTAAAAAAAAAAAAATAAATAAATCTTTCAAGGGAAAAACAACCAAAAAAAACCCACTGTGTTTGTTATTTAAGCAAACTGCTTCTCCTGGATCAAGGTCTCAGAAAACCTTCATAAGCTGCACTGTAGGAATGCAATTACTACCAAAACCAGTGCAATGACAGTTGCTATCTTTTAGAAGTAATCTTTAAAACTTTTGTAATACTTCCAGTAAAGCCATCTCAGTTACAAGCAACTCCACATGTAAGAAGTCCCAGAGGTTTTGCAGATGCCCATAATAAGAAACTTCCCATACTTCTGCATGGCCCATCTTGAGGCTTTTTCAGATCTGTATGTAGATCTTTGGGAGAAGAGAGCGAGTCACTTTCCATTCCCCATTGCACAGAAGGTCTAATCAAAGACTGGCATCAGTGATAGGAGAGGAATAGCTATAAACACTTTGGGCTGGACTATGCCTTACTAATTTACCGGCACAGCTTGTGAAGAATTGCCAGGACTCTCTTCATGGTTCAGCAGTTGTGACTGTGGCCTTACATCCAGAAAAGACAAAGGTGTCAGGTTGTGCTGAAGCCCCTACAGGTATTAAGCCCATGCAGCCCATGCCTACGCACTACATGGCTAAGCAAGTGGTGCCACTCATCTGTATCGCACAACATAGCTTGGCGTTCCTATCTCAGGCACCACATGGTGATGTCTTGATCATGAGATGGTTGTGTTTGTGTGGTTTATATTATGTATTTATTATTTGATTGTGTTCATTACTGTTCTTCTTAAGCAATGATCCATCAGCCAGAGGCTTCATTTCCACCCTAGTCTGGTGCATGTCCCCCACGTAACCCAGGGAAAGGCTGGAGCAATTCTAGGGTGAGTTTAATTGGTACTAATCTGCAGCTTCCCAAAGCCCATTTGCCATAATAACTGATTCCTTTCCTGTCAAGTGCCTAGAAAGCTGAGAAGAAGAAGGAGGAGGAGGGGTGGAAAGGAGAAGAGCTGTTGATTCTTCTGCTTTGGTGGAGTTTTCAACCAAATAATAAATACTTTCAGTGACTTCAAAACTCTTCTTTTTAGCAATGAAGCTACAAAGTGTTAGTTTGATGGCTCCTTAGGTCAATGAAATGCGAATGTCAAGGACCAAAATAATACTAGAATATGACACTTGAAAAGTACACACAGCTGACCCAAACCAGCCTTTTACTTGGCTCGTTCTAAAATCCTGGAATTCTAGCTTCCTAGTAAAAAAATTTACCTCTAATTTGAAAAATGTGTCAATTTGCTTCTAGACATCCATTCCTGAGTCTACAGAAAGCAAGTTGCTTTAGAAAATTATATGCTCTGGGCTAAGCCCTGCAAATAAACACACACACACAAAATCAAAATTAAGCCATTGTCTCTTCTGTGGTTAAAATACACTATCGATATTGTTGCATGTTTGTGCTTACAGAAAAGATAACAGAAAAGTTTCTCTTCCAGTGCTGTCTGGTTTTCTGCAGAATGATCACAAGCACCAGAGATCTCATGACTATTCCTTTTCGCAGCCTTATTTAAAATTCCTAGGGCCTGCTCACTCAGCAAACCATCTTCCTCACTGTTAAGTTCCCTCTGCAAACATGCATTACCACCAACAAATTTTTCTCTTTTTCTTCTTTTTTTCTCTCTTTAAATCTAATTCTGGCAATGAGTACAAAGAATGTGACCCAGATTACCTGGGTAACAACACAGTATATCATCTACCTTTTGTAGTACAGCTTCTTGTCCACTGAAGAAGAGCAAAGGGAAGTGAGTTTTGGCATAAAACCGGCAAAGTTAGTATGCATGCATTCTTTTACAATATTGATACAGAGGCAGGCGATACTCATGCAAAAAGCCCCAGTAAGGCTCAGCATCACAGTTTTTTTGGTGCATGGCAGAGAAAAAGAGCAGTAAACTGCTAAAGCTAGTTGACAAAAGAGGTAATTGTGTCCTTTCTGATTTTAACAAGGGACAGAAACCACACACTCTAAAAATAATTGGCAATTTTTTGTGTGATGTAGAATTTAGTCACTCTTATGTGCAATGAAATGGTTATTCTTCACAAAACTATACAAAGATGCAACATGTAAGGTTTAGAAAATTTCAAGCAAAATATATTTATTAACAGATGCTTCTACTAACTAACTGTGGCTATTGCACTAGAAAATACTATTCAGATTTTTAAATCATCACATTTAAGTGAATATATTTATGTAAAAATATTCTAGCAGTCTACCAAATCTTCATAAAATACAGTTCATATGAAATGCTCTCATAATGATCAAGTTAAGGTCTTCATTTCTCTTTCATCTAATTTGTAAACATAAAAAGACCTGTTCCATGTTGTCTCTTTTAATTATGAGCAGAATGAAATTTAAGTTCAAGAATTAAATTAGAATGGCGAAGAACTTTCAGATTTGTGGAAAAAGTGCAGAAAAAAGAACTAAAAACTATTATTTGTCAAAGGTCTAGGCAAATGTGTCTACCAAAATTGGACCGTAACTCCTTAGGTGACTTCAGTCTCTTAAAATCCTGAGTGTGCTTCGTACAAAACAACTTGAAAACACCTGAAGATTCACATTAAAATACAGCAACCAATTTGGGGAGCTTTGTATAATCCTATCTGAAGATTATTGTGTGATACAAATATTATGAAGATCTCCCACTGTATTTAGGCAGAGCAATGTTAACCATGATATCCGATGGTATTTAATTCCTTCTGATATTCAGCAAGGGGAAGATACTTGATTTTCACTTTCACAAATTTCCAGTTGTCTTATAATAATTTTACTGGGGATTTGCTTCTTAGAGTGTTCCAACAATGACACTGTATTTTCCTGTCCCAAATCCTATGATGGGCTTAACACAGGTATAAAATTCTGCACACTGGTGCCAGGATCAGGCTGACTAAATGACAAAAAGATGGACAACTTAATGAGAGCACAAATTCACATGTATCTCCCTTATTTTAGCACTGGGCAAAAAGATTTCTCTACTGACTTCTCCTTCAACCTACTGAGAATAAAGCTATAAAATATTATCAAAAAGTAGGCCATGTTGCTCTGCTTATCATATTTATATTGACACTTCCCATTTTCCAAAAGTAAGAGATTTCAGAGTGGATTCAGACTGCATTCAGAGTGGATGAATGGTGGTACAGCATACTATAGTGATGACTGCTTTCCTCTTCATTTTAGTACACAAATTACGTCCTTGCACACCTAGGGATATAGATATCCTTATTGTAGGAAACGGGACAAAGTTGTCTAAATACAGGGGGAAATGTCCAATCTTTATAGCACAGCCTAATAGTGGGTCATGTTAAAAAAAATTTAAAAAAAGACATCTATCATGTCTAGAGACATCCCAATAGGAATTTCTCATCTCTCCAGCAGAATTTACTAACTTCAGCAAAATGCATATTTCTCTCTCTCTTCTCAGTATATGAGAACTTGCCAATAAAAGCTGCTTTTCAGCTTCCCAGTTAAATTTTATTTTTGCTTCTTGCTTACCATTTTTCCTGAAAAAAGCTTTACTTTGTAACTGGGGAGCAATGGGACTCCATATCTTTGAAGTCTGTGACGAGACCTCAGTTATACAGTTTATCAGCTGAATCTGTAAATAAACAATGTCTATCCCCAGGCCATCACTCTTCTCAAACAATAAAAAGTTGGATCATTGCCTTTCTGGGTGAACATCAAAAGTTGTGTCCAAGAAGATGTGAAACAACTTCTAGAAGAATAAAGGTGAGGACTCAGAGATACTCAAGAGTTGCAAGCACAACTGCTCACTTCACAAGAAGGGTGCCAATTCTGTGGGTGGCAAAACCAGAGGTGGGGGTGTTACAGCCATGATCTTCCATACTTTCTCAAGCACTGCAGAGCTGAGATTCTCACGACTCTTTTCAACATTTGACAGATATTTTTCTGTAAACCAGGGACCTCACAAACTTGAATCCATTTTAATACCCCTGGGTAAAACCTCCCTCCTAGTAATAATGTTCTGGTTTCTGCTTTATAAACCACCAGAAAATCCGTATCTTTCACATTAATTCAGTTGCAAATGCCTTGAAGTGAATATCCTTGTAGAAAATTTATGTGTGGTTATAAGTTGTCAGCCTTAGAAACTCTTATTTTGGAGACCTAGACCAAAGGGCAGGTCTCCAAACCTTTCATTTAAAACAAAGAAGTGCTCTGCTGGCAGTTATCATGGATGTCTAGAGTGGACTTTTCTTTCCTAGAATGGAAGTGCAACACAGTTTCTAGTTCAGTAGTTATTGTGATCCCTTCCTACCTCTCCCTTTCCATTGCTATGCAATAACTTCCTTTTGTTAGAAAGCAACAACAAAAATGAGGTTGTGTCCCCCATTGGGGGTCTTGAAACTCTTTGGCCTCTGCCATGACACCCATGCACACAACAATGTTCAAAGCATTCATAATCTTCCTTAGAATAGGACTCAAACTCCTGAATAAATCAGGAAATATTTTTAGTGGAAGAGTTTTCCCTAAATTACATTTATGCAACTTGTTATTACATTTCACAGGAAGTGTTAGAGAGGATTATGGGAAATAGGATAGCACCTACTGTAGGTATCTATTTCCCATAGAAATCATTAGGGCAACTTTATTAGCCCATCATGGTTGTAAATAATGAATTCAATTCAATATTTGGGATTACCTGTGGTTTAAATTGGTACTGATCTTAGCCTAATGTTTCCAGTTTCAGGAATTGAAACACATTATTATATGCCTCTGCCAGCATGCAAAATGTTAATCTTGATAGATTACATTAATCTTTATAGCACTTTTTTTCTCTACTTATATTTCAGGATCTCAACTCCTCAACATAAGGATGCTTTAGCTCTTTATATTGAGAAGACTGCACATTTATTTTAATTGGATAACTGAGCTTTTCTGCTTACTGAGCTGTCTGCCTGACATTTGCAAAATGCAGCTTTTTTTCCCCTCAACATAACCTAACTGTTCATTTTATAAGTCCTGTCATCCAAAATGCAGAACCTAATCCTTAATTAGTTGTCATATTTGTTTAGTTGTTATACATCATCCACTAGACTGAACTGTTTGGTTTACTGTCCTTTCATAAAGTCCATTAAATGATTATTTTTGCATTCACTTATGTTTTATTTAACAGTTTTTCTGTGTCCTGAACTCCTGTCTTAAGGCCTTTTGCTAAAGAATAGAATCAATAAATTGGTCAGGCGTGCAGGCTGCCCAAGCAGTGCATGGGTAAATCACAGCTAATGGAAAGCAAATTAAACCCAGCCAAAAGCAGGGTGGAGAAGCAGTCTGGAGTGCTTTAAAGTACCCTAAACACAATGAGTTCTTTTCCAGTTTGGATTTTTCAGCTGTAAATCTCTTTTGGAATCAGGGATCTACAAGACAACCTGTCTCATGGGAAAGTGAAGGGACACTTCACTGTCATCCAGTCCCTGTAAAGCAAGCGATGGTGTCACGGAGGAATGTGTTTTTCACTCTGACTGATGTGAACAAGGACTGGAATCCAGGGCAGAGTTCAACCAACACACTACAGATAACCAACTCAGTAAGTGCTCTTAATGACTAATTATTTAAATAAAATGGGAGGTCTGTAACAGAACTGGGAATGACCTGACCCAATATATAAATGGCAGCTACATATAGAAAAAAAACATTCCTGTGCTAGAGTTGAGCCAAGAGAAGATTTTTTGAACTATCATCTCCCACAGTTATTTGTGAGTGCTTTGAACATGGTTTCAGTGGGCAATGCAATTACCCCTACTTCCACTTTCACCCATAACTCTTAATCTTAGGACCCCTACCTAACTGGGTACTGCAAACCACATACACCAAAACTGCCTACCTTGTGTGCCCTGTTTAGTACATTTAGTAGGAATCTGAAAAGTTTGACAGCATCTACTATAGAGACCTAAACAACAGCTGAGCAGGAGCTCCTGGCCCTGAATACTGCCTGACTGGGCACCTAAACTGACACTAATGTTTCCCGGTACCTTCATAGATACAATTCAAAGTATCTGTTCTTTGCAAATAGGTAACCCACAAGTCTCACTGGTTTGCCACATAGCAGGGGTTGTGTCCTAGTCAACTAAAGGCAACGGTGAAATGCTCAGGAAGTCACATCACTGTGTCAACTGAACCACCATTGCATTTATCCTTCCTGTAGATACAAAAAATGTACTCACATACTACAATACAAACCAGCATGAAATAAAAGCCTTCTTTTCCATGAAAACAAGTACTAGCTCTTGGATCTAGAAGTATTTTTAATCTTTTTCCTCCATGTGCCAATCTCAGTCTTACCTCATTAAGAGAAAAGATTCAAGCTGATGATATATTGGCATATACTACCTAGATGTTTTTCTGATCCTAGTCTCTGTCCATTGTGCTTTCTGTGAAGTGCTGCAAGGCAATTACTGGTATGCAGAGCACTAGGGAAGTGCTGGAAAGGCATAAATGTTGCCAGAGAACAATTTTGCTTTCAGACAAAAAGCAAACATCTCTATTGCTGTATGAATCAGGTTACGTTGTTGTAAGGACTTAAGTTCCAGTCTGGAAAGACTTGGCATAAACCTTGTGCTCTAGTGAGAGGTGACGCATATGCCCTTTAGGGATAAATGAAGCATTATGATGAACTTTCATAAGACTAGTAAGATGACTGCTTTTAGTGACACTTTCTTAAATTCTTCAAAGACCTCCCCAGGTCATTGTCTCCCTTCTGATCTCACCTCCCACTCCAATCTTCCCTTCCCACTGAAACAAGGTTGCTTTTTCTTTTTTTTTTTTCTCTTCTTTTTTCTTCTCTCTGCTCCACCTACAAGATGATATTTCAGCTCTACTTTAGAGAGGAAATCATTTGCACAGCCTTTTTTCCCTCATGCATCTGTACTGTAAAACTGAAAAAATGTGGCAATAAGAACATGTCAAACTTGCAAAATTCACTTGAGGTAAGAAACAACAATGTGGCACAACAGCAATTCAAACTGAACACAAAGTTCCCAGAAAGTTAAAGGAAATAAAATTCTAGATTAAAATCTTTACATTTTATTCAAATAGGATGCTAATAAACAAACTCAATGCCTTAAAGATTTTCAAGGACAGAGTAGTACAGGATGTGGTATAAAGGGACAGTTCTAAGACTTCCTGAAAAAATTCAATCTAATCTTTGCTAGACAATTTAAGCTGTATTAGAACTTTAAATAATTGGAAAAAAATACCCCCAAAATCTTACTGTATTTTCCTTTTTCTCTTTTGGTTACATGATGCTTTGCTTATTCTGTGGCCAATTGTTCAATAAATACAAAGTTTTTATCCATTTAGCATCTCTTAGTCACTTAGTCAAGAAAGGAAGCACAACTGCACTAAATCATAAATAATGATACCAGACATAAGACAGACGAATCTAACCATGTGGAAATTATGTGGTGCTTCAGTTCTGTGTGTCCATCCCACTTGTATTTATCTGTTTACATGCTTCTCACCTTCCTGCAGCCCAAGTGTTACTCAGTATTACTACCCTGGTCACTTCATCCAGCCACCGAAGAAACCTCTGTTAATATATCTCATTTATGGTGTGGAGGAAAGTACACTGGTACATTTAGCGCTTGTATTTCATGTAAAGATATAAGGGAAGAATAACATGATACCTCCCTACCATGCCTAGCAAACATCACAGTTTCTTCTCTTTACCTTCCCAGAAGGATCCAAGTACCTTTTAGGGTAAAACTAGCTGCTAAACTGCAAAACATGCAATATTTAATCCCTTACTTAATGTCTTCTCTTCCTGCGCTAAATGACAATATAAAAGGAACGCAGGTAGAACAGTGACATAATTCTGTTGACATGCAGGTGACGTGATTAATGGCACATTAAACTTATCAGCCTCATCATAATCTGCTGGACTGATGGGTAAGTCTAGACCTACAAGCCCATAGCTTGGATGACAAACCTGGAAGTGACAAGAAGGAGCCTATTAGAAGTGTTATCTTTCCTTCCTCCCATGTACTTGAAGGTGCACAGAAATAGAAGCTGTCCATGAAAAAGACAGCTAGACGGAAGGCTAACTCCCATCTATCCACCACTGGAGAGAAGCAGTGCAGGCCCAGCTGAGAGCAGCAGGCACATACTTACTAGTAACTGGCCCGCCCCGGTAACAGTGCTCCCAGAGCAGCACTTGGCAGAGCAGCTACAGGCACATTTCTTCCCTCTGGGATTTTTGAGATCCTCTTTGATGAATATTGGGTATACATGCAGTCAGTTTGGAAGGTGCCTTTTTTATTTCCTATGAACAAACCCCAATTCTCCCTCACATGCCATGAGGTTTTGCCTTAAAAGTACATCTGGTACTAGATTAACCTTGCTTTTCTCAGGAAGCAAAACTTTAACCCAGTCCTGTGCTGACTCTCATCGCTCTGGCCTCTGGCTGAAAAGCAGCAGCAGCCAAGCTTGCGCCTGCTGATGAGATTATTGCTCCCTCCAATACACACACACACACAGACACACACACAGAGCATCCCCTCTCCCTTGGCAGGAAAGCTGGCACTAACCACCTCAGGCTGCTCTGCCCAGCCAGGCTCCCACACACCACCTCCAGGCAGTCAAAATTGCTGTGAACCTTGTCAATAGTCAATCGGTCTGTAAGCATATCGTGTGCAGTACAGATGGTGCAACTGTCGACAGCTCTTCAACCAACACAGTAAAAAAAGAAAAGCAAAATGACTTTGAACACCAATGTATTTTTACCTTTTCAGACTAAGCTTTTATTTTGATATTACAAACCATTTTTCTTTATTCACAAATCACGGTTGTGATATAAACACTAATTTCTAAAGACAGATATACATATTTTCTGGGTTTGTAGGGTGTTTTTTAAATCTGTTTAGAAGTCACTATATTCCACATATGGTAGTAATAATTTTTTTCATAATTCATATTATCAGTAGTTATTTATATAAGTGAAAACATTCCCAATATATATTGTAAAAAAATTTCAAATGCTTTTCTTACATAACTATTTCAGACATACATTTTAAAATGACTACTA